>NW_026623290.1:1583909-1623040 GCF_030028575.1 Malurus melanocephalus
CTCTCCCCTTCCCACCCCGCATCCCAGATAAAGGCTGCCCGATGCCCTGCTCGTCCCCCGAGGCTCACAAACATTCCAGCCCCTGTTGCAGGGCCAGAAGGAGCTGCAGGGTCCGCTATATGTGCTCAGTCATCAGCATCCCCGACATCCAGCCGAGCCTCTGATCTCCGTCCCTATCGATCGGGCAGGTCCGCGCTCAGCTCGCCCCGCTCCCGCTTACCAGAACAGCACTCCCGCTCTCTGCAGATGATGAGCTGACATTTTCCTAGCCCCTCTGCCGTCCAGAAGGATCTGCCTGCAAGCTTTGCACACCCCTGACRGGCAGCCAGCGGTGCCGGGCACGGCGCGGGGTGTGAGTTCTGACGGGAAAAGGGGTTTGTGCTCTGCCTCTTCACAGAGAGACCCCAAAAGCGACTCCTSGCATTGGAGGGGGTCCAGCTTGCAGAGTAAATGCCCAGGAGCTACTGCCAGCTCTCAGGGCTGGTTTGAGGGCACAGCATCCACCATGGCATCACTGAGATACGCTGCAGGGGGAAAATATCAGCCCCCACCTGAGCCGTGCAGGCACACAAGCATCAAAAGTGTTGCTCCTTGAARCAGAGCTCCTTGTTCCCACCACCCTGGGGAGTGCTTGGAAGCATCTTTTGATCTGATGCTTTGCWAGTGCTTGGCAGGGGGACCCTGTGCAGCAGGGAAGGTCTCATCCTGCACTTGGGTCAGCGTGGCCCCGGGAAACTGCAGGAAGAACAGCAGGAATGGGGCCAAGGAGAAGTGTGTGGGACAGTCACACATGGGCAATGTTCAGTGACAGCTCTGTGACCAAAGGTGAAGGTCTCAGCTCAGAGAGGTCACTGTGGTAGCAAACTCCAAGCTCGGGTTGACCTTGACCATTCTGGGGACAAGGGCAGGGTGAATTCATTCGAGCTGATGTCCTGCCCATGAGATCTACAAGGCTGGTAACAAAATGTAGGGGAAAGCATCTGACTGAGAACTGTTTGCTCAAATTATCAGGAACAAAAAATTCAGGATAAAACGTGTTCAGGTGAGGTGCACAGAAACAGCCCTGTCACGAAGATAACAAATATTGCTGTGCTTGCATTCAGTGTGGGACCTGAAGCAGTCTCCCACCTCGGCAGCTCCTGAATTAATGTGCCCAGCCAGGGAAAAGGTCTGGCCATGGCTGCAATGCCCAAGGATGGTCCAGAGAGGGTGTCTGCAATGATTTTTTTTTTAAAAAAGACGGTAAGGAATGACTTGGAAAGCCTGAGGAATGGGGAGAATAATGCAGAGCAGATTGTAGCCATTGTCAAGGAATCAGGGCAGCTCTTTGGTGCTCAGTCCCTCTCCAGGAGCACTCTGAGTGGGGAGAAGGGGCCAGGCTGCAGAGCCTGAGGGCAGCTGCTGGGACAGGAGCTGGGGAGGAGCTGCAAAGCAATCCCAGGAGGCACTTGAGATGGCCATGGTGCCGGCAGATAACGGGAATTACAGTCCCAGCATTGCTGCTCTGATGTCCTGCCATCTGCACCTCTCTCGGGGTGTTTTACACACTCACACATTCCTGATGTCAGTGGCCAGGACACGGAGTCAAAGGCACAGCCCTTGCCAGGACAAAGGAGCAGAGGCWTCCATCATGTTCCCCCATGATTTTCCCCAGAAAAAAAATCCCACATTCAAAAATCCCACATTCHCAATTCACTCTCTTAATGGACAAGGGGAGTATGTGGGACCACATTGGGGTCACACAGTGCCTGGAACATCCCACACTGCAGGACCTTGGTGCACGAAAAACTGCTCTGGATTTTAAAATTAATCCAAAATCAATTGATTAATTAGGCCACAGGCCTTCAGCTTTTATTCAAGCATGCTTTTAAGAACAAGAGGAAGAGCTCCATCCGTGCCAAGTCCTGCTCCCTTGTGCTGTGGGGTTCCATCCGAGGATCCCAATCCTCCAGTCAGGCACCTGCACCCCTGGGAGCTTCCCTCAGGAATTACTGCCTGGTTCGTTGGAAACTCTGGCTGGTGCTGAAAATGTGCAGAAGGGACAGTGTCTATGGCATACACCACATMAGAGAGGTAACAATGCTCATCTCARACCCCTACCAACCCTCCAGGCTGAATCACAGCTCACTGGGCAGTGAACACGTGCAGAGAAACATCCTCCATATCACCATCCACCCTAGAGAGGAAGCTAAATTGCTTTAGTAAAAGCTCCCTGGCCTGTTTATGCCTCTGAGTCTGTTACTAAATTTTCTTCCTGGTGGGTTTGTTGGGTGCCAGAGCAAGGTTAAGCAGAGAAGAAACAAATATAATACAATTCTTCATAAAATGATTTGCCAAAATCTTTTTTGTAGGGTGCTGCTCTCCCAAATAAAGCTGGTGAAGTTRCTGTTATCTACAGCAGGGTGGGGAAGGCAGATTTTTGCTGATGAGCTTCCCAAGCACCATGGGGATGAGGGACTTGCAGCCCCAAAAGGGGCATCATTTCAAAATTCCCTGCTACTTCTCTCATCCCAGGGATGAGTTGAGGCAACAGCTGCTTGGAATGGTTTTCTGGTCCAGCAGAGGATTCAGCAAATCCTGAATCACTTTAAATGTCTCCTCATCCCATGATAGGTGCAAGTGAGGCATCAGATCCCACTGTCAGCCCACCATGTGGGGAGAGGTGACCATGCCATACCCAAAGGGACCATGGCCCACAAATCCTGAAGGCCAGAAGCCTTGGGCTGAGCAAACAGGACTCAGTCCCAGCTCTCTCACCTGGCTCTGGAGAGAAGCAAGCACACACAGGCTGCTCCCCTTGGCAGCTGGTGGCATCTGCATTTTCCCACTTCCAGCCTCTCCAGTTTCACCTGAAAGCTGGAGCTCCTGGAGCAGAGGGTGGCAGGCTGGCAGCAGCCCCAGCAGCAGGGCTGTGCCTCGGAGCCCTCCTCTCCGGGCACTGCCACCCTCATTTCTCGACAAAGGGTTTTGAACAGAGTCGTGAACAATCCCGTAAATGCAGCATCTCCTCTCTCCCCGCCTGGGGATGACTGCARCTGGGGCTCAATGGCATAATTGTGGCTTGATCCCTCATGCTAGGGTTCCTGGGCACACTGGGAGGTGACACCTGGGAGGTGACACCACCCTACAGGAGGGGTTTTGCTGTGGGAAACAGGTCCCAGGAGCTCTGCTCACCTGGGGAGAAAGAGGAGCTCGGAGGGGGCTCTGCAGGAAAGGCTGTCATTGCTCCCACAGGGCTAAAGGGATTAACCTGGGGCACACAGAGGGCTGTCCTCAAGGTGGGGGATGCAGTCCCCAGGTCACCCCTCTGGCATTGCCCTCCGTGAGCCCCCGTGAGCCCAGGGCCTGGTGTGAGTCCTGCCAAAGTGCCTGGATTATATAACAAACAGATCAATAATTAAGGCAGGATGTACATTAGCCTTTGAACACACTCCAGGTAGAGCTTGTTTTAACCTTCCCARGCAAGGGTGTGGGGTGGGCAAAGGTGGGGGGTCTGCAGTGAGGCTGCAGGAGGATGGGGTGTGGATTATGGAGGACAGTGGAGGRTTGAGAGGAGGAGAACAGGCACATTGAAGGATTAGGGACGTGTGTGGGAAGCAGCCAGCTGGGGGAACCATAGGGGGGCTGAGGAGAAGAGGGCTGCAGGCATTTGCAGCAGCATGCCAAATAATTGCAATGATCTCTCGTGTGGTTCTGGCTGGTGACAGTCACAGCAAGGTCAAACTCGARGTCTCCGTGCTCATCTGGGATGCACTGCAGGGTGGGGAGGCAGAGGAGGACACCAAGCAGGCCCTGAATGTGTCTGGGCACCTGTGTCATGTGCTGTCCCCATTGGCACCTGCATCACCCCTGCTCTGACACCTCTAACACCGGCAGGGAAAAGCCCAAGATCTCACAGAGCAGGCAAATGTTGGTTCTGCTGGAAGGGGTGGAAGTTCCCACACCTTTCAGGGCTTTCCTGAGCAATTCTCAGCACTGAGCAGTTCCCCCACCACCCCACCAGCCTGAAGAGAAGCCCTCCCCATCCTCACAGAAGAAGTTTGACATGATTTATGTCTGCTGCACATCCAAGYTTGCTTGCCACAAGCTTCTGCATTTGGGCTGGTGCTGGAAACCACGCAGGAGCATCAGCTAATGTGAAACACAACCCACCTTCGGGGTGGGATGGAGTCTCCAGAGCCCATCTTCCCATTCCCCCTGCCAGGCAAGGCTGTGGTTTGTGATAGCCAAGCACATCAACAGAAGCAGCATTAAGCAGAGCCCTGCCAGCTCTGCTCCTCCCAGGGAGCTGGGGAGGCTCAGGAAAAGCCCTGCAGAGGGTTGGAGAAAACCCTCTGCCAGGCAGAGCTGATTGAGTCCCAAATCTCAAACAATAGAGTGTTTCCCCCCAGCAAAGAGCTTCAACAATGAAGCACAATCAGTGAAACAATTGTGATGCAGTTCAGATGAGTAAAATAAACAAAAGTGACGAATGACTGATTAAATATTAAAGGATGGATTCATTTTTGCAAATCCACAGAGCCTTGCACACAGTGAAACATGGAGATGGCCCCTATGGGTGAAATTACCAAGGAGACCCAAAGGTTCTTTGGTGAGGAGCATCTTCATGGACACCTCTGCTTCCCACCAAGACAGAGGTGGGTCCAGCACCTTCTCATGAGCAGATGATTCAAAATTTCTGCAGTCAAACAAACCAGCTGAGGCTGCAGACCAGGCAGTGCCAGTCTGACCTGGCTGTGCACAGACCTTGCTGTGCTGAGCAGGCACATTCAGCAGCAGTTGTTCCATCGTGCTGCAGGGCTCCCCTYGCTCCCTCACCTCCCACGGAGATGTGTCAGAGCAGCTAACAAAGTTAAGGTGAATATTTCCACCTATTGCTTATTAACACTGGCGAGAAAAGAGCGCCTTCTCTCACCGRTCCTGCCACAAGAGACACCACCACATCCCAGTCAGAGCAGCAGGAAAACAAGATTTTGGATAGTCCAGCTCCAAGGGATCAGACACAGCAGCCCCAGGCTAAGCACCCAGCAAACCTCCACGCAGGGAAAAAYATGTGAAGAGTGTGTGATCACTCCACAGTGATCACTTTCATCCTGTTTGCATCAGGATGAAAAGACATTTYGTTACTGAATAATTTCTTCAGCACCACCAGGTTCTTTGCTCCATCCCTAAAATCCTGCCAGAGAGGGCTGATCCTAAACACAACTTCCTTCAGGGTTATTGCAGCTGACAGCATTGTTCTTGGTGCTAACTTTATTTTTTTTTTTTTTGGTAAGAAGGAGAGTTCAAAGGGCAATTCAGCATCACACATTTATCAGCCCCATCTCTGAAGAAAATTATTGTCCTGCTCCCACCCCCTCCCCTGCCATCCCTGGCTGGCCACAGCCACTGCCCAAGCAAGGAGAGGGATGCTGCTCAGTTAAAATCCCGATTATTAGGAACTCWGAGGGAAAGGAATGAATGAGTGCCAAATGGCGAAGGATAAAATCAATATGGGGAGAGCTGTTATTTAAGCTTCTGAGCTCCGGGGTATTGCAAACATTGGAGAGCAATGAAATAAAAATGATACATAAAGTGACAACATCATCATGTCTGTATAACTGACGCCCTTAGCAGCTGTTTGGTCTGAACAACAGAAGTAAATCCAAATCTGTGCCTGCTGCCCAGGGCTGTCTGCCATTCCTAAGGGGGCACTTTGTGATCCGAGAGAGAGGAAATTACAAGGTATTTTTGCCAACCAGATCGTTTTTAACCTGCTTTGGCCACTGTGCCCTGGATGGACAGAGGATCACATGGTCAGCAACCTGTCCACAGAACGCACACCGAAAATCCYACAGGAATTGGGTCTTTCCTACAGGTGGAGGAGACCCCAAGGGGCATCCCAGCAGCTTCAGGGGTRCAGGGTGGCAGTGGGGCTCCCTGGGTGAAGCAGCCAGCCTGCTGCCATGGCCAGGGTCTGACCTAGCAGGACACATTGCCTTGGCCAGCCCTGAGTCAAACTGCACCTCACATCAATGCTGGGGACAGATCTTACAAACCAGGAGCGAAACCATCAGGCTGGCATGCAAAATGTCCTTTCCTCGCCTCCGAGGCTTCCTGACACCCTCTTATCACCCTTTAAAGCTTCTCCACACCACCACGAAGCAATAATGTGTTTGTTTCTCTCTTTCTCGGTGGAAAACTGAGATAAGTTTTTTTTTTTTTTTCCCAGCTTTCTCTGCCTCCGCAGCATCTCTCCTCCCGTTGACCAGACCCTGGGACTTGGAAGAAACTCCCAACCCTTTCTTCAAGCTGTTCACTGCCACCCCGCAGCTCATCCTCCCTTCCTGGGGCTGTGGGTCGCTGTCACCGGTGTGGCGGTGCCCTGGTGTCGCTCGGGGCATGTCGCAGATGTCGCGGATGTGGCGGATGTSGCGCTTTGGGGACAGCTCGGAGCCGGACGAGCGGGCTGCGGGAAGAGGCTGCGGTGCCGGGGTTCGCACTGCCACCTTAGGGAGAGCCCAAGAAATGCTCAAGCTGCGAGCGGGAAGCCTTGGCTCCTTCGCCTGGGCTCGCAGAGGCCAAGGCAGGGTTTAAGCTGCGACRGCGCTGCGTTAACCCCGCTCGGCGCTGAGCATTAACCCGGCTCGGGAAAAGCGCTCCGGAGCGGCCGGGGAGAGGCTTTTAGCGCAGCCCAACCATTACTGCACACCGTGATGGGTGTGCTGGAGGGAGAGGAGCAGCCCCCAGCTCCCCGAGMGCCGTTTATCCTCCCGGAGGTGCTCGGGGATGCGCTGACGGGATGTGCTGGTGCMAAGAGAGCCGTGCCCGCCGGCACCGGGGCAGTGCCGGTCACTGGATGGGGACAGGGAGAGGACAGAAGATTTTTCCTCCTGGCTCTCCTCAGCTTGCTGTTCCTAGGCCTGGGAAAACCTGGTATGGCTTTCTGTGTCCAAATTGCCTTGGGCAGGAACACCCTGGGCTTGTTCCTTGGGTTCTCCCCACCTTCTGCCACCCCTGCAGCCCATCCTGCAGYCCAGTGTGCTCTGATCCACCCCAAAAGGCTGTGGCTTTCTCCCACCCTCCTGCTGTGCCCAGCTGCCAAGAAGGGGAGATGGGGAAGGAAAAGGGGAAATTTTTGGCTTTCTGAAGGAGAACTGGGATCAGTGCTGCTTTGAGAGAGGAGAAGGGACAGCAGGAACAAAGCAGGGATGAAGGGTGTGGGATGGTGATAGTGTCACTGGGATGGGATGGGATGGGATGGGATGGGATGGGATGGGATGGGATGGGATGGGATGGGATGGGATCAGTGGGATGGGATGTGTTCAAGTGCTATAGGGCAAGGATCTGCCCTCTGCAGCAATGGCTTGGCAGGACAAGAAGCTGCCAACAGCCACATGTGGAAGAGAAAGGGTTTAGGGAAACCTGAGATCATTCCCTGCTTTCTGCTGTACCTGGTGCTTGCAGTCTTTCCTGCTTTAGGAGAGAGCTGGAAGGTCCCAGATATAGCCACAGACACATCTGATGCCACAGGTCTCTCCCAGCCTCTCCAGAGTTCCCAGATTTTGATTYTTTCCACCTCCTCCCAAGTTCTCACACACCTCTGCCGGTGATGCTCAGCTCCCACACCTGACCCCAGCTGAAGATGCAGCACAGAGCATCTCTGTGGTGGGTGGTTACACTGCACTTCGCCCACTGCAAGTGTTGGGAGTAGGGAAGGAGAAGAAGAAGAAAGGAAAAAAGAAAAAGAAGCAGAAAACAACCTCCAGGCTCTGCCTCCGTTTTTGTGAAACTGCAGCAAAAAAAAAAAAAATGAGGAAAGCAGGGCTTTTCCCATTCTCTTCTACACAGTGGGGGGAGCAGTGGGAGGGCAAGAACAAGGCAGGTGCATCTCACCTCACAGACCTCCCAAAACCTTCACCCAGGAGCACTGGGAGCTGAGAGGAACTTGCCCAACTGAAGCCTCCCCGTAAGCAGCAGGTTAAGGCAGGTTTCCTTGGATACAGGGAGCACTCCAGCTGTTTAGCAAATGGCCAAGAGAAAACTCCAGCCTTGCTTTACAAAACAGGCAGCGTTTGATGCCACCCTCTCCTGGCTGCTGGGGAGCTGGGAGGAGGATGCTCCAGTGTGGGGAGGGTGCTGCTGCCTGCCAGGCTGGGATGTAGGAAATATGGGATTGGGGGCTTGTCCTGCAGTGATTTCCACACTGTTCCCTTATAAAACTCTGGTGATTGGATGAGGAAATTCCAGCTTTAGYCCAGTGGGGAATCCATCCATGATGAGCAAGGTTCCTTATGGATAATTTAGAGCCAAGGAGGGCACAGCTGGAGATGCTGAGGGMTGCTCTCATAYCTGCATTCACATCCCAAGCTCTGTCCCAGGAGCAGGAATGATGCACCTGGAGATGCTGAGGGATGCTCTCATAYCTGCATTCACAWCCCAAGCTCTGTCCCAGGAGCAGGAATGMTGCACCTGRAGATGCTGAGGGATGCTCTCATACCTGMATTCACATCCCAAGCTCYGTCCCAGGAGCAGGAATGCCTCAYCTGCTGAGCTGGCAAGAGCTCTSTGCAAGGTATACTCRCCASCAGTGTCCTCACCAGGGWGGCAGAAGGGGTTTTCAAAGTAATTTAGGAAGTAACTGGGGCTGGGAGAAACCTTGTGAAGAGACATGACATGCAGCTCTGTTCATCACTGGAAACATRGATTGCAAACAGCCCCCATGGGAAACACACGATAGAAACAGGAAACCCGTGCATAAAAGAAGGGATCTTCTGTCCTTCAAACTCCCCCTACAAGCCTGGCCTCTGAGTTCAGAAGATGTCAAGAGACACAGATCCAGTGAGGAGTTGYTGAGACAGTGTTGGGAAAGTCCTTCATGTCCCTGTGTGTCTGTGGCAGCACAGCAGATCAAAAAGGGGCRGCTGGAAAAAGGAAAATGAAATTCAAGGAGTGCTCTATTTATCTGATACGGCACTTTTCTTCTGTTGTACGCTGATTATTTTTTGGAGATGGCTAAACTGAGACAAGGACAATTTTTCATGGGAGATGAGACTGCCAYGAGGACAACCATCCTGGAAATCACTGAAGTGAAATTTGGCCGGCCTTCAAAACAAAGCCAACGCGGCCGCTTTAATTGGAGGGCGAGGATCCACTACCGTGCGTGTCCCCRATAGATGCTCAATTAACACAGTCCAGCAATCCTCAGGACGGTGACAGAGAGCCCTGCTCGGGCTCCCCCAGCCATTTTCCAATTCTGCTGCATCTCTGCCTTCGCTCTGTCAAGTCATCGTTAGGGAAACGCTGGGAGATGACACCGGCAGCAACGCGGGGGAAAGCGAAGCTTCCGCCTCAGTGCACATGGCTTGACAACGCAAACAGCTCGGCGTGCACCGTGCCTGAGTATTTATTATTAAGCAGCAATAAATGAACAAATTTCCCGTACTCGCCTGGTGGGTACAGGAGGGAGGATTCGGGAAAGGCCCTGGGAGATGTCAGCCTGAGCCACTCCCTCCTCAGCTCATCTCTGTCGAGTGGCTCGTTTGCTCTGGGTATTTGAAATTGATTCAATTAACATTCTTTATGCATTCACGTATAATAAAATRGGGACAATTAAACCTAATAGAACCCAGGTAGTTGTGTCTTACCCTCATTATGCCTTCTTGGTACCTTTGCAGCCTCCCAAGGGAGGCCAGGGCACACCTGAATTATTTTTTAAGGGTTAAGGTTAGGGTTAGGGTTMRGGTTAGGGTTMRGGTTAGGKTTARGGTTAGGGTTCAGGTTAGGATTAGGGTTAGGGTTCAAATGGGGCAGGGACAGCCAACACACCCCCACTCTGTAAAGTTCCAGAGGTCCAAAATCTCACAGAGGAGAAAGGACACACAACAAGCTCCCATTTCTGCATTGGATTGGGATTGATAGGTCAGGACAACTGGAGCAAGTATTAAATAGGGGTGGGGTAAATATTAAATAGGGGTCTTCTCCATTAGAGATGGGCAGGCCCAAGCTGAACCAATGTAACTAAATGGAAAATAAACACGTGGCTGTATTGAAATAACTTGTGAGCTTACTGTGCCACTGAGARCTGGATGGAACAGGGAAATCCCATCATCTCCTTCATGAGGCAGGCCCTGACCTGAGATGGCAATAAGATGTTCCCAGTATTGTCACTCAAGAAGTGTGAGAGGCCAAGTGCAGTCAGCAGGCACAGCCACAGAGRGACCTGGTAAAGGTCTGTGTCATTCCACGGGCACAAGTCCAAGGTTTTAGTGGCAGGGTGAAGGAACTCTTGGATGATGTCCTCTCAGGATCCAGCCAGCTCTTACCAACAACATCTGTTGCACACACAGCAAAAGGATCAAGGCCACAYGGAGTGGAAAGCAGGGTTTAGGAGCTGAGAAGTTAAATGGAAAGTGCTGCATTTCTCCCCCAGAATTGGATGAAGAGCGTGTGGTTATGAGCATGGCCATCAATGAACCACAAAGCCTTTTAGCGTCCATTATTTGCAACTGCTGCTGAGCAAACAAATGCGACCACATCAGTCACCGGGCCCATCCCCAGATGAAAGCTGCTCACATCAGCCACTGCCTCCCCCCAGGAAAGAAGAGCTGACCCTGAGGGAGCGTGGTACRAACCCATCCCCCTCTCCCTTCTGTAGATTTGTCAGGAAGAGACAAAATGGGGTATCTCACCTCATTTCCCTCTGTCACTCCCCCTTCAAAGGGTTCACCATGGCCCTTGAATGATCACTGTGGGCCACATCTTTGTCCCCAGGTCAGCTGAGCAAGTCCCACTCACAGGCAGGTTTGGGGGACATGCACAACCCCACCAGATTCCTGTTTGCAGGCAGCAGCATGGAAGAACAGCATGGAAGACCCAGCATGGGCACCAGCTCTTGAAGGTCCACGTGAGGACATTCTCTTGAGCCCCAAATCGCCTGCCTGATGTAGAGCTGCTCCAAGCTGGGTGTCAGCCCAACGGGGGTCAAAAGGGAGGCTCTCCTGGCTGGCAGGGGAATTTGGCTGGCAGCCCAAAGGGCTGGTTTAGCCGAGCAGATGCTGGGCTCCCTTGGCAGAGCAGACAGTGAAGAGCCCTGCAGATGCCTCATCCCAACCACAGACCTGCCCTGGTTTCGGAGCCAGGGCTTGTGCTTTGCCAGCCACTGGAAGCCCTGCACCCCTCCACCTGCCTGCCTGTTTATTCTCAGCCTGCCAGCTTAACAGGATGGTTTGTTTATTTATTTTATTGGCCTTTCTTTCATCTCTCCCCTTTCTACTCYTCTCTCTTTTCCCTTTTGTCTTCTCTCTTTTTATTATTATTTTTTTTATTTTTTTATGAGTTGGGCCGCGCTTCTTGGTAAAGCACTTTAATCCATTTTAATGCCCCAGTTCTGCTCCTCAGTGACAGCCTGGTGGTTACTCTAATGCGTCCCGCTCACCTCGGGGTTACTAATGAGGTCATGGCRAAGGCAATCTCCAAACTGAATAATTCACTAATCAGATGCTGCAGACTCCAGTGGTAAAATTTATTTCTGACACCTAAACAGCAAATGGGTTTGTGGACACAGATGCGGGTGCAGGCCCTGCAAAAGCCACTCTCCTTCTTTGGAGATATTTTTGGTGAACTGGTGCTGTGCCATAGGTTCAGTGATGGGTTTCACCATGAGGAAGACCATCCCACACCGAGCTCAAGGTGAGGAGGAAGTTGTGTGATGGGCAGGTGTGTTGGGCACCTCCGTGGGATGTCTGACTGASGGTGGAGAGACAAAAATTTGGGGASAAAGGCGCTCTYGTGCCATGTGCRGAGCCYTTCTGCTGCCAGTTTCCTCCTGGCCATAGCCTCAGCTGTTCAAAACCTGGAGGGACACCACTGAGGCAGGCACAAAGTGCTGGGGAGCCTTGGGACTGAGGACTCATTTTAGTTTTTTATGTGTTTAGAGCTGAAAAATAGCAAAACCATGCATTGAATTGAGCCACCCAGCCTGTGGAGGGTTTTGGTGCTGGCATTGCTAATCCCTGCTCCCTCTAGGACCAGTCTCCCACATCCCCTCTCACCTCCACCACTTTGCATTTATATTACCCCAAAAATATCACCTGAATTCCCTCTTGTCCCTTTTCTGTATTGAAAGCAATGTCCGTCCCTTCTGTGTGACACCCCCAAGCACCTTCAAGAGAAGAAASAGTAATAATCCAATTAATTAGTATTGCGAATAATAAAAGTCATGGGCAGTCATTAATAATAATTAACATTCCCTATTCCTAGAGGAGGCAGCAGTCTGAGAAATTTTGYTTCTCCATTGCTGAGGCAGACAGGAGGTGGCTGGTGGGTCCCCATCATGGGGGGCATCCTGGCAAAACCTCCCCCTTTTCCTTGGACCCAAAACCAACAGTGCCCCCATCAGTGYCACAGAGGGCTGTGTTTCCCTTGGAATTGCCAGTCTTCCTCCTGATATTTCTKCAAGAGAGGGAAGGATGGTCTGGAGCTGTTTGGGTGGCAAAGGGCTCTGTGGATGGGAAGGGCAAGGGCTGGAGGGAATCAGCTCTGTCTGAGAATCTCACCAGGCATGGAAGGGCTCCATCTCTTCTGGTTTGGGCTATGCTGGGGGGAAAAAAAGGCACAGAGCTCTTTCAGAGAGGAGCAGCTCCTTGTCAAGCTGAAGCTGCTCTGAAACAGGGTGGTGAGGACACAGTGATGAGGCTGGACACACAGAGGGGCCCAGCCAGGAGTCCAGCTGAAGGAGGAATAACTGCTGGTCCTGGCTGCAACAGTGCTGAAAGCTTTGTTCCCAGCCAAAATGTTTCTTGGAAACAAGCTGGTTTCCACAGCCAGGAAAGGTGAGAGGACACGAGGGAGTGGGGCTGCAGATGGAGCATCAGGGATATGGGATGCTGAAGTGTTCAGGAGGGAAAAGAATTCAAACAGAGAAAGGATTTGAAGCTCTGCTCTCAAGCCCTGAGCCATGCCCTGAACACCAGCCCAGCCCTCATCTCTCAGAGCCTGGAGGTTTGCTTTTCCTCAGAGAAGARACAAACAACAAAATCCAAGAGTGGTGCTGAAATCTGATTTCTGGTCCTGTGGCCAGCTCTGGTAATTACCCAGCTAAGTGCTGGGCTGTGAGGAGCTGTACAAACGAGCTGTAGGGTTTGGCACATCATCACTGGCCCAGAGATGCAGGAGATGAAGTTAATGGTGAAGCCCATGAACATCGGCTGCAGAGGAGAGGCGGCTCAGTGGGAATCCCAGCYCCACAGCCAGGTGCTGAAATTTCATGTGCAAACTTTTCAGACAACCTATTTCCAGTGTGAAACATCGCCTTGCTGGGCTGAACAGCGATGAGTGCCATGCTGGATGCWCAGGGGGTCAAAAGGGAAGCGTGGATCCCCCTCTGATTTGCAGGAGGAAGAGCAGATCCTACAGAGCCCCAGCAGCTGCAGCCAGGGGGGTTCCTGCCCCAGCCACCAAGAGCTGCAGGGTGGTCACAGAGCTCCCAGCCCCCTGCTCACAGGAAGGGTCGAGCAGGGCCAAATGAGCTCATCCTCGCCAGAAGCCACCCTTTGATGTCCAGCCATTCCCCTGGGGTGCAGGTCACATATGGARCAAACCCTGAGATGCAACACGAGCAGGGAGGGAAATTCCCTTGCTGCTTCCTTTCGGTAACGCTCCCGTGCTGACCCCTTTTTGCAGTGGTGTTTCAGCAAAGCCTCGTTTTATGGCCAGGGATGAGGAAGCAGTAAATCCAGGATCCAGGCGGGTGGCTAACACAGCGTGGAGCCAAAACRGCCCGGTGATGAAATGTCTCGGCACCAGCAGTGACCCGACAAGGTGTCATCTTTTCTGAAAAAGTGAGGCAGCACAAACCCCAATCTGGCTCTGGGGAGGAGGGAAGTGTGTGGGGGACAACAACGAGAGCAAAACGAGGTAGGTGGGTACCAGACGCACAACAAGGCGGTGAAAAGGAAACCTCAAGCCCTGGAAAATTCAGGGGAAACAACCCTCACCAACTGGAGCAGGGTACCAGGGGCCAAGAGAGCCTCCTCTGAGTGCCAGGCACTGCCAGGCTCCCCGCCCAACTGCTGAGCAAGATTATGTGATAAATGATTGCATTAGTCCGGACAGCTTCTCATTTTCCTCCAATCTGGCCTGTCTGCCCTCTTAGCACGGGGCTCCTGATAGCATTTCTCCCTTCACTGACTTCATTTTTCCTGTTAGGTTGTCAAGCTGTCATGGGGAAGAAAGGAGAAGCACGGACAAGGCAGTCACTGTCTGTGCTCTGAGAATGTCCTGTTCCTCTGCTGTCCCTGCCCTCCATGGCCCATCCTGGGCAGGTGCCTTCCCACCCATCACCAGCTCATCTTCCTTGGAGACACCCCTGGGCAGGAGACAGCAGCTCCATCTGGCCCTGACCACGACAAGGATGTCACAGAGTTTTGTAGAAATTAAAGTTAGAAGGGGTTTTGCAGGCACTCTGTGGATAAAGATTTATGCATTGATAATAATTTTGATGGGAAAGACTCATGGCCTCTGTGTTGGGGTGCACAGATGATGCTTAAAAGAGCCTTTCTGAATGAAGCAGATGCTCCTGTGCTGGTTGATTGTTGATGGAGGGAACAAAACTGGCAGAGGGAATCAAGCCAAGCTTGTTCTGGTACAGCTTTCTTCTTTCTGTACAGCCTGCCTCTCATTTCTGTGCTGTGAAGACAAAATGGGAAAGGTTGGGGGAAAATTAGTGTCCATCAGATGCTGGGGAATGCTCAGCATCCAGGCACTGTGGAGATCCTCTGATCCACACCAGGGATGCTGCTGGGGTGAAACATCCCAATCACCTGTCACATCTCCAGTTCCTCCTCAGGCTCAGGGGATGCTGGAGGAGGAGGTGGGTGAGCTTGAGACTTGGTTTGGCTTGGCTTGATTTGGTTTGGTTTTATTTGGTTTGGTTTGGTTTGGTTTGGTTTGGTTTGCTTTGGTTTGGTTTGGTTTGGTTTGGTTTGGTTTGGTTTGGTTTGGTTTGGTTTGGTTTGATTTGGTTTGGTTTTATTTGATTTGGTTTGGTTTGGTTTGGTTTGGTTTGGTTTGGTTTAATTTGGCTTGGTTTGGTTTGGTTTGGTTTGGTTTGGTTTGCTTTGCTTTGGTTTGGTTTGGTTTGGTTTGCTTTGGTTTGCTTTGGTTTGCTTTGGTTTGGTTTGGTTTGGTTTGGTTTGGTTTGGGGAGAGACACGGCCAGAGCTGAGCACTTGCGTCTCTCCTGGGTCCTTCAGGCTAAAAAGATCCAGACAATAATTTATATGCCCTGATCCCACACATGGAGGTTTTTGGAAAAGCCAGGTTTTAAGCTTGGCTTCCAAAGAGAGTTTTGTGCAGTCAATACATGCTGAACACKGGTGTCTTCAAGTCCAAGTATCTCTCATGTGGAGACCACAAGAGCATGTGGAACAGGACTCTTCCCTCCTAACCCAAACTCTGTGAGAGACCTTCAACAGGTCCCCTGTGCTCTGTGTCCCTGTTTCTCCATTTGCCAAAATGCCATGATAACAATATTTGCACTTTGTGCATACCCACAGCAGAGGAAACACACTGTGAAATCCCTGGGTAGAAGATGTCCCACAGCTCTGATCCTCCCACCTGTGCAAAACAGTCCTGGGAACAATGGTGCCGGTACCTGCAGCATTTATAGCACCTTTCTCTTCTTCAAATCTCTTTTCAGACGTGAAATAACTCTCTTAACCCCCTGTGAGGGTCCTGAGAAACTCTAATTATTCCTGGTAACAAGCACCCCTCGTTTTCATTGAGCACAGAGAGAGGAGGGACTTTCACATCTTGCTCTCCCCCACCACCCCTAGACAGCATTCCTTCACGTTGAKATGAGGGTTAACAGCCACTTGCAATCAGATTAGAGAGGTTTAATTCCAAAAAGSCTCATTCCCCGGGCTCCCTCCCCTCCTCTGCATCACAATGAGCAGATCAAACGGCACCAGTTCTGATTTGGAGATCGATCTGGGACAAGGGGAGCACATCCCTGGGCTGGGAACATGGTGGGGACTGTGGCCAGAACCTGCTCCACCAGTGGAAATCTCTGTAAATGGCATTAGGGATCGGCTGAATGAAGGTATTGGGTACCAGTGAGCAAAGGGATGGCTGCACAGCCAAGTGGTGGGGCAGCTGGGGGCCCTGGCATGTTTTCACTTGATGCTGCTCCATGGAAAGTGCTGAGTGCAGGGCATTTTGGCTTTTCAACCCTGAGAGGAAAGCTATTTCCCCCACATGGTCTGGGACCAGCTTCAGTGGGAAGGGCTGAGGCAGAGTAACAGCTCCATGTACCCATATTTCAGGTTTATTTAGGGTTTAGGAAAGARGCCAGCATGTAAAAATCGGTTAAAAAGTGCTGTTTTTCTCTTCAAGCACCTTCTCTGCACCCCTTCATTAGACAGCCTGTTTAGCTGTTTACCTGCTAGATGGGTCCTTTTATTGAACTTGTCAATATTTGCATTTGCGCCCTTTGAAGCAGGCGAAGCTCGGATAAAGCATCAGAAATCAGTCAGAGCCGCAAAACTTCCACACGGCTCATCTCTCCAGATTTCATAGATGAAATATAATTCAGGAGGAGAAAAATCTTAGCTGGAGCAAGGGGTCAGCTCAGAAGGAACGATGCAGAGACACAGAAGATGTCTGGGAGATAAATTGCCAAACGTGGTCTTGGTGCTCCAGCAGGGCTGTGCCAGGAGATGATGGGGAGGTGATTGTGGGATGCCCTGCTCCTGCCACAAAGAGCTGGGAGCCCCAAGCTGCAGCTTATAAACCCTGATGCAACCAAGAAAAAGTGCAATTGCAAAGCTCCCTGCTCCTTCAAACCAAATTTCTGCTCCTTGGCTGTYGCCACTGCCTTGCCCCAGCCACGCTGCTCCCTCTGTTGTGATTTTGGGAGCTGCTTTKGGGGTTTGGCTGCAGAAAGCACCAGGCTGGGGAGGTTGGGGCACCATAAAGGAGTCCCCCAGTTGCCTGCTGAGGGGTTCCTGCTCCAGCAGGCTGCTGGAAGGGGAGAGGACTCCTCTGCAGAGACAAGATCTCATAGCTGGTGGTGCACAGTTATTTCCAGATAATTCATCTCTCACTGCAGGTACWGAAGAGGTGTCAGACTGATGCTCACTGGCAGCAATTGCTTTACCTCTCCCGCTCGTTGGAGGGAAATTGAGGATCCCCCAGAGCTGCCACTCCCTGCCTCAGCCTCTTCTGCTTGTCTGGGGCCAGGGTGGCAGGGCCAGGGCTGGGCTGGGGGCTGGAGATGCTCCCCAGGCTCCTCTGCTCCCTCCTGGCAAAGCTGCACTGCTTTTCCATGGGACACTTCCCTTCCCCTTGCTGCAGCTCTGGGATATGCCCTGTCCCATCCCTATGGGACCTTGTGGGTCACAAACACCACTTCTGAACTACACCAGCCCCTAATTTTATCAGCCTCCTATCTTAATTCTCTAGAAAGGCTCTACTTTCTCCAGTTTTGTCTTCTTTCCTCATTGAAGAYAGGCAGGGACAAGGTGGGGAAGAGATCCCAGGATCAGGGTCCATGGTCTGTGAGACCCAGCAGATTTAATAAAGACACAACCAGTTTTCCAGAGCAATAATTTCCTCTCCAGAGCTTGCCAGCTCAAGGGCTGCTCATTGCCCTTGTCKAGGTTGCCCTCATCTTTCTTTCAATGTTTCCTCCACTCTGGGGACCCTCAGGACTCAGAACTGCTGAGACCTGCAGTCCCCTGGTAGCTCCTCAGTGGCTCATGAGCCCACTCCAAATTCTCTCAAACAGGGGCACATCCCGGCCAGGTACCCAAGAAACTCACTTTATTTCTCATCACATGCCCCTAGAGCCTCTCTGGGAACCTGTGGAGTTCGAGTATAAGGAGACAGAGTTACCATTAATGAAAAAAATGTTCCCATCCGTTTTCATTTAGTGYCGTGTCCCACAGGGAATGGCTGATCTGCATTTTGACAGGGACACAGGCCCAGTGGACCATGTAAGTATCAATTTTCCAGAGTGGGCAGATCATGTGTAATTATAGTCCGTGCCAGGGTTTATGGCCGTGGAGAATCTCTCTGGCTAACACTGAAATGCTTATGAAGTTGTTTTGAACTTTATCCAGGAGGAAGAGATCCAGTGTGGGTCATTCCATGCTCCCAGCCCTTCCTTCTGCCCCTCCAAACACCAGATCACCCCTGCTCAGGGCTAAGCCTTGTGAGAGGAGTAACCCAAGCAGAAAAGGACTATAAATGCCAGAAAAACAGCACAGGATTTTGCCTCCCTTCTCCCAAACAATGTGTGAAGAGCAGGAGATTGAGCTGAGAGTCTCCACAGCTCCACAACAAAACTGCAGCTGTGAGGATGCTTTGGGCTGAACTGGATTTATCAAGCCCCAAATACAAGCAGATTATAAAACATCCCAGGATCCTAGATGGAGATGGATCCTAGGAGCTCCTTCTGTTATTTCTGCTGTTGTCTCATCACCAAGATTTTGCCAGGAGCAACTCAAAGAGCAGCCAGGCAAGTGGAGGTTTGCTCCAAGAGAGTCTGGAGAAGGGCAAAACCATCCCCAGGAACTCAAAACCAGCCCAAACCCTTTGGGTGCAGCTCCCTGCTCACACGAGCCTTCATCCTTCATTACAAGAACTTCTCTGCRAATTGTGGGCAACGAGACACGTGAGACACCAGGCAGTCTCCTGAGAAACGTTCAGACTAAATCTGGGCTCTCCAGTGAGTCAGTAGCAAAGTAGGTGAGAAAAAAAAAAAAGAATGCTTTTAGGAAAAAAAAAGTGAGAAGAATAAAAGCCCTCRGAGAAGATATTTAATAGCGTGGTCATGAAACAGTGGAGTAAAACAAGGACTAAATGAAATAACAGGATTGGTGCAATCCTTTYTAATTTCTGAATTGCCTCTTCTGGGCCCTGTAAGCACACACAGGGCGAGTCCACCCAAGCTCATCTCACCTGGGTGTCCAGCCAGAAACAGCCACGCTGCTCTCTGCTTCCCCAGCCCTCCTCCAAACRCCTCCCAAACATCCCACCCACAAACAGAGGGACCTTCCCAAGCCCAGGATGTCTCAAGAGGGATTGCTGGTGTGGTTTCAGATGACCCACTTGTGTCATTCCCAAGCAGCTCCCTCCATGTGGACACTCTTTGTGGGAGAAGGGAGATTTCCCTTCCAGAATAATTACTCCGCTTGGAAGCACACTAATTAGCCTGGAACAAAGTGGCTTGAGTGTCCGCATGGGGAGCTATTGTGGAATAGCTGATTCTGTCAGAGCTATTCTGGGCAATTTCCTTTCACAAACAGGCCATGAGATTTAATTTTCCTTCTTTCTACGAACAGATGAAAGGTCTGCACTTACCAAGCCCAAATCATCCCAACCTTCCTTGCCAGAGCAAGTGATAGGTGCAAATTGTCCTGAACTCTCCAGTCTTTGTGACTCTTTAAATTCTGTTGTTTTGTTTTTTTTGTTTTTTGGTTTGTTTTTTTTTTTTCCTTGAGATGGGGACACATAAATCAGGAAGATTTACATCACCAGGATTCTGGACCCTTTCCAAAGGGTGAGGTCTAACCCAGCATAAATTAACCCGAACAATGGCAAGTCAGGACAATGYTCTGAGCATCCCATGAACATGCCAAGGATTTGTGCAATACGTGTTTGCCAGGCAAAGGAAAAAGAGAAAGGAACAAAAAACCCACCAATGCCAAGAGGCTCTGCAAACTGAAATACCCTCTCTTAACTCAGATTGCAGCTTTTCAGGAAATGCACTGTGAGTTTCATTAACCTGTAATTAAATTCACCTTTTCCCCAGCTTGAAAGATGGCAATGAACAAGGCAAGGATGACACTGGGGGAGGAGAGAAGAGAAAAAAGGGAAGGGAAGGGAAGGGAAGGGAAGGGAAGGGAAGGGAAGGGAAGGGAAGGGAAGGGAAGGGAAGGGAACTTGGTTAAAACACCATCACTTTGGTTTCCCTTCTTCTCAACATCTGTCCCACTTTGTGACAGCTCCCTTACTTAAAAATAAATCCTCAGGGGAAAAAAGGAAAAAAAAAAAACCAAGAAAAAAAAACAACTCTGCAATTTGTTCCTCCAAGCTGGACTGCCTTTCTGGCCCTGATTTTATCAGAGTGGAGACAGGCTGTCCTTGCAGAATGATTTTACCATCTTGAAAATGATTACAGAGCTGCACAATGCCTTCAGCTCACCATGTAACGATATTTTTATATGCTGTCTCATTAGATCGCCACCCGGGTTGAGGATGTTTTCAAACATTGTCTCTTCATGGTCGGCGTAGCTCAGTACCAGGAATAGAGTGACGAATTGGAGGGAGTTCAGAGGGCAGCAGCAATAATCAGAAATCTGATTTACAAGGAAACGTTAAAAAAGCTAACTCCATTTTCCTTGGCTGGAGTGAAGAGCTGAGCATCCACCCACAAAGACGGGAAGGGCAAAAAGAAGGTGCTGGGGAAGGTGGTGCCTGGTTTAACAAAGGTAAAAAAGGAATAAATTAAATTCAAAAGCACAGGTGCATTCTCCGAAATGTTTTGTTTTCAGCAGATCTGGGCCAGATTCTTGGAAAGATCACTGCTGGATGGACAGGAAAACCCAGCTGAAAACACCAGGAAAGGAATGACCCCTGGGGAACAGTTCTGCTAAAGCAGAGATGGAGATTACAATCCTCATCTGCTTCTCCTCCAACCTCRCTACTTCCCAAAGCGCTGCTGAGCCGCTGTGACAGCCAGCCATTAGTGACCCGAGTGGCCACTGAACCTGTGCTCAGAAGGTGACAGGCTCCAGATCTCRCTGTCACCCCTTGGAGTCACCTGAGCCCACTGTTCCCTGCCCCAGACAGCTCACAGCACACGCCTGAGTAAGCTGACATTATCCCTGCAAAGGGAGCTCGTGGCGTGTCACACGCTGGCTCTTCCCCTGTATAAATACATGTGCTGCACTCCTGAACCCAGGGTGTGATTAGAGGACAACGAAATGCTGATTATGGGTTAATTAGTGCAGCTAATAAACTGCCTGTAGTCTCGTTTAGGAGAGAAACTGTATTTCATTGCACAGAAAACAATGAAGAGCATGGAGAGGAAGAGTGTTTTTCTTTGAGAGGTTGAAACTCATCCCCTGGGATGGAGGGAGAGGAAAGGGTGTCCTGAATGGGTGCAGACGGATGCTGGTGGCAACAGCAGGTGGAGGGGCTGAGCTCATCCCTGCTCGTGCCCTACAAACAGGGTGGAGGAGAAAACTGGGGGGGCACAAGGGGGGAAAGCCAAAATCAATGATGAGAAACRTCAGGGTAACCCCAGGCACAGCAGAGACAACATCCCAAAGAGACAGAGCTGGGGAAAAAGCCCAGCAGGAGCCAGGGTGAGGGGCAGGAGATGAAGGCAGAGTCCTTCTGATGCTGAGGAAAGGAAATCGGCTGGGCCAGGCATAGCCAGGACAGCAGAGTGTGTGTGAGACAACAGGCAAGGGACAATCCTGCCCAGGGGGGACGAGTAAATTGTCTACAGGACTTGCACAAAGCAGTTCTTTCCATTGCTCATTCCTCCCCAAATCAGATGTTTAGAGTTTTATCTGAAGGGTCTTTTCTTTCCTTCCTTCTTTGTTTCTTTCTTTTTTTTTTTTTTTTTTTCAGTGGACGAGACACAAGTCCCAGAACCAACCGTTGCCTTCCTGGTGGTGATTTTGTTCTCAAACTTCCCCACGAGCAGGTGCTTGGGAAAAAGCCAAGCAGGCTTCACCAAGCACTTCCCACATTCCTGGCACCCAACCAGCCTGGCACCACCTCAGTGCCATGGGTCTGATACCTGCAGGCAATTCCCCTTTCCCCTTCCTYCCTGTCATGATGGAAGCATCATGCAAGGCTCTGGCATAAAAATAAATCCTCTCCCATCACATTCCATTGTGCTAATAATGACATTTAATAGCTTCTGCCTAATAGTCTCCATATTTGTGTGGGAATCTGTGACACACCGAGGACTGGACATGCTTTCTCAGCGTGGTTGCCCCATATGTTGTGCAGCTTTCAAAGAAAGGAGCGGGACAAACAAACAGCGTTCTGGAAAAAAAAAATTAATGTGGATTTTAATTGAATTTCTTGTTGCTGATAAAATGAGGGCTGGCAGYGCTGGAGAGCGGGGTCTTCTCGTTCTACAGTGGATATAAACACCAGATGCTCATGGTTATGGCCAAATCCTGTCCTGGAGGGTCTGAGAGGACTCCTCTGTGTGTTCATGGCATCCTCATCCCTCAGGAKCAGGCTGGGGTTACCCGAGGATGCTCAGCTCTCCAGGGCTGTGCTTTGGCCATGCGTGTGGTCTGCTCCGTGTACAGACAATAAACAGCATCAGGAGCCAAGGAGCATCCCAGCAGGGACAGCCAAAAACACCCTGGGAGTCTGCTGAGCCCATGCAGGGGCTGGATGGCCACCAAACCATGYCCTGTACTCAGGAAAACACTGAGGGGAGTTTGGGACAGCCCCAGAGGGGTTTTCCTCCAAAAGGATAGAAGTTCTTAATGTCTCCCAAGCGCTCATGGGCTGCTGGGAGGGGGTTTTGCTGCCAGGTACCCATCTGGATGGGGAAAGGGTGGAGACAGTGGAGGGGAGAAGCTGCTGGAAAGGTTCCTCCATGTCAAAAGCGTGGGTTTCACCTCCTGGAACTCTTTGCCATCTGCAGCCTTGCTCCTCTCAGCTGGATTTCCAGCATGGGTTACATTTCTGGCTCTGCTCATCAAATAATTAAAAACACTCATTTAGAAAAAAAAGGAAAACCAAGCAAACTAGAAATCATTCAAACCTCATCAYTCAAGGCTGCTCTGAAGCAACCAACAACTGCAGCCACAGAAAGGCTTTGATTCCCAGCCCACCACCTTGGGCTTGGCAAGAGGGAAAATCATCTTCCCCATGCAGAAGGCTGCTATTGGAATTTTTCTTTTTTTTGGAGTTAAAAATCCCTTCTGGGCAGAGCTGCAAAAATCCCAGAGCACTTTTCCTTGTTGAGAGGAAGGAGACACAGCCCGAGGTGACTCATGGACTCCCAGGGTCTGGAGGGAAGAACCACCACTCCAAACCATGCTGCCCACACAGCCCTGATGATCCTGGCGACAGCTTTGTCACAGAAACTCCACACGTGGCATTCCAKCTTCTGGAAACTCCTTCCTGTACCATGCACAGGTGAGGCTTGAAATAATGCTGGTGGAGATGGTGATGATGGGGAGACAGGTTCAGATCTTCAGATGGTGATGATTCAGAGGTCTTCCTACAAAATCTTTCTAATTGGGTGTCTCCCTAAGCTGCATTCCCTGCCACACAAAGCCTCTGCTTAAAACAGACATACAGTGAGGCAATTGCCTTTTTATTTTGCTGGTTATTATTCTTCGCTGCAAAAAGGGGGGGGAGAAAAAAAAAAAAAAAAAGCTATCACTCTGTGGTTTTTATCAGGTTTCATCCACTCTGCCTGATGTTCAATAAAAGAAAACCTATCTCTGTTAGAGATGAGTAGCCCTTTACAGAACAGTCATTGCCTGCAAAGTAACCTTTAAGCACCCGGCTGTCTCTTAAGTTAATGCAGGCAGAGGATGGAGAGGAAGTTACAGTCACTCCTGTATGTTTGAAAATGCAGCTATTTCTCTTAAAATTCAGCAGCCAGCCACACACGCTTTGATTGGATTCGTTGATGTTGTTGTTTGCCGTTTTCCTGAAATCGCTCCCCGTCACCTTTCCCCTTGGAAAGGGGGGGACTCCACTTTTCCCAGCTCATCCACGTGAGTCCCCACGCAGGCAGGAAGGGAGGAGGAGCCAGCCCACTCCTGATTTTGTCCCCTTGCCACCACTGATGCTCAGGGTGGCAATGCCCTAAACCTTCCCTTTCAGCAGCTCCTTCAGGAGAGAGCAGAAGGAGCCAGCAGGGAGGGTCTGGGCAGAAAGGGGGGTGTTGGAAGGRTGGTGTTGTACCCCCAGCCCATCACAACATTTTCCTGTGTCCCTGCACAGCTCTGGGTGTGACTGTGGCCATCAGGAGCAGCCTGGGGGTGACAAACACGTGGCACCAGGCTGGCAATCCCATCCCACCAGGAGTTTTTGATCTCTGGGTTGCTGCAGCTCCAGACACGTCACACACTTCCCCTCGTGCTCTCCACAACCAGCAGCTCTTCCAGCAAGGGGAGTTCAAAGCCAGGCTGCCAAAATGGGCAAGGTTTGACTGAGTCTTCATGGTGGGCCCATCTTAGAGCCTTTGGGGGTCTTTGGTGTGCAGGTCTAGGGAAAAGTRTCCCTGTCCAGGGCAGGGGGGSTGGAACAAGATGGTCTTTAAGGTCCCTTCCAACCCAAAATGGTTCTGTGCTAACTCTTTGGCAACAGAGATGGTTCCTGCTGTGCCACTCTCCCTCAGGGATCACCTCCAGACTCTGGAAGAAGAGAATTCAGGATAAGAGGCTGCAGGATGGCCAAGAAAGGATGCACACAGGTCACCCAGTGCCTCCCTCCAGGCACACCCATCCCCTCGTGCTCTGAGCCACACCAGCAGACAGAAACCTCCACAGCTCAGTGGAGAGGGATGGCAGAGCCCAGCCAGCAAGCACACACGGGCTGGAGGAAACCTGAGAGCTCCCCACAGGGCTGGTGGCACGRCTGCATCCTGTGGGAGGAGATTGAGGATTTAGGGCACCCCTGGCACCCACTGCATCAGTGACAAGCAGCTGTCAGCAGCTGACGGGGGTCTCCGGCTGCCTGCAAATTTCTGCATTAAAGCTGTAAGCTCTCATGCCTCACTTGGGAGCAATAAAACGGGATAGGKTAGAGGCTGTCGTGATAAATGGGGCATAAATCACACCTCCCCCCCTCTTYTTCCCCTTCCTTGGGGGGAGGTGGTGCTGCCAGAGCCTTCACCAGCCCCTTCAATCTGCTCAGACCGCTCCTCTTCGGCCTCTGCAGTCAATTAGAACTTCATCAGAAATCAATTTGTGAGGCCCAGCTGAGATGTACCTATAGATCAGGCGATGCCAAGTGATTATTACACTAATGGAATATTCCATTGATTAATTGAATATTTAAGTCCTGAAATGTAAGCCYCACTGTCTTATCCGTGGCTTGTTACGGGACTGAGTAGCAGAGATGTTGCACCAGTGTGAGAAGCCAAGCTTGAATCTCACTGTTTTGGGGCAAAAGGCAGAGAGTTTGGTCATGGTCACACAGGAAATATTTCTGTCTCTTTGGTAGACTCCTCAGCCACACAGAGACACTCYTCTGTTTTTGTGGCAGCAAAAATGATGTCCCATGTTTTCTAATAGTGKGGGTTTGCTCAGTTCTCTGATTTGGATGTTGTGCAAAACTGTGAGCCCTGGGAGATGGGTGAGAAAGTCCCTGTGGAACAACAAACACCTACAGAAAGCACCTGYAGTACCTAAGGAGGTTGAAAAGGTGATGTTGGGACCTGGGGCAGGCAGCACCCATCACTCCCACCTCTTCCTCCCATGCAGAGCTCCRAAAAGCTCAGCTTTCTTCCAGCAGCACCAGCTTGGATGGCCCAGCCCCATCCCRGGGTCAGCCCTGCTCCCTCTCCCCAAACCCAGGGAGGAAATCCTCGCTGATTTATTTCATTTTTTACACACAAGCAGATGTCAGGACTGCAGATCACAGCCAGCAGGTCAGCAGGGCCACCCAAGGGTTTTTCAAGCTCCTCTACACAYAGTCCAAGAGCTTTTCCATGCCATGAAAGCCCCAGGTGTCCAGGGGGCAAAGGTGGCCAGATGCCTCCATTGTCAGGCTTCCATCAGGTTCCTCACTCCCTGAAACACCTGGCTAAGTGCTTTGTTGGAMAAAGGCCACAATGACTGAGAGAGAAATGAGGCAGAGATGGGGAAAGGGAGGGGAGAGAGTGCCAAAAGGAAGMGAGGTGTGCTGCAGCTGGATAATCACCACCAACGGGCCCAGCCGTGGGWTAAGGAGAGTTATTCCCAAATGGAYTGTGAGAATCACTCAGGGGAGAGCATCAACCACACGAGCAAGAGAGGGCTCCAGTCCTGTGCACAGAGCTCCTGAGCCCACAGCAGACACAGAACTCTCCTCTCCCACCTCAGAGGGCACTGCCTGCCCGTGGCCAAACCATTCTGTGTGGCTGCAGGAACAAAGAGCCATCCAAAACCARCAGTGACCCCAGGGCAGATGTCCAAAGGCTTGGAGAGCCATTTGCTCCCCTCTAATGGGGTTACAGGCATGTCCTTGAAGGCTACAGAAGTGGTCACCATTTCCAGAAAAAACATTGCAAGGGTGAAACTGGGTTTCATTGCAAGGACTAAAGCAATGGCTGTCATARAACCATGGATGGCAAGATGCACACAGGCTTCTCATCGTTCCCACCTTCCCTTCTCCCTGTGCACAGCATCTTCCTGCCCCAGGACTCAAAAAGGAGTCAGCCAGGCTGAGAGGAGCACACAGAGGACAAGGACCATTCTTCAGTTCTGCTTGGAAAAGGTCAGATGTCCATTCTGCACCTCAGCTCCACACCAGCCTTTGCACTGGCCCTGGTCAGCTCTGATCTCCACTGCTGTCCCCAAAATGTGCTGAGGTTTTTTGTCCTCTGGCAGCAGAAGCTGCTCAGCTGCTGCCATGGGAAGCAGCATTCCTTCCCCACCTTGTGTACGTTTTTCTGAACAGGAAGGTAAAAGTAAATGGAGAGGAAAAATAAGTATTGATGGAACAGCTAGAAGGAAGAAGAGAGCTTTTCGTCTCACTGAGAGATCTGACCTTTTTGTGGKAGCTCCAAGAAACCTCAAGCAAATGTGCTTTGCTGGCATTTGCTGCAGGTGAATCACAGGGAGTTTTCATCCCCTCTCTCAGGGGGTAATGTCTAGACGTTTATTAACTTACAGGTTCTGGGTGTCTCGGAGTCCTGAGGAGTCTAGAAGCCTWCAGTCACGGTTCTTGGTGTTTTCTGAAGCAGAGGATCCCTGCAGAACCAGCATTTTCCCTGCCCATTTTCCCAGTGGTTCTGCAGCAGCCTCGTGCTCTTCATGCTTTAGCTGCAAAACACACCAGACTCGTAAGAGCGGCACAAAAAGATGGGCCAGAAACGAAACACATTCCACTGAGTTTGGGGATGTGCCTGCAAAAGAGAAAAGTTCATCTATGCTGATGTAAAACCATACAGCCATGAGGAGCAGAGTGTCCAGCTGCAATCCTCAGTGATGGCTGGGGATCCCTGTGGTGCCAGGGGCCAAGGGGACACTGGGGATCAGGCAGCAAACGGGGCTGGGCTGTTTTTCAGGGAGAAATGAGGTGCAGAGCCGTGGAGATCCCATTTTATCCCCTTGGCCCTGAGCTCCCTGTAGGGCTGCAGGAGGGCCATGGCAAAGGCATTACAGCACCATTAACAATTACAAACACACACGAAGGGAGGCATTCAGCCTGTCCAGATATATTCTCCATCTCCTGCTGTGTGAGGAGCAGGAATCTTTTTGGCAAACTCTGGAACACGGCCCCAGGGGCGGAGGGCAGCAGGAGAGCCTGGGATCCAGCAGCACAGGATGGTTTGTGCAGGTTCCCAGCTGGTTCAAACAGCAGCCAGGGCTGGCAAAAACAGATAAAAACCYCACCATCACCACTCTGCCCCACAGCAGAGACCCTCCTCCTGTGCAGGGAACCTCGGCCACAAACCTCAGCTGGAAAAACGGGAGGAGAAAATGGAACTGTGAAACGACGGCATGAATCGCGSGGAGATTTCAGACTGATAAATATTTCAGACTGACAACTATTCCTGTCCTTGAAAGTTCATCCATCAAACTCTCAGCAAGGCCTTCACATCCCAGGACCATAAATACTGAGACCTATTTTAACAGCTGCTTTCATCATGGCCAATACCAAAGGATGGAAACCAGTTACAGATCATCCTATATCCTCGTGTGCTGCACTGTGATTTACTGCACCTATAAAGGCTATATTCAAATATATTTCTGTTTTAATTACAGTCCCTGGCTGTGCAGGATCCATTTCTGAGCTGATTTTACCTTGTTTAGGTCTGATTCCACACAATGACAACAATTTAGAAAACAATGGCAGCATTAGTGATGTAAACAGCCTTGGTCTTACGTGCAGAAAGAGTTTTACTGTCTGTGTGTGGAAGGAAAATTTGATCAAAACCCAGGAAAACCTGTTTGCTGTCAGGAGAATAGAAATGCTGGCAATTTGGAGCTGTGATACTCTCCCATTCTCGGCTCTGATGCAGTTTCTAAGTGATGCTACAGCAGCATCTGCCCCCTGAAATGGGTATCACAAACTCCCGTAGGCAGGAACGGGTTCTGCTCTGGTTTTTCTACAAGTTCCTCACCCACAGAGMATTAAAGGGATGAGTTTTGGGAAGATATTTGATAGTCTTCTCCTCAAAAGCTGAATTTTTGGGTTGGCCAGATGGACCCTGCAGGATGGAGCAGAACCAGGAGCCCCTTGACTATTGTCACCATTTGAGGGGAGCACAGAGCCATTCACTCCACCACAGTGGATAAAGGGGGAAACTTGCTCTGCTCCTTTCAGTCCCAAAAAGAAATTTCAACTCTGTATCCTCACACCAGCCCCAGATTTGGCATCCCAGTGCTGAGTGGGAACGGATTCCCCATTCCCAGCTCCCAGCACCATCTCCACGAGGAGCTCTTTAAGCAGAGCCGTTGCCTACCGGGCTCTCTTAAGCCCATTTCATTCATGAATTAAGTCCCTGACAGCCCATATCTCTATGATCAATATGTTTGTTTATTAGCAGCAGCTGCTGTGTTTTAGCAAACCTGGAGGACTCCAGCAGGAGCAGCTCTGACCGCAGAGCAGGGCTCGGGATGGGGAGGAGAAGGACCTCCTGCTGGCAAATGGGAGCCAGGCTGGATAAGATTTCACGTTAATGACCCTTTAATTGAAATCACTGCTCAGGACAGATTGCTGGGCTCGGGGAGATCTGCACTGATGGATCCTGGGCTGGCCACTCTACGGGATGAGTCCATTAACTCGGCAGCGGTGAACAAAAGCGAGCAAAAGGGACAGCGAGGGGTCATCCATCCCCAGCAGAGCTGATCTGCACATCCCAGGAAGCCCAGACCATCAGCTGGTGTAAATGGAGATCTGAACAAAAGCAGGAGAGGGCCTGCAGCTTGTTAGACCTTGTGTCTGCTGACCCAGGTGGATGCAGCCCTTTCTGTCTCCTTCTCCGGACAGGACTGTCCCTGTGCGTTGGTCTGGTGCCCAGAAAGGGAAATCAGAATGTTCGGGTGCCACCTGCAGCCCTGGAGTGATCTCAGTCTTCACCTGTCATGTTCTCCACCTTCTCTGCCAGTGTCACTGAGTGGATGTAGCGAGGCAGCAATATCTGTCCACCCCAACATCCAGCAGAGCAGAACAGGAGCTGGAGGAAAGGGAAAACTCTTATCTCCTGTCTCCTTGTGCAAGGGGCCAAGCACCCTGAGGTCCCTTTTCATTTTGCCCTCCCCTGCTGTAGCCACAAGGCCAGCATTGCCCAGGAGCACAGGCACAGGCGGGGACTGTGCTCAGGACAAGGCGAGCTGTCCCCACCCATCAGAGCAGGACATGCGTGTGGGTCTGTGCCCTGTAAAACTGGAGACCCTTCCCCACTGGGGAGGCTCCCAGGGAAGGGCAGAACACAGCTTTCCTCCCCACAGAGCCTGGAGAGCTGTGATATAAAACCCAGGGCTGGCAAAAGGTCCTCGACAGACACGGAGATGCTACAAAGGCAGCAGAGATGCTCCTGCTCTGTGCATTCCCAGTCAAGAGGGAAGATCCCCGTCCGTGGGGAACCTTTGTATCACAAGATTTATCACAGGACAGAGAGTGCTGATGAAACCCAGGCTGCTTAGACGAAGGCAGATCTTTTGGGCCCGTTTTGTAAGTGGAAATGTTGATGTGTGTCTCTTGCAACGTGAAGAGATGTCTGAGTGCACAGAAAGGAGGGTTATGAMCCTGCTTTGAATGCATTTATTATTCCCATTAATTACTATGCCTGCTAAAGAGGACCAGCTGTTCTAGGAGGCTGTGGTACCAATTTATCAGGAGAAGATTCCAACAGAAGTCGTAGAGAGTTTTCCTCTGAACTTGGGAGGATGGAAGATGGAGGGTTTTTAATTAGAACTTGTTATTAATGGGAACGTAGCAAATTAAAAATAGTCTCCCTCCCCCCATTCCTATTATACGAWGCTCTGATCTCAATTAGAAAGATCAGGGACTAACCATTGAATGGGAATTACTGAGATGAAAACTGATTGAAAGACAAAAAGTCACAGACAGACACATCACAGGGAGAGAATGGAGATGGGGAGCGGCAGGAGCGGGGAACAATGAGCAGAGGCTGGCGGGGGCTGCCTGCAGCTGCTGGGCATCAGGATGAGAGCAGCCGGCTGTCTGCCCTCCCCTGCAGCCAGGACACCCTCCCAGGGCTGCTGCCAGCAGGGGCTGTCCCTCCCAGAGCCGTGGCAGCTCATCTCTGTTGTTGCTGGGGCTGCTGGGTGTCGGTGGTACCCCAGTTTTGTATGGTTTCTCCCGTATGGGGATCACTGTAGGAAGGGCAGGACATTGGGGCCATTTCTGGTGGGTGCAGGCTCCTGTCTGCTCATCATTGCACCTGCAAAATTTCCCATCTCATCTTGCCTGATTTCCTTGCCCCTCATCCTGTCTCACCCCACCAYCACCCCATGGCCCCAGCACACGTTTCTTTACCACAGGCTCTGCCCTCGTGCAGGCTGTGAAAAAAAGTTCATCTCAGCCCCGGCTCCCTGGCCTTGTCCTGCTGATTCCCCAAATTCTGCAGTGCAGAGGATGCCCTGAAGCTGCTGAGTTSTCAGCAAAGAATGATCAAACTGGTCCCCAGGAGCTGCAGCCCCACCAYCCAGGCACTGAGAGCAGGATGAGTCCCTGCCACCTCTGGGAAACAACAGGTGGGCTGGGAAAAGGCTTCGTGCTCCGAATTTTGGCTTCACCAATCAGGCTGGGGAACAGGAGATCAACACTCCAACCTGGGGTGGTGCAAAGGGACGTCTGGGTCTGACCAAACCCATCTCCTGCATCCCAGYGTTGTTAAAACTCGGTTAATGACTGCTTAATGAGAATCTCATCTGCTCCTTTCTCTAGTCACCGGTGGATCAGAGCCCCTGTCTTCCTTCCAGCAGATAATCCATGCCATATTCCAGGGCAGACAGGGACCTTAGGCTGAAATTACAGCCTTGCTTACTAATTGCTGCATGTTCTCTCTCCGTAGGTATATCATTGCCAGCAATTAGCACAAAATCCTTTCCCACTCTTGTTAAGTTCCTGTGCTGCAGTTAAATACTCCCAGATCCCATTTAAATGATTTCAAATGCAATTCATTCTGGCTCGTTAAATAATTCCACAGCAGTGTTTGTCGTTTTCTCTCTCTGTTTTCCAACAGACACTTTCTCCCAAGAAGAATACAACGACTGAAGAACAGAGAAGGAGGGGGAAGGGGAAGTGATATAAAAGCTGAGAAATTGGGGGTCCATAGCCTGTGCCCCTATTTTCTCTTCTTTTTTTCCCTTCTCRGGTTGAGATTTCTCCTGGTAGCTGGATTTTGAGATCCAATGGCCCAGGGAGACCAGGACTGTGCCCCTGGCGTGCTGCACCACGTAACCAACCACAGGAARCTCCCTTTTGTTTCCTGCTGCATTTCCCCAAGCCCAGGGCTGTGGATGGGCAGGAATGAGGGTCCCTGAGATGACAAGCAGCTGCTCAGATCCATTTCAGGTTGTCTTGGGGACAACCTGCCTGTTCCACATGTGTTTCTCCCACTTCCAAGCCTTATCCATTCTTCCCTCATCTTCTTCTCCTTCCTGCACCATCCATGTTCTGTCCCACATCTCCTTGCTGCTGGTCCAGCACCCCACAGCACTGCCCACCTCTCCTGGAAGAACTGCTCTGTACTTTGACCCCCACGGAAGGAGCAGGGGTAGCTGAGCCTACACCCCAAACACAATCCTCGTGCTGTCCTTCCCACCGTGCCTGGGTGACATCAGCTCTGGGTTTTGTCTCCTGGTGGTGTTGCCAAGTCTCATACACTGCACACTTCCCATCATTGGATTCTTCCCTTAAAGCCCCAGTTTGCAGAGACAAGTGATTCAGCAAGGCTCACAGCTTTTGGCTTATACAGAGAAAAAAAAAAAAAAAAGGAAAAAGTTCTTGTGGTTGGGGAAAAATAAATAAAAGCTGTGAGTGTTATTTGAGTGCAACCTACTGGTTCCAGAGCCAGGAGGCAAGTGAAAAGAAAACAGCACTTAATATCTTTCTTTGAATTTGGAGACCAGACTGGCAAACTGTGAGTGTCTGGGGTCAGCAGTGCAGCGTCTGTTGTGCCTCTGTGCTGGGGAGCAGGTGAAGGACCCAGGCTCATCTCCTCAAGCAGATCTTTCTGTTTCCACAGCCASGACTCTGCTGTGGCAGTGCAGAGTCCATCAGGAATGCCCAAAGTCCCACTGCAATTTTAGTAGCTCCTTATTCCCTCCTGGATCTGCATGAAACGCTGCAGCCTGCTAAATTTGATGGCTAACTCGTTCCCACCCAGAGACATTACCTGATCTGAACTCTGTGTGCTGCCTGGCAAGTCTGCAGCTTTCAATCCATGGTCCTTGAGACCCAGAGGTCCAGTGACTGCAKGGAGTTGTGAAAAGGTTGCAAAGAAAAGTAATTTTCTCTCTGACATTCAACAGTTGCTGCCAGCAAATTTGTAGTGGCCCTTGAGCTAAGGAAGTTGAAAGCCCCTGTGCTAAATGCATTAAGGATCCTGTGGGATAGAAGGTGGAAGAAAAGAGAAAGGGCTGTCAACAGGACCAGAGCTGCCAGACTGCCTGTCAGGGAAGGAGGAGAAGGATATGTGAAGCAGGAATCCACAGGGTTCAGAACTCGGCTTGGTGTTTATTCCTGGGGGCTTTTGTTTGTTTATGAATTTTATGTTCTGTGGATGATCTCCTCAAGCCTTTCCAGGGTGGGAGAGGGAAACAAGGAGTGCTCACAGCTCACAGTCCAACTGAAAGGCTTGGATGGGAAATGTGGGTTTGGTCAGAAGGGAATTACACTGAAAGGGGTGAAAGCAAACCAAAAATGTCACAGCAGTGCTCGTGCAGTAAAGTTTTGTGCTGAAAATCAGTTAGGCTAGCCAAAGCGTTGGACTGGCATGCCAGCTTAAACCCAGGAATTGCAAGGATGGTGCTGAAAAACACCCTCTGAAATAAATGGGGCAATGTAAGGAAAATCTCTGCTTGAAAAATGTGTGTCCCCATCTGTTAAACAATATTCAGGTGCTCCTGCATTTACGCTTCCTCCAGATTTATGCAGCGATGGCTTTAAAGGCAGATTGTCAATGAGAAGAACAGATGGAGGGAACAATCCTCCTATCCAAGCTTTGCACCAGAACTGAAGAAGTTTGTAATCTGGTTCTTGTTTACAGAGCCCAGGCTTCAAATTAAGCCCCCTCTGGTCTGACTGAGGAGTTCAGGGAGCTGTGGTGGAGCTGAGATWCTCCTGGTTTTCCTTATTCTTTTCTGCCCGTTTCCCATTGAGGGATATTTTGTCAAAGGATGTCAGGGATTTTTTCCTCGTGGGCACACACTGAATATGGGTCAAAGATTACAGGGCAGCAGACCCAAAATTTCCTTCTTTCCCATAGAAATGGCAGAAAATTTTCCAAGTGTCTGAGCCAGCTTCCCAAGCTTCAAGGCCAACTGGTGAACAAAGTCTCTCCACTACCCTGAATCTTCCATCAGCACAAAATTTGTTGTAAAATGAGAAAAGTTATTTCATGGAAGCAAAATAACAGTCAGCCATATCGGCAGCTCAGCTCCCAATCTCTGTTTTCTGTATCTCCATCGATATTCAAAGGAAAACAATGTGATTGTTAATTACAAACTGTTTTGAATGCATGAAAGAAACTGTTTCAGAGCCGGAGCCAGCCGGAGGCAGGAAAGCTGAGAATACAATGTGCGCCGAACTGCTTTAAAGGGCAGAAAGTCCCTTTGTAATTAAAACTGATGCAATCATCGTAACAGRCGCAAAGTGGAAACGTTACCTTGCTCAGCTTCCCCGCTTGGCTCCTCTCTGCCTGTTGGGTTTTGCTTTGGACCAGGTGGAGAACGCTGAAATATCAAGGGAGTGCTTTGCATTTCAAAGAAGTTAATGCGTAAGTGATGTTGTGATTCATTAGTCATCTATGGATGTCTTGGTGTTTCGGGGTTCACAGCCYTTGTTTGAGGCTGGTGCTGCCCTGTGCTCAAAATCTGCGAGTTGGAGGTGCTCAGGAGGAAARAGGCCAGCTGGAACCTGGTGGGAAATAAAACAGAGCCCGAGTTTGGTGCCGCAGCTAATCCTCAAAACACAGTTTCTTTTCCCCCCTTCTAGGTGATCTTTTTAATCCCATCACGATCCAGCCCACCGTGGGGAAAAGCAATCCCAGCAAGCTGCTGATGTATGGGATGAAAGCGAAGCTCACAGCTGTGAACAGAGAAGGAGTCCAGATGCAGCACATGGCCAAGGTAAAACACAAACAGGAATGGAGCGAGGTGTGCACGGTGTCCCGGTGAGCACTRGGCAAGGCAGGAACAGGCTCTGGTGCACACACACACGGTTCTCAGACCCCCACGACTGCCCTGCTTTGCCCCTGCCYTGCTTTCTCCCCACATCACCAAGCCAAACCCCCCTACAGTGCTCTGCTTTTCCCTTTTCAGTCCATCTCCTCCAGTTTTATCCACCTGCCCTCATGATCGCTCCCACCTAGCTCCTCCTCTCCAAAGAGGAATGCTCAGAAATGTGTTGGTTCCCTTGCAGGGAAACACCTCAGCGAATCTGCCCCTCTCGACCTAATCCCAGTAACACATCAGCAACCCCATGAATGACCCGGCCCTTCCTCCTGTGTAGCTTCAATGCTCCCAGAACGCTTTCTGTACTGCACAGTGTCAGCATCGGTTTCCCCCGCTGTCAGCAGCCTGACCCCTCTATCTCCCGCACAAGGAGCAGGACAGTCAGCAGCGACACTGCCAAGCCAGTGGCTGTCCCCAGGACTGTGGTCCTGCTCCACATCGTGGCTCTGCTCCTGCTGCTGCTGCGTTCCTCCCACGGCAGCGGTGACTAACGCTGATGGCAGCGCTCCTCTCCCCGCACGCATCATCCGTGCGCCCGKGGGTGTGCGAGGGCGAGGGGAGCGCACGGAGCGGGAGAGAGCGATTGCCGGGGTGAGAGACGGGCTGAAAGAGCCTGCCTGTGACAGCGACAGCCGRGGACAGCCCGGGGACCTTGAGGGCACCCAGGTTGTGTCTCAGGACACAGCGAGAGCTGGGGATGCAAAGGGATGTCCGGGTGGCRCTTCCTAGCGGGACGAGCCAGAGAGAGCAGAGGCACGGAGCTATGGGAGCTGGAAGCTTCTGGGAAGATGAGAAACAGCAGGATTCCAGGCACAACAGCTGAGACACTTGTGGGATCTGCTCTCCCCTCAGCCCTGATATCATTTCTGGCAGCCACGAACTSGTATTGGGGTTAGTGCCACTCACAGACGGCCAGGACAGTCCTTGTCCCCTCTTGTCACTCCKGTGCTCCTCCTGGTGCCCCGGCCGGCTGCAGGGAGGCTGTTTTGTCCCGTGGGAGGCCAGGCAGTCTCTTACACAGCACGGTTAAGCATTCCTGCTCTCCAGGCACGTGGCTGGTTTTTACAAACCCACTTAAGAGCGGAGGARGGGCCGTGCCGGCGTCCCAAAGGGCTCCGGCGCCCCGCGCTGCCAACCGCATCCCGGAGAGCCGGGAGTAATGGGCTAAAGAGCGGCGGAGAGAGCCAGAGCAGCCCGGTAATGCGAGCCGAGCAGGCTGCGAGCGCTGCCCTCCTCCCCTCGCCAGAGCCGAGCCCAGGAGGGGAGCTGCGAGAGTCTGGGTTTGTCTCTCCCTCAAGGAGACCGCACTCCCTGAGACCCTGATGGGGATGGATGGACGAGGATCAGGCCAGGGGGAGCCTGTCCCACCCTTCATCCCACATCCCGCCCGTGTTTGTCTAACAGAGCTGTTCACTCCCTGCCCTTGCCCGGCTGGTTCTGTCTGAGCCGCACTCAGGGACACAGTGCAGCAGGAGCAGAGGCTGGAGCCGCTTAATTGACTGAGGATTTTAATTACCTGTGCACTGCATAGAGCCCATGGGAAAAAGAGTGACAGGTAGACAGCTGGACAGGCAGGTACAGGACAGGAAAGGTCACTGCTGAAGGTTTTGGGAGCAATATTACAGAGCAAGTGTCACTGAAATGCACCTGACACCGGCCTAACTCGGCACACTGTGCATCCACAGGCAGCTCTGAGCCATCAAACAGGACCCTCCTGCACCTTTCCTTTGAAAATCTCACCAGGAGACCCTCCATGGGACTGGAAACACCACCTCATCCTGCCAGATACCCCGAGCYTTTGGAGAGTGGATGGGGATGCTGGAAGGAACGGCTCACTGACAGTAACTTGGGCTGGAGAGGAGGAACCACTGCTGGTTGTTTGGAAGGAAATGCGAGTGGCAGCTGTTGGCAGCTGAGGACATGAAGAAGTGTAGATGTAGCTCTTAGGGACAGCGTGGACTTGGCAGGACTGGGTTAACCATGGCACTTGAAGGTCTTAGAGGTTCTTTTCCAATCTAAACCAGTCTAAAATTCAAGTCCATGTTACCGGGCAGGAGGTGGGTTTAGGGGTGGCAATCTTGGCCCTCCTGTTTTTTGGAGAAGCCTTGTCTTCTCAGGGAACAGGGATGGGGCAGAGACAGAGATCTCTCACCCAAGTCCTGCCCAGATCTCACCAGAAACAAGCTATRGGACAACAGGGACAACTTAGGGATGCTGAAGGTGTTCAAACCTTTGTTTGCAAAGATTCAAGGTGTAACAGTCAGCAAATGTCAAGGCTGCAGAGCAGCATCTGTGTTGACTTAGAGGATTTTTCGAGGCCCAGAGAATCACTTCAAAAGCCCCCAGACCTCAAACCCCATTGCTGACCCCATGAGCAGCAGGGGCAGGTTCACTCCCTAGCAGCAGTGATTTGTCACCTAAACTTTGTCCATTAGCAGCAGGATGAAGTCCCAACCAGGAGTTTTTATGGAGGCTCCTAAGCAGGTTTTGGCACCTACTCTTTGGATCAAAAACACAGCCCTCACAGGCAGCTCCAACCCTAAAAATGGATGGGAGAAGCAATCAGTGTTCCTCAGTCTTTGGCATAAAAGCACAGACAGAGGAGGAAGAGCCCCTCAGCCCAGCTGGCAGGGTCAGAACATCTCCTGAATCCTGCAGCACAGATCCCCGGGCTCACCACAGCCTGTCCCCTCATCCTCACCCCAGCACACACATCCACCCGTCACAACGGGGACATCCTTCCCACTCAGCCCTCATTAGGAAGCACCTCGAGGTTTTTGGCAGCTGCTGCACCACAGAGCATTTTCCCAGCTCCTACATGAACATCTCCATTCCAGGAGAGCCCACAAAGAGCCGGCAGAGGTTTGGGCAGGGGGCAGACACGCTGTGAGTGCTGCCTGCCAATCCACCAGAGCCAGCGCCTCCGAGGGGACTGTGGAAGCAGAGTGATGGCCAGATCCTGCTTATCTGATGGGATCTACCAACATCCCCGCTCACAGCTTCAGGTTCTTTTGTCAGCTGATGATATGAGGCTGAAATGAAGATAAATGAGAGCAGAAGAAGAGAAATCCCTCCTTGAAACGCATTGAACGCAGGATAAARAGCAACTCAGTGACAAGGACTTCTTTTTTTCTTCTCCCCAAACTTTGGGAACTCAGATGTGGGTGTGAATATCACTTTAAGGATTTATAAAATGACACATGGCCTCACCTGTCAGCATGCCAAAATCTGAATGTCGGTTTTAATTACACCGAATATTTTACTTTCTTATGCAGAGGCATAATCAATTATCTTATTTAAAGGCATTACGATAATGTGTGTGTAAAATGGAGCCATTCCCTGTATTGCATTAGATTCTCTAATTATAGGAGAATGTTTGGAGCTAAAATGTCAGCCTGTCATCTGGCGGGTGTGTAATTCATGATCTGCATTTGCCGGCACGGATGGAGCTGACAAAAATTGCATTCATTCTCTTCCACTGCTTTGGCCTCAAATTTGCCTGGCCTGGAGGTGACAAATCCCACCCTGTCTCCCTTGYGGAGCACAGCGAGTCCACCCCGCCCCGTGCCAGGGGATGATGCTGCGAGGAGCTGAGTTTGACAAAGTGTTTTCTGTCGGTGGGTGTTCCTCAGTCAGACCTCGATGAGCCTGGAGAGCGACTGTGGGGTTGCACACCAAGCTCTCGGGCAGCRGGGAGCTGTTTGGATGTGATCATGAGCTCAGGAAATGCTTCCTCATGTCCCACATGAGGGAGGAGACCGAGGCGTGAGCAGAGCTGGAGGCAGAAGACAGAACCCACCAGGGACTTTTCAAAGCAGCCTCATCTGAATTACGAATAATGAGAGCCCTCCAACTCTCAGTTATTAAAGCAGAGGGATTAGATAAAAATAGTGTGCTTGTTTCTTGGGATCTTAGTCCTTTCTCTAGGCATTACCCCAGTGAAAGCAGCCTGAATGGCTTCAGTGTCTGTTTTGCAAGACAGTTCCTGGTCACATCCATGATGTCTCTTCTAAGTGGGCAAACACACAGAGGGAGGAGAGAAACCCCTTTGTTTTGGGGCAGGAGCAAAGGGAGATTGGGGTTTGGGAGATCATGAATCTTTCTCAGCAAATGAGAAAACTGCAGTGAGATTGCTGTGAGAGCAGTGACAGAGACCACGCGCAGAGACCTGCAGGGCGAGAAGCATCAGCTGGAGATGACACCTGAGCAGGAGCACCCCAAAAAGATGGTGCTGATGGAGGAAATGCAGCTGGTGGCTGTGCCATTMACCAAAGGATCAAACCCCACAGGGCAGTGCCATTGCTGTGTCCAGCTCCRGGTGATGCCGCTTCCAGGACAGAACCAAAAAACAGCTGCTGTAGGATCAGATAAACCACCCTTTGCTGCAGGCAGCACAACCTCCTGGTCTGTCCCTGTGCCCCGGATTTCACACCAGGACACCTTCTGGACTGTCTGCAGTGACCTGGATGGATGTGGCAGAGCAGGACGTGGGTCACCCTGGTGCTTCCCACACCAC
>NW_026623290.1:1623828-1625594 GCF_030028575.1 Malurus melanocephalus
GATCTGCACGATGCCATTAAGAGGCTTATTAAAAAGTGATGCGCCAATTTAACACCTATTAGCCAGCAYGGTGCCCTTTAACGGCGTGGGGGAACCTGCAAATGGAAGCCCCAGCTCCCAGCAGAACCCTAAGAGGCCGAGTTTAACTTTATGGYTCCAATTAGAGCAACACTAAAGCCGTGCCGGCGCTGTGGATTTATGAACGCTGAGCCCATCCCAGACGGCTGCTGGCCAATGCCAACTGCAGGCACGAACGGGTGCTTTGCCAGCTGTGTCCAGGCCATCCCAGTGCCCCATCCCCACCCCAGGGGAGGATTTAGGGAGTTTCTAGGGCAGGGGTGGTGTCAGACAAAGGGGAGCTGGAGGGAGAACAGGYTGAACCCATCCCTGGTCATTGCTGCAATTTGAATTTCCTGTTTTAGGGGATCTCACCAGCTGGTAGGACGCTAAGGCAAAGCAGGGGAATGTCCCTCTGGGTGCCAGATTTTCCTTTGGTGTGGATGAGCAGGGCCAGGGAGGGAGGGAGGGAGGCAGAGCAGCCGCCTGCACACACGGCTTGGAGATGTTTAAAGTGCCTGGCTGCTCCGGGAGCTTTACAGGCCGCCTTTGCCTAATAAAGTAATTTTTTTAGCATCTTGCGTCACCCTAATTACTTGTCACAACAACAGACACAGCCCTGGTGTGCTGTGCTCCCTGCCCAGGCAGGGGCAGGCCCAGGGATGCTGRAGTCACAAGGGACATTTGGCGTCACCCACCCCCACCCCACAGCCTTTGAGGTCATTTCCCCCACACCTCCTGGTTCCCATTTCCTCATCGCTGCTCCCCAAAGCAAGGCAAAAACACCTCGGGAGGGGCCTGGGTTGTGTTGCTGCTGCTGGGATGGGAGGAGAGTTCTGRCACCGCTTTGGGACCATAAATATCCCCTCCGTGGGACAGAGGGATGTCACCATCAYCTGGGATGTCCCCTGAGCCACTGCTGCTTGCTAAGGACCCAGGGAAAGGCAGGACAGCAGGACTGGCAGGTCGTGTTTTGGAAAATCACTGTCACCCATGCAAACCACCCATGGGGCTCATAGGTGTTAAATTGGCACATCCCATGGCAGCTCCTCYGTGCCCCACTGCCCACATCCCTGCCTGCCATGGCACAGCACCACAGWTCCCTCTGGAACCCCCTCCCACCCTCCTCAGGCTCTGGGAAAGCCCAGCAAGGATCTCACGGCTGCAATTTTCTCCCCATGCCCATCCCTGGCTCAGCACACAGCGAGCCCCCACCAGCACGAGCTGTCATTTCATCACCGTGAACATCTAACAGCTCTTTTTTACTCTTCATTCAGACAAACAAACAAACAAACAAACAAAMAAACAAATCATTCCAGGCCTTTGTAATGAAGGGAAAATTAGTAGCAGGTGAAAGCAGATTTTAATGAGACAAAAGTGTTTCTAACATAGCCCTGAAACAGTGATTCCTTCGCCTCCCTTTGGCTCTTCTGTGGTTTGAGTGGGTAAAAAGCAAATTATCATGGGGAAAAATGCACAAGGTTTTCCTGAGCAAAGGACAGGTCTTACAGAGRGCCTGTCCCAGGTATCTGTGCCCCAATTTGCTCCCTGAGTAGATTCCCCCTTTATCCATCCTCTGCCTGTCCTCCACGGACTGAATCCAGACTGTATTCATGTGCAGCGCTCACCAAGTGTGAACTTTCCAGGCTGAAAGGCAAACAAACCCATTCTAGTTCAACATGAAATGTTTGATTTCATTCTCACACTGC
>NW_026623290.1:1626629-1633834 GCF_030028575.1 Malurus melanocephalus
CAAAATGTCCCCGGTGTCACTGCACAGAAAGATGTCCCCAGTGCTACCGCACGGCAAAATATCCCCGGTGCCACCGCATGGAAAAATATCCCTGGTGCCACCGCACACCTGGGCACGGCAAAATGTCCCCAGTGCCACTGCACAGCTGGGCACTGCAAAATGTCCCGGGTGCCACCACACAGCAAAATAACCCTGGTGCCACCGCATGTAAAAATGTCCCGGGTGCCACCACACAGAAAAATGTCCCGGGTGCCACCACACAGAAAAATGTCCTGGGTGCCACCACAGAGCTGGGCACAGCAAAATGTCCTCGGTGCCACCGCAGAGCTGGGCAAAGGAGGCAGCTGACCCAGGCTCCAGCCGAGCCCCACGGATGGGGCGGCTCAAATGGGAATAAAGGGCCTTGCAAAGAGGTTTGCATCGCTSCAGGGGAAATCCCACTGATGTGGAGTGTGCTGGTTGGGGCACACACCCCGCACTCTCTCTGAAAGACGGACAGCAGTGTTTGAGCTGGGATCAGTCACACGCTGGGCAGTGCAGAAATGGGATCCCCCAGGCATGGGGGGCAAAGTGCTGCTGCCACCCTGCCTGGCAAACAGCATTCACTGCATGGCTCTGCTTTCACTGAGAGCCTGGCAAAATTGACAAACTTTGAAGAGAAATCCTCGTGCCCTCAGGCTGCAGAGACAGCTGCAGTGTTTGCAGAGCAGGAACGGGGATGCTTTTGAGAATCCCACAGCGACACTGTAGGAACAACTGTGGGAAGCCTCCACTTTTTTTCCACCAGAGATTATTCAGATGATTTCAGAAAGGTGACAGGAGTGCCAGGCTGCTCCCAGCTCCTTGCTGTCCCCAGGGTGTCTCTGGAGCCACATCTGTACCAGCACATCTGGCAAGTGCCTCTCAGAGCAAAAGCTGGGCTCGCCACCTGAGGACAGAGCTCTRAGACATCCCACCCATCCCTCTGCACCCCCACCTATGGCCACATGGCCAAAATCTCCTCTGCTCCCCTTTCTCTTAATATATAGAATGAAAACATCTGAGATCACTGCGGTTTTATTGTCAGATTTGGCAGCCTTTTCATATTTGCTTGGATTGAGATATAAATTGAATTTGGTTTTCTCCCGCTGACTCAGTTATTTGTTATAGGAATAAGCATGTGGTAATGGATTAGACAGGGGAAAGAGATTTCTCTTTCAGGCGTGTGCACAAGGTGGGATTTGCCATGCCCTGTCCCACATTTTCCTGGTGTGGCTTTGCATCATCAATGGCTTTGCAAGCACCTTCCCCTCATTGCCTGGCCACAGCTGGACRTGGGATCCTTCTCATGGCAGACTTGAGCATTTTTCCCCAAATTCTGCAATGTTTTAGTGCGGAAGAAACGTAACCAGGAGTGAAGTCATTTGCTAAGTCTGCTCCCCACCCATATCCTTCCCTCTCCCCCAGTCCCCATCACTCACTTTGCTGGACACTGTTGCCTTGAACAGCCAGTTTTTAATAATGATAGACACAGCTAAAGGGATAAAAAGGGTTTTACCTTGGTATTTGGGATCCCAGGTGCACAACTTGATGGCAGAATGCATTCACATGTATAGCACGGATACAAGTTTTATAGATTTCAGGAATTAGCATATCAATCTAGGATTCCCCAATAAGAAACTTCACAAATGCTGTACTGTCCCCTTATTCTGATGAATCCCACCCCAGATGAGGCCAGAGCTCAGTTTACACAAGATGTTCTGGACAGAAGGCTTCACCCAAGGCTGAGCTCGGGTTTAAGATAGCACAGGGCACACTGATCCCTTCCTCAGGGTGTTTGGTCTCTCTGCCCAGCAAAACCCCTAAACTAAACTGGAATATCAAGCTTAAGGAATTACAAGCATGTGGACTAAGGGGTACAGGGGGATGCATAGAGGGTACAGAAAGTGTAGAAAGCAAAAATCATCAGGCATCACCCTGCAAAGCCTTTCTGGGGCTCCTCAGCTGTGCCTGCAGCAATCTCCCAGCCCAAGGAGCTGCCAAGCTCCCTTCCCTGTTCCATTTTCCATYAGTGCAGACCAGGAGTGGCACAGGGGCTCTCTGCATCCCAGCCACATCCTTCCCACTCCCCGCTCGCAGCAGGGCCACACTGCAGGGACAGTGACAGGGGAAAGGTTAGCATATGTGGCATTAACCCCTGGATTTGCCCACCAGCTTTGGCATTCTTACACCTCCCACCCCAGCACTGCTGCTTCATCCATCATACAGCACCCCTGCTCTTCCTCCAGTGCCCCCTGCCCACCTGGGGCCAAAGAGAGCACTCAAAATCCCCACTCTGGCTCCCAGCATCCCTCCTCCATGGCACCTGTGGRAAGCTTTCATGGAAAACCCACAGGATCCTCCTGTCCCTGGCACTTGACGGGGATCCAGGTCGGTGCAGCATCCCTGAAGCCACAGCACACTCTGCAGGCTCTCACACCACAGCACCGACCCCAAACCACCGCCAGGGCCCTCCCCACAAGTGTCAGAGCCTGTCAGTGCCCCGACAGTCCGTGTGGCCCCGGGGATGGTGGCACTGGGCTGCAGAGGAGCCTGTGCCCACAGCCCAGCCCAGCAGGCGCTGGGAATTGGGGCCACACCAGCAAGAGGCACCAAACAGAGCCCATCAATCATCCTCCCACCTTCCCCAAAAGCTCTACCACCCCCTGCACCCCATCWTTACCAATCCCCAGGCATTTCACTGCCTGCAGCCCCCCCCCTCAGTGGGATTTGGTGGCTGAGGGCATCTCTTGCAGCGTTTGGCCCCTTCTGATGCTCGTCCCAGCCACAGCCGTGGCTCCGCTAATTCTATCAGCATAAACATGGTTTATAGGGCTGCCACCGCTGCCTGTCAGCCTTTCTAAATCACCCTGTGCAATGGTCTGCATCCCTCAGCACAGCTCCAGCCCCTCTCCTGAGCTCAGAGATGCTCAGGGACCCCTCCAAAAGAAAGTTTGCATCTGGCAGGGATGTGACAAGCTGGAGGCACCAAGAACCTCCAGCAAGGAAACCTCCACACCAGCCAGAGAGCAGGTCAGCCTCTCCACACCCCTGGAGCACACCCTGCAGGGAGCCATGAAGGGGGAAATAAAATCAAACAAGCAAGCAAGCAAGCAAGCAAAGCCCTCAGAGGAAAGGAAATACAAACTACGCAGCTCCATGAAGTAAAAATGCAGAATGGCCACAGACCAAACTGCCCCCAAGCCCACTGCTGCCACTGCCCTGTACCTCTGAGCATTTTGGTGGTGGTGGTTTTGACTTTTTTTTTTAAATATTCTGCCCAGCTCCCCCACAATATGCCCAATGCCTACTCCCAGTTTTAGGGAAAACACCCCATTTTTTGAGCTTGAGCTCACATTGGGTTGGATATGAAGCAGCTTTGGTTCCTGACCCCCTCACCAGGCCAAAAACCCCTCACATCAGTGGTTTAATCTGCAGAAACCAGCTGGCTCCAGCTCCTGGGCATCTCCCTGCCCCAGTGCCACACATCCTGGTGCAGGGAAGGAGACCAGATCTTGCCAGCAAGCAGCAGCACTTCTGAGCAGAGCTCTTGCAAAATTCCCGTCCTTTCCCACACGATGAGCAGCAGAAGCAGCCACAGCGTCCCCACCTCGGTGAAAAGGAGCCACGAGGCTGACATTGCCTCTGGGCAATGGAGCTCTGCAATGCAGGCTGCCAGGAGCCTGCCAGGATGCTCCTGAAGAGCTTCCAGCAAGCCCAATGTGGCAGCAAAACCCTTGGGAAAGAAAAAAAAAAAAACCAAGGCAAGCCTTTTGGGAAGGCTGATGGCCAGGAGAGATGCTGGGGTGTCCCAGGGCTGCTGTGGGGTGACTCTTGAGCTCTAAGGAGCATCCCCCTCAAAAAGAAGAAGTGTGTGAGTGGTCCCACAGCACACTCTGCAGGCACTGAGGATGTGAGGGACATGTGAGGATGATGAGGGCTCTGGGGAGCTGGGCACTGGGGAAACGTGGCTTGAACAAATCCACATGGGGAATCGTGGGATGGCAGCTCCGTGCCCGAGGGTCTGCRCCTCCAGGGATACGTGGGTGGGGTTAAACCCACTGCTCACTGGGGTGSTGGGTCCCTTGAGGGGATCTGTCACACCTGACGGGGCTCAGGATCCTCCTGGGGTCCCCTGTGCTGTCCCCATCACAGCCTGCACAGCCCAGAGGCTGCCACCTTCAGRGCACTGCCCCCCAAATCCCTCCCAAATGTGGGAACAGCTAAACCAGGGCCTCTCAGCCGGCCCCGTTCACCCCTCGGGTCTTACCTGGGTGAGCACACGTGCCTCTCACAGAAATGTAAAATAGAAATAATAATAACCTACTCTCTTTCCTGCCTGGTTGGAGAAATAGCTTAATTAGTTAATAAGGGGTTTAATTTGTTGTGTAGCTGTGTGAAGAACTTGCAGAGGGCAAGTWAAGTCGGTAAGTCCAAACAAGGAGCCCTAGAGATGGGTTGGGGAGGGGAAAGTGCCCCAGCTGTGACCAACCGTGTCCCCCTGGGGCACCCAGCTCTGCCTCCAGCATCACAGGGATTTCAAGGCTTGAGGATCTTTGGGTGCTGAAATAGCTGTGTCCAGGTGGAAAACGTGTGGCAAATCAATATTTTTTGTTTTGCCGAACCATTTCTGCCCGTGTTAGCAGTCAGCTGGATTTTAAGCAAGAGGCTGCTGGCCCCAGACATGGGGGTCCCCCCTTCTCTGAGATGTGGGGCTCTCAGTACCCCCTCCCAGCTCTGGGGAGAGGCAGGAAGGYGACCAGAGGATAGTTCTTTATTCCCACACAGCAATGAAGATGCTGGCTCCCAAATATGGATCCCAAAATCCTTCTCTCCTGGTGCACRGGGCCCGTGCACGCGGGGACACTGCCCACATCTCCCATGGCCCTGTCCAGGACCTGGCCACCCTACACCCAGTCCCTTTGGCCAGCAACTGCCTCAGAAAACTCCTGCCAGAGTTTATCCAGAGCAACATTTCCAAAGGCATAAAATGGATCATCCTACAGAGTCACTGCCGTGCTGCACGAGAGGCTTCAGCCAAGCCTGGGACAGGGACAGGGACAGGGACAGGGACAGGGACAGGGACAGGGACAGGGACAGGGACAGGGACAGGGATGGGGACAGGGACAGGGACCCTGTGGTGGCAGCCAGGATGCTGCAGCGGTTTTTGCTCTCAGAAATGTCCTCACAGCTCTGGTTTCTGCAGATTCTTTTTGAGGATTACCTCTTGCACTCACTCAACCCCACTGAGCTCCCAAGGGGATGGGCTGGGGCTGGCAGAGACGGGCAAGGCTGTGGGGTCCACCAAGAGCCACACCAGGAGATTCTGGAGGAACCAAAGGCTTTTCCCCAGCTCTCCCAGGCAAAGCCCAGCAAATTTGTCTTTCTTCCCCTGTGGCAACTCTCTGCATCCCGTTTGGGTGTCATTATAGGTAATTCCCTGCTTGACGTCTCGTCAGAGCTGGGGGAGGGAGGCACCATTTCAAGAAAAGACAAAAGGGCTCTTTCTTCATCAGCATTAACCTCAGGCTGCTTTCGAGAAAAATTCTGGGCAATTAGTGGAGCATAAGAAGATTTATAATTGAAATCTAGTTTGTAGCACTACAGGCAGCTCCCTCGAAAGATATTTCTCAGAGACCAAAAAAACAAAAAAAAGGGGAAGAAAATAATAGAGAGAGACAGAGGGGGAGAGGGAACTAGTTAAAGACTTTTAAAATCTCGCTGAAAACTCAATTTAGTTTAACATTGCATGATAGCTTTCATAATTCAGAACAAAGTGCAAAGCTCTTTAATGAGGCCATTAATGACCCTTTAATTTACTCCACCAGGGCTGAATTCATAAAACATTTATGTTCCATTTACACAGGATTTTCCTGAGACTCTTCGGGGCAAGTCACCATCACGGAGCAGGTGGGATGAAACAGAGGATTCTTCTTTTCTGTTCCCACTCTTCTTCACCCCAGCACTGAAGCTCCACGTGTGCCTTTTAATTCTGCCAGAGAAGCTGCAGGGACCCAGGAGGGAGGAGAGACATTTTTTACTCTTCTGCATGGTAAACAGATGCAGAGTGCTCTCTTGGATTTCTGCTCCAGGAATAGTAAAATCCTTTTTAAGATTGAGCTGTGGCATCGACAGCCAGCCTTAGRAAACGTTTTTAAAAATCATTACAGCCCGGCTCCAATTCATTACTGACGTGTGATATCAGATTTGCTCTTGGGGTAGCACTGTTGAGAGGGAGATTTGGCCCTCCCAGCTTTCCAGGCTGCTTTGGGTGGTGATGGGGGAAGGCTCAAAGGATGCAGGTATGAGATGAGTGCTGAGGATGCTGCTGCCGACTGCTCTGCTTGCTGGTGAGGGTGGGTTTGACTGGGAGCTGCTCCAGCTGAGCAGAAATGCTCACTGAGATTGTCTCTTGGCATCTCAAGATGTGGGAAGCTCAGAGAGCTGCCAAGGGCACGTGGGGCAGCATCCTGAGGTGAGGATGGGCTGCTTCATCACCCCATTCAGCACTTCCCAAAAGCCACATGTGAGCTGCAGCTGATGCTCCAGTCTGGCTGTCCTGTGATCCAAATTAAGCTATTTTCCTCTCCTTTTCTTCTTTTACAGACTGCAAGCAGGGAGAAACACCTAGGAATGCTTAATTGATTGTATTGGCTGAAACATCTCTTTTTATTAAAAAAAAAACAACAACTAAACAACTCTTCTCAGTTTATTCCAAAGACCTCACTCTCATTTCTTCAGTAAATGTCAGTTTCTGAACATCTTCATATAAAAAGAGCCATTAATCATCGCAATGAGGTTCACAGCATCTTAATTTCACTTTGACCAGCCTTSTCAGCTGCTTGCTCAGCCTCAGGACTGTTAAACACTTCTCATCTGCTTCCCTCTGCGGTTTTGAACTAAGGAGGGTTTGTTGCACCAGCAAACAAAATATTCATGGCAAAATTAGAAGGACAGAGGTGCTGACCCCTCAAAAGCCTCAGCAGAGAGAGGTGAGGAAGATGCTCCAAGGCTCTCAGCTCGGTAAGGAAGTTGGAACCTGTGGAGAACATGTCCAGAGTCAATGTTCCAGCATCTCTAAATAAGAGAACATGTCCAGAGTCGGTGTTTCAGCATCTCTAAATAAGAGAACATGTCCAGAGTCAGTGTTCCAGCATCTCTAAATAAGAGAACATGTCCAGAGTCAA
>NW_026623290.1:1634335-1672727 GCF_030028575.1 Malurus melanocephalus
TCTGCCTGCAGCCTGTGTGTGCCAAGCTGAGGGGACACAGGCTCAGAAGGAGGTRCATTTTCCATCTCACTTGCTCTCTGCCCCTCACAGAGGTTCARTTGTCGTTCTCATTTGCTTTGCTCAGCCCTTGCTTTGCTGACGCAGGTCAGAACCCCGATGGCCCATGGAGGCACCGACAGCACTCACGTCAGTGCAGTTCCTGAGTCACCCTGCTCGTGTCACATTTAACAGGGCTGCTGAGACCGATGSCCCCACAAAGGACACATCAGCAGGAGCATCAGTGCCTTTGGAACCGTGACAGTGTTCATCAACAGGCACTGGTTTGTTATTGTAGGGTTTCTGGGTTCCACGCACTGCGTTTTTGGTTGTAGGGTCATTTTTTACTTTGGGGGAAGGAAGCAGAGGGGAAGATTGCTTGACCTACTTGGATCATTCATGCAGAACTGCTTTGCAGCGTGGGGTCAAGTTTGTCAGAACACTTACATCACAGAAAGAAATTATGGCCAAAAGAAACTTTAAACACGTTCAAGGGGGAAAATAACAAAACTCCCATAGACATACACGCCAATGAAGAGAAAAAAAAGGGATACTGTTTTTCAAATATTTCAAAATACTTTGGAATCTAACACTCAAATGTGATCTGAGCATTAAAGGCACCAGGACTCTGACAGGACAAATAGGAAACTGGTCCCAGTTTAAGTCCAAAGTGTCAGCAAAGTAGTGTTGCAGGAGAGCAGTGAATGGGAGGGGAGGGAACCTGAGCAAGAAGAGGAAAAATGGAARTGGCTGCCCAAGGGACCAGCACATCTGGCAGCAGCAGGTTACTCACTCTGAAGGGATGCTCTCCATCCCGGTGTGGAGGTGGGATGCCTCTAGGTGGATGCATTTTGTGGACCACAGAGGCAAGAAAAGTCAAATTTTATTGCTGCAATCAGCCCCAAATGGAGAGGCAGGAGGTATGAGAGCAGCAGAGGGGAGCTGAGGGGAGCCATGGATGRAGCTGGCTGTCCCCAGCACTGGGGTCATTCCCGGGATGCTGTCCCTTACAGTGACAGCTGAGTGACAGAGAGCAGGGAAGGGACAGGTCTGAGCAGAGCAGGGACATCCCGCTGTCCCACAGAACTCACCTGGATGCTCATGGGGCTCTTCATCCCTTTGGCCAATAAACAAACAGCTCTGGGCAGCTCCAGGAACAAGCTGCCTCAGTTCAATTGTTATTTGATTTCCAGAAACATCAATGCAGGGATCCCATCCAAACTGGACCCCGGGTTGTTTACTAAGCACAGGCTGCCATTTAGTTAGAAACACATGGGTTCTTATTACATTTCCCTGGAAAAAAACACCAACAATGGTTTAAACTAAGGGGGAAAATATTTAGTAAAAATCAAAACTTSTATTCACACACATAGAGGTTCTGACATTTCATAACCACTCAATTCCCTGCTCCTCCATCCAAGTTTCGTGCTCAGCACAACTCTATTTACACAGATCAMCTCTAGGGAAGCCTACAGCCAAGGCCTTGGGTTTGCTAAGGTTACTCCTGTCAACAGTCATGTGGGGTCAAGGCTTGCAGGCTGTGAAGTACAGGCAGGCTCTGGAAGCTTTCTACATTTGAATCAAATTCTTYACATCTCCAGGTAGCTCACACACCTCTAGGGCTCCCAGAGCWAAGACCTGGCAGCTACTGCCCTGAAGGACATGCACTGCTTGAAGCCAGCAGACACACCACCTTTATGAGGATTTTTTTTTTGTATTTCAGCTAAAACCAGAAATGCAGTTTCAGCCATGCTGAAAAGACTCTTGCACATATATCCATGAATGACCCAAGTTCTTCTGAGCAGTCCAAGATCTCTTTCCACAGCTCTAGCTGAGTACATGACCCCTAAGGATCCTCATGCATCCATTTTTCTGCTGCTAGTTTAAAACCCACAGGACAGAGCAGCTGAAACACTAAAAGCCTCAACTTTGACAGGCCCAGGAGGTGGGCCAGTGTCACAAGGTGCCTGTCCTACTGGTGGCATCGATGCTGCCTGAAAATCAACGTGCTTTTGAGCCAAACCACTAGGTACAAACAGCAGAGGATCAGCAGGCTTGGAGGAATGCTCTGTTTTCCTTTGCACAGCTGCTGGATCTTCTAATCAAGACTATCTGATACACTGATGTCATGCTGGTAATGGTATAACTCTGTATCAACCTAATGGGTTTACAAAAGGAGCAGAATATGCAGAAATACACATTCATGCTTGCTAATCCTTCATAAGCCTGTAAGCCCGATTTTCTTTTCCAAATAAGAAGTGCAGATCTATTGAGACCCCATCACTGGCTGCAGGTTAAACTCCCCTCCTCCTGCCTGGAATCTGCAGTGTCCCTGCACACGGTGTGGCAGGGGGGTGAAATGCCATCCCCTCAGGCTCACAGCCCCCTGTGACCATGGCTGGGATTGTGAACACTTGGAAATTCCACCCTGGGCTTAGTCCCTCACCTGTACCAGGGGAGAGCACACAGAAGCAGCCACAGCTCCACTGTCATTTTGCTTCCTCTCTGGAGGGTCTGAGSATGCCTTCTAGAGAGCATTTCTGCATCAAAATGAAATATATTTATTCACAGGCATGCAAATAAGCAAGGGGATAACCAGCAGTGCTTGACAGCCTCTTCCATCCAGACCCAGCATCCTCTTCTTGCCATTTGTGTCCCACCTCCACCAGCGACCCCAGTCACAGACAGCTATTTCCAGGGAGCCTCCACATCAAACAACATTTCAAAACCATTCTCCAGCCACTTCATACAAACAACCTGGAAATAACCCTTCCAGGAGTGACAAAGTAATAGCACTAATTACACAATTAATTTATTGTCACTAATAAAAAAAAATGACTTTGTGTTACAAAGGAGGAGAAAAAGAAGAATCTAAGGATTTGTTTAATTAAAGCCACAATGTATTGAAAGACCAAGTAATTCTAATGATATAGACAATGCTGCAATTGTATAATTAGTAACTAATTACCTACAGAAATGACACTTTCTTCTTGTTTTTCTTTTTTTATTTTTTTTTAATTTTATTTGCATGCAAATGTCTTCGGGGCACACAAATCGTGGGAGCAAATTGCTGGGTGGCACAGCAGTTACCAGCCTGGCTCTGTGGTGAGCAGAGGTGCTGTATCCTCACCTCTCCCATCCTGATCCTCACCCAGCAGCAGTCACAGAACTCCYTCCCCAATTTCCCTCTGCCTGTAACAACTGCTCTCCACACCAAGAGCCTTGCAAAAAATGGTCAGCAGGGCAAATTGTGACTGCAGCCAYGAAGAGCCACTGGGCCAGAGCTGACAGGCAGAACAGCTACAGCCTTCTGTGGAGGGAGTCAAGGCACAGACTGTTAGCCTGGTGCTATATATATATATTATGCTTATAAGTCCTGATGTTAACCAATGTTATATATATATTTTAAGTATTCATGTATTCACAGCTATAAAGRCCTTTTCTCTACTTGAGCTAAATTGTATAACCGTGACCTATTGTCCCAGAAGGCTTTTTATTCATGTTAAATGGGTTCTGAGATTAGAGCACTCCTTGGTAGTAGGAACAGAAGTGTTCTGGAGGAGACAGGAGAAGAYGGATGGTTGTATTGAGGCTCAGCTCAGAAACCAAAAACAGGAGAACCGAGGAGGTCTGCAGCCCAGGTGGCTTGGAATGTGAAAAATCGGGTGTGGGATTGGAGTGGGGACAGCAGAGCCCAGCACACACTCCTTGTTCACTTACATGGGAGATCCCTCACTCCCATATGGKATCAGCCCAAGTTGATCCCTCCAGTCCCATTTGTTGCTGGCTGTGAGCCAGCAGAGGGATCCAGCCTGGGCTCTGTGGTGCTGTCCTGTCCAGCCTCACAAGTGCTCCATGCAGCAGCTCTGAGGGGCTGTTCCACCCTGCCCTGCTCCTCGGGACAGCATTCCTGCTTGTCCTGTCCCTGGCAAACAGCTCAGGTGGTCAGTGGCTCCCTGGTGCCCACAGAGYCTCCATGCCCTGGCACAGATGCACCCTGGCAGCTCCCAGTTAATATTCACAAGGAAACACAACTTCCTTGGAAAAACCCTGCATCAGCATGCTGCACCCTCATCCCTCCTTGCCCAGGAGATCACTGCAAATCACATCAGTGACACTGGCAGCTCCCCTGCTCTGATTTCAACCTCTATCCAAGGCCAGGGAACCCCTCTGGCTTTGAGCCTCATGGTCACAMAGGCACAAGCAGTGAAATGTTCCCCATCCATCTGCTCATTCCCAGTGCATGCCAAGGACAGCCTCCAGCTCCTCAGAGACACACTACCTCCACATCTTGGGAAGAAATCAGGACAAGGCTGGCCTGGGTGTTGGTGCCAGGATGAACAGTGACAGCCAGGGACTTTGGTGTCCCCTCGCTGGCTGGGATGCTTCAGTCACTCTGACACAGTCAGGGTGGAAGCRGCAGCGAGCTGGCTGCTGGCTGTTACGCTGGTGCCAGATGGKGGATGAGATTAAAAGAATTTGATTTTCAAATAATCCATAAACCTGGCTGAGCTAATGTCGTTTCATATGCATTATCTTGTAATCCCAGGGAAGAGAACGTTTCAGAGCAAAGAGCCTTATTCTCCCTCCCTGCAAGGACTCTAACAAGCTAAAGATAATCCCCTTTTTGTTGGAAGGTGCTTACAGAGGACCTACAACACCCAGAGTGTGGCACAGGGGCTGTGGCTCTGTGCTGGTGCCTGGGAGCAGGATAACCAGGCACCCTGGACCATGGGGGCTGTTGTGTCCTGAGCTTCATAGAGGTGGGAACAGCACATAGCAGGGCCAGGGACACGCTGAACTCAGAGCCCTGGCCAATAAAGAAGGCATTTTGCCACTCCTGCCTCCTAACAGTGCATGGGAGCACATGGGGTAGAGTAGGGTATGCAGATATTCTTCTAGGTTAGTCTTTTTATGTGCACCTTGGGAATAAACCCCCAAAGCCTGACCCAAATAAATCAAAGGCATGCTGTGCCATATGGAGAGAGGATCAGGCTCTCCCTGATCAGTGACTGAGCCCCACAGGCAGAATGTGGTGACYGCCCTCCCCCTCGCAAGCATCGGGCTGAAACCTCACCACTGCCCCTCCAAAGCACAACCAGGGTTATAGGAAATTCATCCTCAGCGATTTCTTGACTTCTCCTTGTTTGTGCCAAACACAGTCATTTTTGGCCTCTATTCCATAGGGATGCACCCCTTCTGCACCCCCATCGCTCCCTGACCCCTGCACAGTGCCCCACCATCCACCCTCCATCCTCAGGTGCTGCCTGCCTGCTCCCTGCCTCTTTTCCCTGCTMTAGAAGCTCCTTGGACTCTCCCATTATTTGTCAAGCCTCAGTGGAGCAAWGACAGCCATCTGCCAATCACTGGGATCCCTCAACATACAAGGTACAGGCTTGAGCACAGCAGTTAAAAATTGTTGATCCTTATTCCGTGCTYCAGGTTCCCACGCTGGAGCATGCGAGAGCTCGAGCAGGAGGTTATTTTAAGGGGAAAGGGAAATAAAGCTCCACTGACAGGATTTCCCAGTCACTGCCTGCCATCTAGTGCCTAGCATGSAGCTGTTTCACGGGCAGCAAGCAGCATCCACCTCCATCCTCGGGGGAATTTAGCTCTTAGATCAGAGCCAGCCACATCTGAGCACCAAGCTCCCAGTATTGATAAATCTCCACCACTGTCCTCACTCTGGGTCAGAGCCAGGGAATGGGTTTGGGGTGAAATCACCCAAATCCTGGTGGGACCTATCAGGGAAAACCGCATGGCAGTGAGGAGAGGCGATGCTGTGTGCCTGCCTGGGTTGTGCCACGATGSCCAGCTACAAGGAGCTAACTAAATRCAACACAGCTTGACTCCAAGCTGCTGCCTTCAAGGTCATGTCATCATCGTCAGCAGCTCCGATCAAAGCCGTGCACACAGGTTTTGTGTGAAGAGTGCCACAGACAGGCTAAAAATAGGGAGACGAATGGAAGCATGAGGGAAAGGGGAGAAGGGTGAGGATTATCAGCTGTGCAGGAGACTGAAAACTTAGAGGAGATCAGGAAACAAACAAAAGTAATCAAGAAACACTGACTTGGAATGTTCTGGCATTTGGACACACCACTGAAGTTTCCCACCCWGTTTAATTAATCTACAGGCAAGCACTGCAGCAGGAACACAGTCCCTACCAAGCCCTTGTAGCTGGTGATTTTGAGTTTTTTACACGTTTTCAGGCTGATGCTCTCCCTCCCCTCCCTTCAGTAGGGTGTGTTCACCTTAGAGGGTGTCTGGCAGTTTCTTGTTCCTCTGAAAGGGCTCAGATAACTGCCCACCCACACAGGCAGGAGAGAGCAGGCAAGACAGGCACAGCTCACCACAGTCCTGTTTTCAGTTAGGCAGAGAACATGAAGGGATATGAAATCCAGAAATATCTGGCACTGGTACTGTCCATCTTGCTCGCTGCCTCCTGACCCTACTAGCCCAGGAGCCTCTGGCACCGTCTGCTGCACCACATTCCCTAAGGAGGGACAAGACTGGGTGCTGAGCTGGGAGTGCTGGTGGAGCAGAGGCTGAAAAGTGGGTCCCCAAGGGGGGGATTACCCCAAATGCCCAATTTCCCTCCTCTCCAAACTCCTCATGGCTTGGCTGCCCCCTCCCTATCAGATCCTGCTGCCTTCCTCAGGCTCATCCAACATTTGCAGCCTGTGCAGTTTGGCAGCAGCACTTGGGAAGCAATCGCTGTTCTGCAGAGAGGGGCTTTAGGCCTGGCACAAATRAGCTGCACAGGACATTTGGAAAGGGCAGGAGGGGCAGGGCAGCAGCTTCCCAACACGCAGAACCACATTTACTGATTAGCACATGGCTCCGGTTTCCTCCAATGCTTCCAGAAAAGCAATAGGCGACATTAACAAAAGGATTACTCAGAATTCAAAAGCAAATGGGATTTGTGACCCATTATATTAACTGGGGACTGGGTAAAGCTCTACAGAGAGAGAACACGGCCAGCAGGTCACCAAACCAATTATTAAGAGCTCACAGATCACRAAACCAGATATATACACACATCAAGATAAATTTCTATTTGCCTGCAGAAGCAGGATGCTGGCTGAGCCACCCTGCAAACCCAGTGAGCTTTTTTCTATGTGCCCATTAAACTTGGATTAGATCTAGGTTTTTTTTTCCCCAATAATTCACTCGCCCCACAGGTTTAATGCTGTGGAATAACATTTGGGAGGGTAAAACCTGAAAGGAGAAATGTAATGGGCATAATTACTTTGATAGATGAGAGACATCAGAAAGCATGCAGGCAGCAGCAGTGCTGGCCCATGCCTCATGTCCTGATGGCCCCATGCTTCATCCTCCAGGACAGGGAGTGAGCCCAAAGGCTGCAGCAGCTGGGACAGCAAAATTCCCATCCTCCCTGAGCCAGCCCACCCTTGCACTCCAGCAGCTCTCCCTGCTCTAACAAGCTCATGGTTGCATTTGGAAGAAGAGCATYTCTCCTCCTACAGGTTTTCAGAGAGCAGGAAGAGGTGTGGCTCCAATGGCCTCCCCTGGCTCTGCATGTATTTCTCTTCCCAATTTTCAAGCCTTTGATTGAGCCAGCCAGGAAAAGGAACAAACAGCAGCTTCCCATTATGTGAGAAAGTGTGAGGTTCTGAACTGTTCACACTGTATCACAAAACATTCGAGCAGGGCTCTGCTTAGAGAGCACCAACCCCAAAACTCCCTCAAGTCAGGGAGGGATATCAGCTAGTAGAGGAAAATTGTATCAGTGAAGCTCAAAAGTGTTTTCATTAGGACTTGTTACCATTTCTCCATTGAAGGGGAGTGTTAGCATTAATTTGCCATGAAGAAAACYTTCATTTCTCTCTTCTAACATGGTGGCTTAAGCAATGGCTTAGATGCCAGTGCTTTAAAATGCAACTGCTCCTTCCATCTTTTTCTGCTCCTGGACTTTTAGTAACAGCTGCTAGACTGCATCACACCAGGGTCAGGAAGATGCTTCCTTCCCCCTTGGCAAGGGAAAGGATGAGGATTTTTGTGTATGACTCTCAAGAATGGAAACATCCTGGGCCAAAAATGGTTTTGAGGAGCAGAAAATTTCCACAGCCTGACCCTCTCCAGCTTCCTCTCCAGAGTGGGTAAGAGCAGCACTGATCTTACCTTGGACTCCGTAGATAAGCCCCACATTGCTGSACTCAAAGCGAGGAGTCACAGGCCCTTTCCAAAACTCCTTTCTCCAGTGCACTCTTCACAGGAGAGCTCTTCAGCTGATCTCACAGTGCCTTGCACTGAAGAGCCACAGCAAATTCACTTTCTTTCCCAGGCACTTGCTGCAGCTTCAGGTTCTGGCAGAGATCTCGTTTAAGAGGCCTTTGTCAAGGTGAGAAAAATTCTCCAGGGTTTGGGTGCAAACAAGTTCCAGCCTCCCTCAACACCAGGCAAACACTCTGGCAGTTCTCCATCACACTTTCAGGGGGAGTTTTGTGTTTCATGTTCAACAAAAGTAAAATGCTCCCCCTACTCTCTGTGCTGGCACACCTGGCTGCAGCAGCTCTCACGCAGCCAGCATTCCACASGTTTCTTCTGTCACAAAAGGCTCTCAGGCTTGTGCTGYCCTTTCAAATATATCCCACCAGCCYGCTGCTCAGATTCTGCAGCTGTGAGTATGGGAATAGGTTCACACGGAGTGAAAAGAGAGCCACCAAGTGCCCAAAGGAAAAGAACAGCCTCAGTGACCTACTGCAGGACTCCGGGAGCTGAGGAAATGAGAAATCAAACCATCCTCTAGGATCCTCCTGCCTTCCCTCTCACCAAGGCTGGGGAAGAAAAYAGACCACACAGGAGAACTGAGCAAAAGCACCCAAACTGCAGGATCTGTGATTGTTTGCAGCAACTGGCTGAGGGRCTTTAAATWATTCAACTACAGGGAAATTTTTTTWARAAGTTGCTCCCGTGCCAGCTGTGAGYAGGAATTGGTGTTTCAGATGAGAAAACAATTTCAGCTTCCAGAAAAGACCAAGTTTCTCACATACCTGCTACCTGTAAGAAGGTTTGAGCACAATCCTGGAGAAGCCAACAGGCCTCCTTTCAGCACCTCAGACACCAGCCAAAAATCTGCAGCCTTTCAGGCAYATATTCTGCTCCACATTTATTCCATCTTTGCACTGCTCTCTGCTGCAGACTCAGCCTCCTCACCAGGCCTGTGGGGATGCCTCCAAGAACTGAATTTTGTTGGTAATTTAGGGCAAACCTGCAGCTCTCAAACTGACCAGCATTAGAAAATAGAATGTTGCTGTGCTACCCCCAGCCCAATGGCTTGCAGAGTGATTAAGGATAACTTTAATTTGAGGCCTGCAGCTCAACAGCTCCCAAAGGATTGATAAAATACATATAGCAATCTCCAGTTCCACCTCTGGAGGCTGAACTCTCCGTGGATGATTAACGACAGTTATTTCCTCCCTCTCTCCTTGCTGCTGGAGGAAGCTGATTCCCTGCGAGGTCCAGMAGCACTCTTGACTACTGAGCAGCAACATTTACAACCAGGAAAAAACCTCCAACAGAAGCAGCCTCAGAGGGCCAAGGCAGCACCACATAAGCCCAGGATAGAGATTCTAATAAAGAAATTGGGGTAATGGGGTCAGGCTACCTGAGGCAGACCYAGCTGGCCTAATGCAGTGAGAATGGGAGCCAAGAACTCCCTAGAGACACTTTTGAGGCTGCTCCCATGAGGCAGCAAAGCTAAAACACCTTCCATCCCAGGGAAAATGAGCCTCCCTGACCAGAGAGCTGCTGCTGCTGCTGTTATCCYCCTTCATTGTCTGCTGCTGTAATCTGAGGCTCAAGGAGAAGCAGTGTGGGTGGGAAAGCAACTGCCACTTCCTCGTGGATCCGTGTCCTCCACAGCCAATGTGCATCACAGACTCAAGGCCAGAGGCAGCTAACACTAAAGTTAATAAGCTGTGAATATCCCTGCTTAGAAACCCACCTTGTCCTGGCTGGTGTTCAGGAGGGTCAGTTCCCACCTGGACACACAGATAACTCTCCAGTGCTGCTCTAATCACAGAGCAGGTACCAGAGATAAGCATTAGCCWTTGCAAGCAGAAACCCTTTGAGGCTGAGCCTGTGACAGGAGCCTGGAGAGGAAAGTGAACCTCTCGGGTACAACCCCAGGGAACCACACTCTTGGGAGAGGTAAAGATAACAATATGCATTTCCAGAAGAGGTGGRGGAGGAGAATTCAACAAGAGCAAAGAACTCCCTCAGGAAAGCTTCACTTCYGAGTAAAAATTTTAATATTTATTCAGTACAGGGCCAGTGAAGAGAACTGGGAAATAAGGCAAAGGCAAATTATCCTCCAGAGCCCAAGTGAACATGTCACACACACAGACCATGCAAAGCAGCAGCCATGCTCCTCCCTGGAGCCATGTCCCACATCTTCCCCATCTGCTGGAGGACAGCCCATTGCTTACAAGTCCAAGAGGAATCGATTGACTTTCTTCAGGTATTCTGAATTCAGGTAATCTCCCAGCTCCTTCTTTGTCACCCACAGGTAATCTGCCTTCAGCTTTGCCTGGGACAAATCACTGCTTTGGAGGAAGGCTTTGAAGAAGAAGACTTTGGCTCCCACGTTATCCTCAGTTCTGATGGCCTTGGGGAATTTGTATTTGTAAATCCCATGTGGTGCATTCCCCAGGGTTTTGGCTTGAATGTGATCTCCTGCAAGATGCCAGCAATGAAAGACAGTAAGATATAAGAACACAGAGCAACAATAACTAATCCCCTGTATAAGAAAAAGGCAGCATAAGCCATTCCTTGTATCTGGTTCAGACTGACTGTTCCTTCTTTGGCAGAAATACTGACAACTGTAAAAAAAACTGTTTTTTTCTCATGAAAAACAGCTCATTTGGAGACCAGAGAATCCTCTCAGAGTGGGAGAGGGAGGAAGGGAAGRAGAGGGTRTCAAGCTTTGCCAATCTCGAGTGAAAAGCAAGACCATGTGTTTACCATCATCACCCATCTGCCACAAAAGCTACTGCAGGGCAGCAGGAGGGAAAGAGAAGCCCAGAGCAAGCCCAGGCATTCAGGGGGTGTCTGGTGATGCCCCAACATCAGACCACGATGGCCAGACATGGCACTGCTGCTGCTGCTGCTGCTGGTGCCAGCCCTCTCCCATGAAATGCCTTTTCCCAGCAGACAGGAGAAGATTTCACTACAGCAGATGGCAAATATCCCTCAGACAGGGCACTGGAAGGAAACCAGTGGGACAAACAAGARAGAGGTCGAGCTACACACCCAAAAATGTAGCCATGGCTCGCTCAGCTGTGTTTCGCAGTGTCTCCCCAGGCTTCCACTCTGCTTGAGGCAGGAGCCACAGCTCCTGGTTCCCGATTTTCTGTTTCACCAGAAGCATCAGGTTACTGTCCAGCTTCCTGTTCAGKGATCTTCGATCATTGCTTTTATCAGCATCTGCCAAAAACCAACACATGCTGGAAACAAAGTCTCTGGGCAGATTGCTCTGATCCCCTTGACTCATCAACCCTCTGTGCCTCACACCAGCAACAATACACAAATGTGGATACATGGAATAAGAAAAAAATCTAGTCATGAACACTCTCAGCCACTCTGGAAGTTACTACAGGATTCAGCTGCTGTTTTCCTTTCCAGAAGGAATCTATAGTAAGCAGCCTGGATTTCTACCYTGACAAAAATCAACAAGAGCACTAAGAAGAGCTTGGGAATCAAGTGACCAAACATTTCTCTTGTCTGGAAACAACATCTATTTTACCATTTTGCTCTTGCAGCATGTGAACACTGATTTCCCTGTCAGACAGTTAATTGTTCATGTGCTGCTACAGAGTCACGACTCTCTTCAAAACAAACAAAAAATAGACTCAAAAATTGTTCCTTCTACTGAATTGCACTCTGTTTGGCAAACAACCTGGGTGTTCTCACCCACCACGAGCTCCAGGCTGTACCTGTTATCCGTGGAGCAGCTTTGAACCGCAGAAAYTTCTGTTCCCACTTCTCCTCCAGGTCTTGAGCCATGATGACTGTCTTGCCAGATGCTTCATCCTCATCATACGAGCTTTCCTTCCTCCTCTTGAGCTGCTCCTCCTCCTCCAGCTTACGGATTTCATGATCTGAATAATGGCTTTTCTCCAGCTCTATCTGGAAAAACAACATAAAGAATTCTTAAGGCACCAGTACGATGGATGTTAAGAAATAGAATGAAATTATTTCCGCCTCTGCAAATGCAAGGTAATGTGTATTTTCCCGAGACTGAGCAGGCCTTCCGTGCTTGCAGCAGGAGCGTGTGGCAGGGACACCAACACCATGGAGAAAGATCACGGGTACACCAGCAACACCCASGAGATGTGGTACAAATGGCACACAGAGCACTCGAGGATCAGCCCCACAGACAGTGTGTGCAAGGCCACCAGCCCCTGATGTTCCTTTCCCCATCACCACCCCCACACAGCCACACACGCATCCCCCTCTACCTGCTGCATGAGCGCCGCCATCTCCTCCTCCTCCTTCTCCAGCGGCTGCGTGATTCGGGGAAGCCTCAGCAAGCACATCGCCCCAAAAAGCCTCCASGGGCGCGGCGCGGCAGCGCTGCAAACCCACCGAACGCGGCCCGCCGCCCGCTGCCTGAGGGGCGCCGCCATGGCCCCACAATGCCCCGCCATCTTCCCGCCTCGCTCCCGTCGTGCTCCGCGGCGGCCGCTCCCGGCGCGGCTCCGAGCCACCGCCATCAGCGCGGCCATGGCCGGCCAGCGCCTGCTGGGCTGGGGGTGAGCGGAGCGGGGCACGGGCTGTGGGCAGCGGGGGACACCGGGGAGGGTCCTGCTCGCTCTGTGGGGACCGCTGGGAGCTTCCCACTATCACTAAAACCCAGTCTCCCCACCCCACCGCCCCCCTCAGCGCTCACCGGCGGTTCTCTCCCTTAGGCCCGCATGCAGCGGGTGCTGGGCTGGGGGTGAGCGGAGCATAGCGGAGCGGGCGGCACGGGCTGTGGGCAGCGGGGGACACCGGGGAGGGTCCCGCTCGCTGTGTGGGGGCCGCTGGGAGCTTCCCGCTAAGACCCAATCTTCCACACCGCCGCTCCCCTCAGCGCTCACCTCAGGGCGGTTCTCTCCCTCAGGCCCGCATGCAGCGGCTGCTGGGCTGGGGGTGAGCGGAGCGGGGCACGGGCTGTGGGCAGCGGGGGACACCGGGGGACACCGGGGAGGGTCCCGTTCGCTGTGTGGGGACCGCTGGGAGCTTCCCGCTATCACTAAAACCCAGTCTCCCCACCCCACACCGCCGCCCCCCTCAGCGCTCACCTCAGGGCGGTTCTCTCCCTCAGGCCCGCATGCAGCGGGTGCTGGGCTGGGGGTGAGCGGAGCGTAGCGGAGAGGGCAGCACGGGCTGTGGGCAGCGGGAGACACGGGAGAGGGTCCTGCTCGCTGTGTGGGGACCGCTGGGAGCTTCCCGCTAAGACCCAATCTTCCCACCCCACCGCCCCCCCCCAGCGCTCACCTCAGGGCGGTTCTCTCCCTCAGGGCCCGCATGCAGCGGGTGCTGGGCTGGGGGTGAGCGGAGCAGGGCGGAGCGGGCAGCACGGGCTGTGGGCAGCGGGGAACACGGGAGAGGGTCCTGTTCGCTGTGTGGGGACCGCTGGGAGCTTCCCGCTATCGCTAAAACCCAGTCTCCCCACCCCACACCGCCCCGCCGCCCCCCTCAGTGCTCACCGGCGGTTCTCTCCTCAGGGCCCGCGCCGCCGCGCTGTGCCGCGGGCTCCGCACCGGCCCCCCGAGGCTGCAGGACACGGCGGGGGCGGCTGCCAAGGAGACGGAGAAGCAGAGCGCGACCGAGCAGAGGTGAGAGCCGAGGCCAGGCCGCGCCGGGAGGGCGCTGCCATCTGCCGCGTGCTGCGAGGTTTTATCGCCTTCGGTGGGTTTTCAGCCGAGGGAGCGACTTGACTCAATCAGAAACGCAGCTTGTGTTTTTCGGAGGCTTGATCCCTTCTTTCTTTATTTTCCGATATGAAATAAAGCTTTGCAATATTTGAAGAGCGAGGCTTGGTAACTCTTGTTTTGCTCCTCAGCTCTTTAATCCTGCAGAGAAACTCCATGCGATGGGATGGGAAGGTTTATGAAGAGGTCCCGATAGCTCACATCAAAGCAACGTACAACAAGTAAGCAAATGAGCTGCTGCATTCCTGCTCTCATGTGAAATAAAAGCTTAGARCCCGGGCTTTGGCCTGTCATCATTTTGATCTAAAGGCTCAAAGAAAAACAGCCAGGGTAGTGGTGTTCATGACTGGGAAGATGACACTGATTCAAAGCTCAGTGCTGTTCAGGSAGCATAGCTGTCCTTGGAGTGTCTTTAAAGCAATAAGATTGTTTTTATAYATTTTGATTACATTTTTATATGAATAATCAGATGCTGACGGTTTTAGCAGCACGTTACTTTCAACTTCCTGCTCTAGCGCTGTTTCTGTACAGGTGTTGAAAAAATTATCATATTCTTCATGAGCGATAGCTGTGTTTCATCCATGATACCTGCTGTGATACCTTATTGTTTTTCAAGGCTCTTTCAAGTTCTAGAAGTGTTTTGTGCATCTTTTTCTTTTAAATAGAAGAGGTRAAATGCAGTGGGAGGTGGGTCTGAAAGGGTTGAGTGGGGTCTGAGGWGTACTTGGATTAAGCACCCTTTATCTAGAAAGGTCAGAAGGTCACTGCTGGGTGATCTTGAGTCAGCGGATACTTTGAAAGGGAGACAGAAGTCCTGCCAGTAAGATGACCCAGGAAACTGGAGAATAAAATTATTTTCCAGCTTGCTTCTTCCCTTTGCCCCTGTCCTTTGGCAGCACCCACATCCAGGTGGTCAGCTTTGACAACCAGCCGTTTTCCCGCACGTCCTGCGGCACAGAAGGCTTCCAGAACGCCAAGAAGGGAACTGCCATCGCAGCCCAGACCGCAGCCATAGCAGCAGCAGTGGTGAGTCCACCCCTGTGATTTCCACCCCCAGAGGGGAACACTGACTGCCTGCCCCCATACCAATCCAGAACTTTGTTTGCACACAAAGTGTGTTTGAAATAGCTTTTAGAAATGCCCCGAGGATGAGCTGAGCTGTGCACRTTGGGATTGGAAATGTAACTTGGAGCCTGTTCTTTCCTAGCACCAGTCTGCATGGCTTCCTTTTTTCCTCAGTGAACATTTCTCAGCCATTTTGGGCATGTAGCCCCTGAATCAGCAGCAGTTCAAGTCTTGCACCATTGGGGATTGAGAACTACCTGTAGTTTCTGTCAGTTTGTTTAATATTTGCTCTCTGCCACAGGAGACCTGAGCCCCAGTCAGCAGTTCCAGTCAGCAAAGGTGATGTTCTTGCACCTGTAGTTTCCAGCTACCTATGGTTTATTGTAACTGTTTCTAACAACCATGTGGGTGTCCCAGTGGAGGAGATGAGGCTGGCTGTGTCAGTGTCCTCATTACAGCAGAATGAGGCAAGGTTAAACTGAAAATCCTTATGCTAAATTAGGTGGAACTCACYGCAGCCTTTCATGCCAGAGGAGTTTGGTGGCAATGCTGGCCAACAGCTTATTGTGTTGACTCAGAGGGATAGAAGAACATCTTCACTATTAATCTCTGCTCGTTGGGACCTCATAATAACTGCATAGCTGTGCTTGGACAGACTTACTCTGTCACTGTTGAAGTTGTTAGTACGTTAATTGCACAAGAACACAATGAGAAAGAGCCAGAGGAGCTCCCTCCACGTGGTGGCAGCAGGGCTGTGCTGTACAGCAGTTCTTCCTTTCCAATTTGCAGTTCTTCCTAGAATTTTTGCACTGGAGGTGTGGACTCCTGCACAGCAAATCTAAAGCTTGCCTGCTCTTCTCATTTACCCTCCAGAAGGAATCCACTGCTCACAGGGGAGAAGTTGCCACATTAGAGAAGGGAAAACAGCTTAGACTTAGTCCTTGTTATCCCTTGCCATTTCAGTCATGTATCCATGGATATGTTCTTTTCTGCCCTGGCTTTAGGTCACAGATAGTTTGATCTTGGAGCTTTCTCTGCGTGCAGAGCTGACAGTCTAGCACTAAAGTTCTCTTGAACTGCCATGGCCATATCCCGGCCTCCTTTGCTCCTAGTGTCTCTGCAGTAATTCCCATATATGTCTTCTGTATATCCATTACTACATCGTCTCTATTTTTATTTAAATACTGTGATGAGTATGGGTCAAAAGGGAACAAAAGACACCAGGGGAGCCAGGGTTTATGTCAAAGAGAATGCTAACCAGTTGTTATTTTCACAGAAAGCACGTGGGAAGGGTGTATTGCACGTAMGAGTCATGGTGAAAGGACTGGGACCAGGACGGAAGGTAGGTGTTGGAGTTTCTTTTCCAAACTTTTATTTTCTCAGGCATCGTGCATGTTTTCTGAGCTCAGGCTGGGCTCAATTAACTTGTTTTTTCTGAAAGTTATATAAAGGATTCCTCACCCAAGTGCCCAGTAATGAATTTTTAGAATCATTAGACTTTCAGATGGGGAACCAAACTATTTTGCCCTGATCTTTTTCCCTTCTCTGCTGTTCCATGTGTTCATAACTGTCATCTGCTGTCTGTTGCAGGCTGCCATCAAGGGGTTGACGATGGGAGGTTTGGAGGTCATCTCCATCACTGACAACAGCCCAGTCCCCCACAACGGCTGCCGCCCACGGAAAGCCAGGAGAATGTGAGGGACACACAGTTTCCAATATCAGTTCATCAGGGACTAAGATGAATGTTGTTCCTGTGACAGAAGGCCACCTGGAAAGCCACCCTCCCTGGAAATTACRTGTTGAGGGAAGCTTGGTGAGACTGTCCTGAGCCTTAAAAATGCAGGAGGTAGAAGCTGGTGCTGCAAACAGGAATCCATGTATTCCCTTAGTGGGAAGCCTCTTGTCTWCGGAGTTTGTTGATTAAAATGTTGGTCTTCTGACAGCCGTCCCTGCTGTGTTCCCAGAAGTATTTTGGATTATTGCCTCTTGACTGCTCTCTTCCTCTTACCACCATATGTGGCTCTTGTCTAGCCCTCTATGCCATTAGTGCCCTTCTTAGGAATTAAAGAGAGCCTGAAGTTTCAATGTCCTTGTAGTCATCTGTAGTAAACAACTCCACGGGGTCAGGTCATCTTCGTTCCCTTTTTCTGTCACTGCCCACGCTGGGAAACAAGGCATGGGGTAACTCTTTCCTTCCCCCTGGCCTGCAGAGCTCTGTGCTGTGCAGGAGGCAGCGCTCTCTGTGCACAGAGCATGGCCTGGATCCATTCCTGGCATCTGTTGCAGTGCTTTGTTTCACCCAAGCTGTACTGACCTGCCACTGCTCTTGGCAAAGGAAAGCACTGTTCTTTTTGAAGGGGCTGCTGGGATCTTGCCAGGTTTGATGCTTGCAATCTCTTTGGCCCTGCCTTGTGCACCACAAACTGGATTTTCCAGGGTCCTGGGGAAAGCAAGCAGGGGTTAGTAGGCCCAAGGAACAATGAAATGCTGCCAGGGAGATATAAAATGCTTAAGTCTTGAATTGTACCTCTGTATCCACAAGCAGCAGGAGCTTGTTGCGGGTCTGTGATGTATTATCGCTGTCCCAGCTCCATCCAGAATTTCTGCCAAGGAAATTTCTGTCTGGAGCATTAAGCAGGGAAGGTAACAGCAGTAACTGACTACAGGATTGATTTCCTGGATGGCCGAGGCACAGTACCTAGCAAAGGGCTTCTCCTTGAAATCCCTGCTGCCAGAGAAGCACTGGCCCTATACAACATGCACTGGGAAAGTATTTCACCTGTAAACAGGGTGTATTTTAGAGCAGCCAGCAGTTCTGTTGCAAACCCAGAATCTTCATTTCTATTACTTCTCTTTCTATCATTCCTCTGTAGTTTCTTAAATTGCATAATTAACTATTTTCTTCCTTTTTAGAGAAAGGGTACCATAGCAACAAGGCACTGAACCTCCTTCATGGGGCTGAATCTCATACGGCAGGTTTTGAAAGAAATCACTGCTTAGAAAAGCCTGTTGAGTTGCATTTGACAGAAGAGAAGAAAACAAGATTCAGACAAATCCCCTACCTTAGTCCAACTCTCTGAATTTGAAGGGAGGGTAGGTGATCTTAAAGGAAGTTCCTTGAGCTGTCACAGATTTGACAGCGAGGAAGAGAGGCTCTTCCWTAAGTGTTTAACACGCTAGAAGAGCTTCCCTCTCACTCCAGAAAAACAGCTGCACTAGTGACTTTGTATTCTACTTTTTAAGGAGAAGAGAGCAGGTCAGCCATACACTGGCAGGATGCACTCTGAGTGTGCAGGCAGCTGCTGGAGAGGGGGTGTGTGATGTGCCTACAGCAAGGCTGGGCTGGTGTCTGCCAGCCTGAGAAAGGAGGGGCACCAGGCTGTGCCGGCGGGTTTGTCTAACACACACAAACCAAACACTGCTGTTCTCTGCTACAGCCTGTTCATTGCATCAATGCACAAGTGCCCACGTCACATGAAGATAGAACAAACTGAAAAATATGATTGTGAAGAGACCTGTGGTTCTTCAGAAATTCAGGGAAGAGTATGTGGTTGAATTGAGAGTCAGAAAACAAGAGTKAAGTCTTTGTCTTACCCAGACTTAGAGTCAAGACTACCCTCTGTAAAGGCCACTCCTTAACACTCTTGGTTTCTGGGTGTTTGTGAATGTTTTAGGAAGTCTGCCACTGCATCACCACTGCTTATACAGTGGGAAGTTTTATRTCTCTCTCTGCCCTGCCTACTTCTGATGGCTACCCCTACTTCTTCCTCTGACTGACATTCCTATACACTCTCTGCCCGGGACAGAAGAGGCTGACACTTGTCAGTGGCTGGAGTCTGTACAGTATCATGCAAATCTTCCAGACCCCTAGCTCCCTGTATTCTGCACTCCCCAACACAGTGCTTCAGTTGTCCAGCTTTTTATTGAAATCTTTTTTTCCATCCACCTTCTCTCCTGCCCTGACTGTTAATGCACATTCTGAACTGTTGATCCTACAGCACATCCCGGGGCTTTGGGGCAGTCAGTGGGGTGAGGGAGCACAGCTGCACAAAGCAAGGGCTCGGGTGCTCCTTCCTGCACATGCTGTACAGTGAAAGAAGGCTTAATATAAAACTCTCTGTTGTGGTTCATGTTGCAGGCAATTAATAGACACCAATAGTGCTTAACGATTTCCTTACCCTTCAAATGAAACTATTAATTAAGGACCTGGTTTTAGTCAGCCACTGGTGTTTACGAGTTCTAATTGCTTTTCTTGGCGTCTGGGTGGAAAGCTGTTTTCTACTGGCTCKAATTCCTCCTGAGCAGCAATTACTTTATTGTCAGTAGCATGGCCACAGCATTAGCACTCTCATTAGGGTCATATCCCCTCCCTTTGGGCTTCTCTATTGCTTTTGGGCATTTTTCTCTCCCTTCTAACTTTTGATTCCCTACACTCAAAGATGACTTTTTCTGTGAAACAATCTCAGAAATTGCTGCTGGCTGCAAAGCTTCATCCTGGCCTTTTCTGGGATTTTGCCTTCCGTTCTAAATAAACGATCACATGGACCTCTCTCCTTTGTATCCCTGTAAATCCCTGTGTAAAACACAGAACAGTCTCCCGACTTACAGATAAAATGCTGCCTCAGGTCTGTTTACCCCTTACTGCGTGCCGTACCACCTTGGGGAGTTAGTCTAACTCAGTTACCCTTCCCTTGGACAAGGATGGCACCTGGTGGCCTGGAAAAATAACCCTCAGCCATCACCCTAATAGTGTATTCTTCAGCAAAGAGGAATTACATCCCTACCCCCAGCAATCAGGACTTTCTACCCAGAGCTGCGGTTTTATCTGCTGAATTGGTGATTTACTATTTCTTCCATGAGCATCTCAGTGACAAGAGTCAGGCAGCCAATTTCAATCCCTTTGTGAGATTCAATTAAACCATTAAGTGATGTCAGTGTCCTTTAACAGCTGACTGTRCACTCAAGCGGGCAAGAAGAAGGGGGAGAAGGGGACAGACCCTGCAGTGTTAATAAACCGTAGCAGCAGGGGTGGCTTACGGCAGGCCCGCTGCAGCTGTTAAAGACATCTGTGCAGGTTTTTGCTGGCTTTCCCTCTGGTGTGGGAATACCTGGCTCGAGATGTGCACAAAGCAGGTCACTGAGTAGGTGTTTATAACCCTAAAGCYCTCCCGGGAGCCTTGGAGAAGTAACAGTTCAAATCAGGTTATGTTTTTGCACTGAGATTTCAGCAGATAATCACGGTGCAGCTTTCATGCGTGGTGTCCCTGTCCAGCCCCTCTTCCCCTCCAAACTCAGCCCATGGCCTCTCAGACCAAAAAGAGATAAAGGACCCTCGGATTGTTTTTGTGCTTTCCCAATGCTCTCTCCCCTGAAGAGGCACTAATGGGTACTCGATGGCAGGAACTGCTCAGAGGTTTTGCTAATGAACAGCCTAAGAGCATCCAAGTCCCCACATTGATGGTGAAGCGGGGGCTGCAGGGTCCTCTTGGGGAGATGCAGAGGGGATGCTATTCCCTTTTTTGAAACCACTCAMAACTCCTCTGCTGAGCTCTCCAAGCTTCCCCTGCACTAGTGCCACTCGGCAGGGTCCTCTCATTTCTCCAGAGTCCATAACTCTCCTCCTATGCCCACATCTGCTGAGAGTYGGGGCTGTGCACCTGGACTCAAACCTCTCAGCAGCTCCAGAGCCCTAACAGCCATTGCTTGGCARAGCTGCTTCCAGCAGCAGCTTCACCACTTGTTTTTTCTGAAAAAAAAATGTGAGCAGAAGGGAGAGAGGATTGGGTACAAGAGGCTCCTCTGCACAGCAGCAGGCCAGGCTTCCCACCCACACAGGGCTCCAGGTAACAAATAAAACCTGGGGCCCCAGGCAGGAGAATGACATATATTTCACCCCCCATTCTCCCATCCTCTGCCCCTCCTGCAGGTCCCAAGCTGAGGAGAAATAGGACTCATCTCTTCATGTACCAGCCTGCAGGCGAACAACCTGCTCTCCTAATTGCCAGCCAGGTTCTCACACAGCCCCTTGGCAAGACCGGGGCACTGCCTTTCATTTTGCTCCTGACAGATCCACAGAAATACCAATTTCTTGAGCTGCCAGGGTCCAGATGATCAAGAAATGCAAATTACTTTAGACTGGCCAGCCCTGAGGTGTTCTTAGTAATGCCAGTAGCTGGGAAGCAGCTTTCTCCAGCACCGGGAGAGGCTCTGGGACAGTCTGTCCTTGCACATGGTTGTAAAACCATCCCCGTTAACCAAAATCTCCCCAAGAGAAGGAGTGCTGCTGGCTGGGGAGATCCCCTTCCCAGTGATCCTGCAGCCAAGAGAYCCAGTCACCAAAGGACCAGTGTAAAACTGGAACAAATCCTGCTTGGCCACAAGCAGCTGATTGGCAGAGCAGCTCTCTCCAGCCCTTRTCAGAGCCAGCAGGTCAGCACCGACATCACCTTCAAATCAGAGCCCTCTCTGGGAAATCAGCCGAGGGGGGATTTGAGGGGTAGGAGGCAGGATGAGGAGAGATTAACTCAGAYTTTAGCTGCCCAAAGCCAGACACAATCACACCGTTGAGATGGCATTTGTCTGTCCTATGTTACAGGAGACCCTGTTTGGCTGCTAGTTGCTCCTTCTTCCYTACAAAGAGGGATTTTACAAGCATTAAGTACAAACTGGTCAGGGCTGAACCAGTGACCTACCTACGCTGCTGCAGTTATCAGCACAGATAATCTGCACCTTACTGTGACTTCAGGACCAGCCCCAAAAAAATAGGGCAGCAGCAGCAATGAAAACTATCCACCACGGTCAGAGACAGGGGAGAACGTGCTGGCTCTGCACTGGGGGCAGTGCTGGTGTTTTGGGATGGGAGTCCCACATGCAGGGACAGTGCCAGTGCTGCAGTAACCCACAGGATGTGTGTTCAGCCCAGCAGCTCGGGCCAAGGCTCTCTGCTGGTCACCACAGAGGTGCTGGTGCCCCTCACCTCTCCMAGTCGCCATTTGAACCTCATTCCCCGGCTCGGTTGCCGGGCACAGCAAGGCCGTTTCCATGCGGATGGGCTGTTTCTCCCCGTTGCTGTGGTGACGGCACTGGGCGCCAGCAGGTCGGAGGCGGGAGGGCGAGGATCGTATCTCCCCGGAGCTCACCAAGGGCACTGGGTACATCTAATCCRGCACTGCTCCATTTTAGGCCTCTCAAGAGCACCCAGGAGCTATCAAATAACCAGCTCGGCAGCAGGGAGCAGGAACTCACRGGGATGCTGCCCACCGCTCTTAACAACACCCTAAAATCACATCCAACAGCAGCCAGATGGCCCTGGCAGGGCTTCCAGGCCACCTGTCACCCCTCCAAGCCCCTAAAGCAATGGTCCCACACATCCCAGCTCCAGCACCCCCAGGGTGGCAGGGCTCAGGCCCAGGGCTGGATGTCAGCRCTGCCAGTGCATCCTCACCTGCCCCATCCAAGATTAGCAAAGCTGCTGCCCAGTCAGGCACTGGGACAGAGACTGTGCTCAGCCACCCAKCTCTCTCTCACACCCTTCTGCCTCCCCCTGATGCTGTTACAACACACCTGGATAGAGGAAGGACACTGGCAGAGGGAAGGATGAACCTGTGCAAGAGCAGTTTTCGAAGGGAATGATGCCCTGCCAAAAGCAGGGGCTCAGGGAGTCCTCTGGGCAAAGCCAGGGCTGCTCTGGACTACATTTGGCATTTTGCAAAGCTGCCGGGTAGAAGGAAAGAAGACAGCCACGGAAAGTGGAAGTAATATGTTCCTGGCTTTAAATAAAGACTGAACTCAAACTAGTTCTGTCATCTGCAGAAAATAAACTCCTCCAAAGGCTCCAGTTCATACCTGGACAAAGCAGAACGCAGCAAATGCTGGGGACTTGGTAATTCAAGGGCCCTGGGTATCCATGAGCCATCCTGTCACTTTGCTCTGTAACTCTCCTCATTAACCAAGTGAGGACCCACACGTTACCCAGATACTGCAGCACCTGAGTGGCCAGGACCAGGGGCATTGTGCCTCTTTCCAGTTCTCCTCACATGCAAGACCACAGCAATCACCCATGAATTACCAGCTTCCAGACTGCTAGTTTAAAACTGCAGTATTTTTATGTCAAAACATCATTAAAAAAAGTGCCATTCAAGGTTTTTCCCACATCAGTGTTTTTCTGAGAACTCATTTCCTTACACAGTAACTACAGCTCTTCCCCAAGAGAAACAAAGAYAAATCAGACCTTGGCCAGCAAACGGCTCTAGCAGGGGCTGTGGCTGCCTGAGCCAGAACAAGGAACTGCACTACACAGCTCAGCCCACAGCCCCCACAGCCCAGCAGCAAAGAAAACAATAAAAAAATAAAAATCCATTTCACCATTCCCTCCTCATGAGGAGTATTTTACCAGAAAAGCTTTTACAACCATGTAACAAGACAGGCAAGCACAAGGATTCAGGCACATCAATGACACAAACTCTGGAACTTGGATAGCAAGGACAGAGCAAACCCACAAAATCCTGTCCCATGGCCCACAGGACATCAATTTGTTCTGCAGTGTGCAGCTATCTGATAAAGGCTCACAGAAGGACAACAGCTGTCAGAAGGCCACATGTCCCACTGCTATCCCTTTACCACCTCTGTGCTCAGCCCTGAGAGAGAGAGGAAAAGCTGACAGAAAAGCAGCAAGACAGAGATCACAAACAACAAAAACAAAGAGATTTCTTATAGCATCAGAAATCTGATTCTTCTAGCTGGATCAAAATGACCAAGGGAAGAGCTTAATAGATGCAGCACCTGAGCAAAAGGAAGGTCCTGGCAGCACACACAGGCAGCTCCATCAGAGGTTAATTGACATGAGTCTTTAGCAGGGACACATCATTAACAGATCCATAYGTTTGACTCTAATGGGATTTCTGGGCCTTGCTGTCTAATGCCTTTTATATAAGAAATAATTCAACTGTCCTGCTTTCACTACTTTTTTTTCCTTAAAGCAAAGGCAGCACAAGAAGTAATGAAAGATGGGATTTTGCTGCCAGTCAAACGCAGTTTCCAACTCAAGCATCTCCTCGTCACTTAGTGCCTATCTGAAAAGCCACAGGCTCAAGAGCTTTCTGGTGTGCTCAAGGTCTGCACAGGAAAACATCTGAGAACTGCACAMAGGAAAATGGAGGAAAGGTTCAAAGGAAAATCACTTTCACACTCAAGATGCGGATGGTTAAGGGAGCTAACACAGACAGGGATRCTGCTGAGTTTTCAGCCAGTTTTCAGCAGCAAAGAGGCAGGGAGCAATCTGAGTGCCTAAGCCTGACCTAAAAGCAGTGSACAAGCTGCTCTGCCAAGCAAGGTGTGCTCAGCTTTGTGCTGGTTTTGGCTGGGGCAGTTACATGGGATGGAGCCCTGCTTTCCTGGAGATGGCTGAACACCTGCCAGCCCATGTGAAGTGGGAATTAATTCCTTGKTTTACTCTGGTTGCACGTGGCTTTTGCTTTGCCCATTAACCAGCATTTATCTCCATCCCAGGTTTTCTCCCTTTTACTCTCCCGATTCCCTCCCCAGTCCCGTTGGTGAGGGAGGGAGTGAGTGAGTTGCCAGCTGGAGTTAAACCACAAGTTTTCATCCCTTGATCGTGCAGAAATGACCAAAAGGCTGGACAAATGCTGTAAATGAAATAAAGGAAGAGTCCCTGAATACAAGTTAGGYTAGTAATAATATACAAAGGGAAAAACGTAATGAAGAACTCCTCTTCTGGAATTAGTTCATTGTAGACAAAAATTTAAGAAATCTGCAGGAACTACAGAAATGCCTCAGGTGGGAACAYTCTTGAGCACACTTGTACTCCAAGTGCCAGGAAGAGGCAGCAAATTCCCATGTGATATGCCTGCATAGTCCAAGGCAAACCCCTGCCACCTCTGCTTAGCAAAGGAATTCCCATCTACACCATCCAGATTTTTGGAAGACAAAGACAATAAATCAGACTCTTAAAGCAAATTCTGTTTATTCTGTTTTTGTCTTGTGTTGCTAACAAATCTTTACCCCAACCTAGGAAAAATACCAGGTAGAAAATATGTCCCCTTTTTCCCTCCCTCTCCACCAGACACTTTTTGTTTCTTAAATAAAAGCATCAAAATTTCAAGCATGAGAGACTTTTCTTTCCATACATTTCTGTAATAAAATTAACTCTGTTGTTGATATAAAATGCAGCAGCCAAGAYAGAGGATCTGCTATGTTATTCCAAGGCAATTAGTACCCAGAATGCTCAGTTTGTCTGCAAACATAATAAGAAAATACTTAGCACTTATGCAGCATTTTTATCCATGAATCTCAAAGTGTTTTACAAAAGCTGAAAATATGGTTTTGGCCTCATTTRCAGAGAAGAAAAACACCAGCTGGAGTAGGAAGAGATTTGCCCCCAGCCTYAGAATTCAATAGCAGAAGAACAGATCTCTGGTTTCTCAGCCCCAAGTCCAACATTCTGCGCAAACTCTCTGCTTCACACAGGGCACCCTGAATTTGGCAAAAGCCCTGACTACAGAAATGCTAAAATTTGTATTTTTGCCACTGAAAAAAGCCTAAATGGAGATCTGACAGCTACTTTAGTAATCACTGACCTCCCGAGGCTGTGACACCAAGGAGTATACACAATCTCAGATGGAGYTGCTGAAAACCTGGGGGGTGAAAAAAAAGAAGTCTCATACTGAAGTGTGAACAGCTGTGAGAGTGGTGCAGAGGGAGGTAAACCCATGATCTACAGTGTGCAAACGATTCTCCACTTGGAGCTTTAATTGAATGTTTGAGGAACAGATCACAGGATAAAACCCTAAAACCTTGACAAATAGTGTTATTAGACRAGAGGAACCTGCAGCTAAAGCACTGACACCTCCTCTGTTAGCAGTCTCCTGACCCGCCAGCGCTCCTGACAGCCCTGAGACACCAMCAGTGCAAACAGCAGGAAAAGAGCAGTGAAAGCAATGGCTTCCCTAGAAATATGTTTAGCAAGGCCAGGAGAGAAGTACCGTGAGGCAGAGAGAAAAGGCTGATTCAAGGACCCCAGGACACCTTTAATTCTGAGGTCCACCATTCATGCCATGAGCAGGCACYGCCACCCACGCAGTTCCTCTCCTCTGCATCACCAGCAAAATGAATGCATGACTCCAACACTCCTCTTCACAGGCACGTGGCCACAACACATCACCCACAGCTCATTTTGGTCCAAACAAGACACCCACAGGGTCCTTTAACATAGAGGGTCTCCTGTGTATTAGCACCAATTTTCTAATGCCCCTGCTGTAACCCCTACAGGAATGGGACAAGAACAGGCTCCAGCTTCTGATGGAGCACACCGTGATGCTGGGATGGCTGTGCTGCCTGGCAGCACACAGTCATTAACCAGCCCCTGTGTGAAAACCCCTAAATGCTGGCCTAGAACCAAAAACTCCATTTTTAAAAGAGAAGGTCATGCCAGCATCCTCACCAGCCCACGGTGGCAGGTAATTACACCAGGAGCTTAATTTATCAGCAGCACAAACACTGCCATGGTCCAGCCAACACTGACACACTGGCCAGCTGTGCTCTGAAGCCTGGAAACAGCGTTTGGGTTCTCACAGAGAACAGTGTATCAGAGAGAGGTAAGCAACCTAAGTCAACAAGTTCATCTCCAAACTGCCCACCCGCAGCACTGAACATGAATTCACATCTCCACCTTCCTTCCTGGGCAAACCCTACTAATTTTCCATGCTGCTACTCCCAACACGCAGGAGAGTGCCAGCAGCTTGGTCTCCCCTCTTCTCAGCAGCAGAACCTGCAGGTGGCCATGAGGATTCACCCCATGCTGGAGAAAAGTCCTGACATGACCAAGGAGCTGCTGTTGCTCCCCAGACCCTTTCCAGACACCCAYCTTCCTTCTGCACCCCCCTCCTCATGCATTACAGACACAACCAGCTGCCCTGGCTTGCTGGTGTAACACCACCTCTCAATTAGGAGTTTTTACAATACTAAGGCACAAAGATTAAGTGACTTGCATAAGAGTCAGGAATACACCTCATGTCTTCCAACTGTAGTGATTTCTCACAGCTTTTTTCCTGACCCCTTGCATATTAAAATGACGTGAGTAGATTGTGTGGATGAGAGCAGGATCTCAYTTCCCTAGCAATTCTGAAGGTACAAACAGGGGTAGCTGGATCCAAGCCCTCCCCATGGCTCCCATCCCTTCTCCTGTGACAGGCCATTTGTCCAACAAGGTAGGAGAGCACCAGTGCAGAAGGGAGCGCTCCACAAGTGTGACACAAAGCTCTATCTCTGCCATCCTAAGATGTACAGCAGGATAGAAAACAGACATGCCTCTGGGAAACCAGGAAAGGAACCTCAGCTATGCTTTGTCCATCAACAGGGACAGGGAAGGACAGCAGCACTTAATGCAGCAGGATCTCCACAGTACAAACAGGGTCAGAAGAAACATCCACCCCCATAACTGGCGTGGGTCAGCTTTCCACAACTGAGGCTGAGGGCCCTGCGAGATGCCACCGGTAGGAGCTCCCAGGTGAGGCTTCTTGCCACGAGCSATGGTTTGGTTTCCCAGAAGGTCTGAGTGTCTGGCTTTGCTGTGGCAGAGGCACAGAGCCAAGGAGAGCAGCCCCAAGCCCCTCTAGGTGCAGCTGTGCCTCATGTGGAAGTTGACCACGTACTCGGCGTTGGTGCGCTGCACCGAGATGGCRAAGGGCTCGAAGGGGTGGAAGGTGAAGGCGACCAGGCGGCGCACGGTGTGATTGATGGGGCGCCCCAGGAGTCCCGCCTGGATCTCAAACTTCAGCAGGCCAGAATCACGAGCGTAAAATCTGAAAGGAAGAGAAAGTCAATTATGGCTGTTCCCGACTGTTAACTTTGCCATCTGGGCTCCTTGCACACAGAGACAAGCGCCTCGTTCAAGCTCTGGTGCTCCCTGAGGGGCAGAAGCTCCTCAGCTGGGTGTCTGGCTCTTGGCTTAGCAGGAAAGTCCCTCTCGGGGCAGTGGTTTTCCACTGTCTAGAAAAAACATCATTTTATTATTAGCAGTGAGAGAATTCTGCCTGTCATTTTGATGGACAAAGCTGACTTCACAAGGAGTCAGTTTGGTTCAGATCCCACCTGTGCTGGCTCTCCATCCTCTCTCAATGCATGCTGCTCCCCTCAATCTCTAAGACAGACCCACTGTACAGAACTGAGCTCACCTGCCTTATCAATGGCCTTCACTGAGTGTCAGGCCACCCTTTCCTCCCCCTGTGCTGCCAGGGAAGGCTTTACACTGCTGTCCTTGGCCTGCTACATCCCTGTTCAGTCAAGGAAATCAATCCAATCCTGCTCAAGGGTGCCATGTTGTGCTGTACACATCAATCATGGCTTTGCAGTTCCTTTTAATTTCCATGAAAAAAACATTAACAAGATAGGCTGGGCAGGAGGTACCGGGTAGATTGGATTCAATGATCACAGCAAGGACAGAGGTCAAGGAAAACCTTATGTCTTTCTGCTGTCTGTGGGTCAAGCTCATGTGCATCTCCAAAGAGCTCCAGCACAGAGGGAACATGTCAGGGGGATGAGGCAAACAGCACTGAAGAGACAGGTGAGTCTAGGGAAGCTCTTTGCTACTTGAACCTTCTCTGCACGCTGTGTATAACTGACATAAGCCCAGGTARCACCACAGTCCTTTGCTGCTGTCAGAACACAGGACTGTCTGCAACGATCCCACCCTCGCCAAGACTTTGGAGGAGGKTTCTGGAAGTTTCTGGATGTGGTACCTTCCCCAAGCAGCTGGGCTCCAACTCAAGTCCTCACCATGAAGCTGTCTCTGTTTGTTAGACCATTTTCATTAGACCTCTTCCAGCTCCAGGCACAGAACTGCCATTATGCCTCCCAGCTGTTTCCTTTTCCACCAACACTTAGTGGATGTGGGTATTTTGCATTTTCCTCTGATTTTAACTCAAAGAATGCTTTTAATGTCGGAGCACATCTCCCCCCCGCCAGCAATGCGATGCACTCAGCTCTCAGCCTGGAAGAACGGCTGATGACAGATACCAGCGATGCTGTTTCAGGAGCAGACATACTCCACATTTTAACAACACAGCCTATTGAGAACCTCATGTTCTTCCTGGAGGGCCACTCTCCTCTCCCTTCCTCTGAATCAAAGTGCCAGCCAGCCCTGCCTGAAAATTGCACACAAGAACCCAGCAAGAGAGTCACAATCTTGGTATTTGGCTTTTAAAAAAGCCCTTTCCCTCCTACACAAGGCTGGGTATGCAGAGGGTCATTCTTTAAATAAAGCACAGTCCCCGTCTGTTCTTCTCTCCCCCAATTCACAACAATTTACTACTCAAGATGAAGCTCCCTGTAATCTTAAAGATGTGCTCAGTTTGGTATTTTTAAATGTATTTTTAAAAGTGCTCTGCAATCAGAGGCCATTTCCATGGGCTCTCATTCTGGGGATAAATTAGGCACTGTAATATAAAATTGTATGTCAACAGAAACAGCAAGACCAGCCTTTCAAACCGTAGGAAAATGGAAGATTTATCTGCAGACCAATTCTTTGGTTAAATGGCTCCTTATTAGCCGTCTAGATGGATTTTAGAGACCCCCTGCTACAGGCAGAGCTGTGTTAGAGCCTCTTCCTCACAAGTGCCATCATTTCACCCACTGAATATCTCTTCAAGTCTCCTGAAAAGAAACTGGAAGGCGGTAGTGATGGGGRACCTAAAGTCCTTCCCACCTGAGGGCAAACAGCCACTGGTCTCTTAAGGAGGCAGAAATGAGAATTGAACCTTCTGGGATGCAGAAAAGCACCAAGGGTTAAAAGGACACAGAGCAMAGAAATATTGAATTGATGTGGAAAAAGTCTGGAAGCTTTCCTAGCTCACACATCATGCCAGGAAACTGCACACAGATTATAACACCCTTAGCTGCTGAAGGGTTTTCCATTCCAGACAATTACGGGACTTACATTACAAATCCTGTGGTCCCTCATTTCCAAGCCCTCTAACCACAACAGGCAGCTGGCATTATTTTATTAATCCCTTTGTTTTGCGTGTGAGAACCACAGCAGCACTATTTCAGCTACTGGATGGTTAAGGTTAGYGCCTCATCCTCTGCTTACTTTCCAAAAACCAGGAGCCCCACTGCTCYGAGGCTCTATTCAAGTCCTAATTGACTCTGCACAGCTTTGAGCTTTAAAAGCTCTGGCTCTGAAACGCCGGTTTGCTCAGGGGAGGGAGGGAAGGTGGCACTTGGCTTTGTTTACTACAAAGACTCAACCACAGCAAATGACTGCAGTTCTGCTGCCTTTTGTCGGCGGGAGCCGGGCGCAGGTTGGAGCTGGCAGACAACTGCCACCCTGCAAGTTTTCCCAACGTCAAGCATGACAAGGGGGAAAAGGGCAGGCTTTCTTTGCAGATAACGTGGAAACTGGAGATCAAACCAAATCATACAGGCAGAAGAATCAATTAAATATACATAATTTGGGAATTGAGAGCGCAGGAATAATCAGAAGTTCCCCGCCACCTGAGTCAGGGCCAGGGGAGATATGAAACCACTTTTTGAGAATGCATTGATGAAAATAAAGTTGGGAAGCAATCCAGAATGATCTCCCTAGGCTGCCTGAGCCCCCAACATGTGTGCAGTCACTAAACAAAGCACTCAGGCACTGAAGGCTCTCTTTGTTTTCACAGCATAGGTTTGCTGCTGCAGTACTGTGAGCAGAAAGACTCTTCTGCCTGGATAACTCCGACTCTTTCAGCCTGTAAAGCCAGAGATGTCGGATTTTTAACCACTACCTCTTGCAGCCATGGCTGCAGCCAACAAAAAGAAACAAATAGTCCTGATGTTTCTTCAAGAAGCACTGCAAACCTCCTTATTCCCAAGCTCAGATCTATTTCTTCTGCCAGCACTGGAGACTCAGACAGAAAAGGCACAGAATGGCCCTGACACCTGGCTACAATTCCTGCTACAGACAGAGATTTCCTACAGATCACAGAGAGAAGGGAGTATGAAAAGGAGTACAGCTCCCAGGGTGAGAACAGTAAACAAAGGAAGTCTGAAAACAGCTCAGTCAATACCACAAGCTTTCTGAGTAACACCTAGCCCATATACTATTTTATTCAMAGGACAAACCAGACAATCCTTGCCAACTAAACCCACATGCTCAGAAAGGATCYTTCCAGCATAGGAAAGCAGACATCAGAGCTGTATCACTCTGCAACCCAAACACAACGGCAGCACTGCAAGAAGAGGAGGAGGAACAAGACCATTCATATGGAAAAGGCTGAGGCTTCACCATCCAAACCTTCCTCCAGCTCAGCGAGGAAACATGAAGAGCCCTCCCACACATCCACATTACTGTAAAGGAGAGAGGCCAAGTTTTGTGGGATTGCTGAAATAAATCTCCTGGTGAAAGGATTTCCTAAGAGAAAGGCCTCCCTTTTCTGCACACATGACACCTCATGGCAGAGGTGATTCASAGTGACTCCTTGCACTCTCCCCTCACATACAGATCCCTGACTTGTCCCATACCTTATAGGGTGATCACCGCAGGTCTTGGGCCGCTCCATGACTGACACCCACTTGTCATCGTAGCTGAAAAGGGACAGGTCGAGGTAGGGGCTGCCACTGTAGGACTGGGCACTGATGGGGAGCTGYCCCAGCAGCCGCCGCACGGCCTCCGTGTGCCCTCCGTACTTGGCGTTCACAATCGTGTCCTTGAACCTGCAGCAAACCAAGAGACACCTTTTGTTCACAGAGACCACAGGTGAACAGCACAGCTTAAACAAACTAAAGCAGGAAAACTGTCAGGGAAAGAAAACAGCAGCAGAGTAAGAGCTAAAATAGCTCATTTCCAAAGATGTAKCACAGTGATTCAAGCATCAGCCAGTTCTGCTGACCTTTTTATCCTCCCTCATCATTACTGTTTCACTCAGAAAGTCCAAAGTGACAGGAGAAGAAGAATGTGCCTGCCCACAAGGTCTGGACCCAGCTGCTCTGCAGTACAGGAAATGAACAGGATCAGAAACAGGGAGAGATGGATTAGCAGCTTATCAGTCAATCCAAGTTTTACCATGAAGCCTGGAAACAGTGGGAGCAAAAGCCAAGGGCCTTTCACAGTAACAGTTGAGCCCTTAATGTTGACTTGAGAATCCTCCTCTCTCAGCCACTATGTTTTAAATGCACCTTAGATGAAGAAAAACCTTGATGAGAAGCATAAAGCTCTCCAGAAACTACAGTGAGYTGAAAGTTCTTCCTGGTGGGGTGATTAACACAGACTGAATTTCTCTTTCYAAGTAAAATTTGTAACTTTACATGTGCAAGAACAGTCAGATCAGCTGCAGGGACGTCATAAAATAAGGAGGRTAAACACTCAGCCAAAAGCCAGCTCACTGTGCATTATGCTCTATGGTACTCTGCTGTGGAAGTTACAACACTCCTGTTACAGGCCCTTGTAGCAAGGGGATGAAAAGACTCTCCTTTCTACTTCAACAAAAGGCAGGAGTTGTTCTTCGTGAGTCTTTGGTGAGTTCTCTCATTCTCTCTTCCATTAAGCATTATGGATTTCCTGACAGGCAGCTCTAGAAAGTTACAGACATACTCAACTCCATCACACTTATGTGACATCAACCTACAGTCAACAGTGAATGCCAAGTACTTTGGATGATATGAAACAAGTCACTGGAAGAACAAAACACCCTGAGTCACAAACAATTATTCCAAGAGAAATAACACACTCTGCCWCATTAAAACCACATCTGACTGTTACAGTATATTCTAGAAACCCAGGTTATTTTGGTATTTTGCTCAGCTTTCACAATAGCTCTAAACAGATGAGTTTAGAGCTACCACAACTTGTTGAGAACACAAGCTAGTGACTGATGTTGAGGAAATGCTACAGAACAGAGTTTGGTACACACTAAATTGAGAGAACATCACTTRGCAAAATACACCTAACTAGATCATGCCAACATCTTGACAAATCATATCTTCAGGGACCAAAACCACAGGGCAGYAACACTTTAATAATCTCCAGAAGAGTTACTGCTCAAGGAGAGACGGAAACATCTTTGCCTCAAAATTCCTTTCCTTTCTTCCAACCACCAGTTTGCCACTGCTTAATATAAAATCAGATGCATCAGGCTGCAAGATGAACCAYGTACAATCCTGACCCTTGCACCAGCTGGCAAAGGGGACCAAAGGAACTGGTTTTCTCAGGGTTGGTATTTGATACTGGCCTTCAGCAGACGGGGGTGAGCGTGTGTCTATACGGAATAAAGCATGCTCCCAATGGCTCACCGGCGCTGGATCTGCCTCGCAAAGTTGTTGCTGGAAGCTGAGCAGGGGAACTGGACAGCCTCACTGTGCAGGGTGGCATTCCTGAAGAGGTCACAGAAGTTCTCAAACAGCTCCAGCAGCTCATCAGAGGTGTTCTCGAACACAGCAATGACCTCTGTGGTCACCATGTTGTACACGACGAAGAACGAGGGCTGAGGAGAGAGGCAGAGGTTAGCCAGGAGAGCACAGGTGGGGAAGCTGTCCCTTCCTTCTCCTGACATTACCCCACAAACTCCACCCAAATTTCTCCACAGCACAGGAGAACCCTACATCCTCACACTAATCCATTCTCCTGTTGGAATACCTAAACATGTACCAAACTGTCCACCTCTCAACTGTGACTAAGAAAATTTAATGGGCTTCCAATTTTTCAGCCTGAACTGGATGCAACAGGAGAGTTTTCTCTTATTCTCTTCAAATCCAAAACACCTTCTCAAGTGCCAAATCTAATTTTCATTCCTGCTGGCAAAATGATTTCAAATCCGGTGCTAGCTGACCATAAATTATTTTTACCTCTGCACAGATATATTATTTCCTTCTTCTCCTTAATATCTGCATCACACAGAGATGAGCCTTTTTAGTGTACTGTGCACTATATCATTGCCTACAAAAAGTTGTGCCCTCCAGGTACCCTGCCAACACAGAAATGAAAATCTGAAAGACATTAATGACTTCTTTTCAATGCTGACATTCTTGTGCAAGAAGGCCCTTGTATCATGCTGTGAATTGGCAATGGCAATGTTTCCTGGCACGAATGAGCGAGAAATTGGGAAAAAAGGTGACACTCTGTCAGCTCAGCTACATCAAAGGGCAATGAYATTCTCATTCCATTGGGAAAGGGCATATTTAATTCTTTATCATTAAAGTAGCTTGCTAGAGACAGGAGTGCTGGCACCCCAAAGTAAGAACCTGCCCCCACTTCAAAGGAAACTAATTCCAGTAGTAGAGACATGAATCTGATTAAATCTTCTGTCAACACAGGCAATTCCTAAATGTTTCACCTCCTGCTCCCAAACAATGCTCAGGGATGATGGCAGGCACTCTGCCCACCCCACCCACCTGCAAATATCACAAGGTTTGTTTGTTTTACAGCCCCAAAATAAACTGTGGYAATACAATCCAGCCCCCACACGTCCAAAGGAAGCACACTAGATGTGGTTACTCACTAGACTACTGCCTGAGGAAAGGGAAGCCCTTCTGAAATAAAGGGCTGGAGCAGAGAGAAAATAAGAGAAGACAGCAGAAGGGAAAACTACTTAAACCACTGAAGACTGCAGGGAGTATCCTCYAACCTTAAATAAAAAGCGTTATTTTGCCAGGTTAACAGAATCACATCTACAGGATGTCCCTGAGCAGGGAAATGTTCACTGCTTTTTGCAGCACCYGTAACATCACCAAAACATCATCACAGCATGGGAGGCAGCAGCTGAGTGCCACAAAAATCACACAGCAAGGCTGTGAAGACTATCAACACAAGCCTACAACAGCAACAAACCCCTAAGCTACGTATGCAGAGCACATTACKAAACATCTCAAAGGATCTGGTGCAGACTCAGACAAAAAAACACACAACCCACCATCATGAACAGTAACTCCTCAATCTTCTTGGCAGAGCTGCCAGAGAGGAAAGAGCAGCCTGAAATTGGATGAAACCTCGTGTTGTCTGACAGACAGAAGAAAAATGAGAACTACGGATATTTTGTGAGCCAAGTTTTATTCAGGAAGCCCTAAGACAACACCTACATTCAGACATTGAGAATGTGGAATTATCCACAYGTGGAATTATTCCACCAAAGCAGASAGCAGAGSTGARCCTGCCACAAACATTTCCATCAGGGTCAGGAGCTCATTCCAGACACCAGCARCAAGAAGAACTCTGCAGGCCACTTCCACAGAGCCTTAATATTTCTGAGACAGACACTCAGCTTTACACCAATGGGTAAAGTGGATTAGACTAAGCCTTACATATTTCCTTCCAAAGCAACTCCCCCAAATAAGCACTACTAAAGAGAAAAATAAAACAAACCAGAGTTATCTCCCAGGAAGAAATGGAGAAAGACAGCTCACTAAGAACTACTGTCTATTTCTTCTAGGATCTAAGTCCTGGATCTGGCAAAGATCTAGTGAAGTGTATGAGAGAAAGCAAATATATGGGGAGCAATCAGACTTACATGCTGCTCTGGAGATTTATAATAAAATTCTTGCTTAAAACTTTCAACAGAATAAAAACAAGCTGATTAAAGGAATAAAAACTAACTAAAAAATATCTCTTTGTTTCACAGGGCTCAAAACGTGACCAACCACTCTAAAAGCAGTGARAAGGGATGATCAACATGCGGGGTTRTGAAACAYCTGGAGGGACCCAGCGCTGACTGAGCTACATTTGCTCTAATTCCAATTCTTTGGTACTAAACTGAAAAGAGAAGCAATTGGCCCATTAGCCCGATCTAAAAGCTGCTACTCCAATTTGGAAAGATCATAAATACTACCTATTACTGAAGCTTGAAAGACTAAGTATGTAGGCAGAACAGAAACGGTAATTGTACTGGGAAAAATGAAGACTATTACATTTGAAAAACATGCTTGAAGATGCACGAGAAAAGGGAGAGACTACCTCTACAATTGAAATGGACTAAATAAAATATCAGCTAAAAATAAATTCAGTTGGGGATTTGGGGAAGAAAAGAGGATTGTACAGCATCTGTGAGAATGAAGAACAATTCCTGGAGAAAGGGGACTTGCTAACACATCCTATCTTACTCATTTTTCAGCTGAGAAGGAAGTGATGAAATCATGTAGCCAGAAGATACAGAAGTTACTCAGTATCAGAGGAATCAAACGTTCACAGAAGAATCAAGTACTGGGGATTGTAAACAACATTCAGAAGCTCAGTAAGAAAAAGCTCACAGCACTGTAGCGCTTGAGCACTTGCCCCAAATCAACGAGCAGTCTGAAGAGAGAGGCAGTGTYTGAGCAACCTGGTCTGGTGRACCCCTAGCAGGGAGGTTGGAATTAGATGAYATTTAAGATCCCTTCCAACCCAAACCATTCTGTGATTCCATACCTGGGAAGGATCCGTCACCCGCAGCGTGACCACRTCCTCACTAGTGTATTTGATAAACAGATGGTTCTCATCCAAGAGCTGCATCTTCCACATGCGGAGCTGCCTCAGCTGGTCAAAGTACTGGAAGAACCTTCTTTTTGCAATAGCACTTCCATCCTGCTCGGCCCTCCTCCACAGGTACACCAGCAGCCTGTGCTTCAGGGAGTTGATGAAGGGCTCCTTGTAGGGGTTGGCCATTCCCGTCTGGGTGTCCCTCTGCACCTCGGGGTACACAGCAGACAGGGTCAGCAGATCATCCTCGTAGCAGAAGCGGCCGATGGTCCTCACGTCGATGAACGTCCCCTCGGGCGTCACCTGGAACACGTGAATGGTCTGCTGCTGCACGGAGAGAATGGCCARGATGTTCTTGTACAGGTACAGCCCCTGGTTGTGAGACAGGATGACCTTGTCGCACTTGAAAGTCCGCGTGTCGCACAGCCTGCCCGTGTGCAGGTCTATGATGTGCAGGGAGTAGTCCTCGAGCGGGGAGCGGGGGTTGGGGGTCACGGACTCGCTGTTGCGGTACACCTCGAAGAAGGGAGGGTGTGGCTCCTCGGGCAGGTACGCAGCTGAACCCACAATCACGTAGCGACAGTCATCCGTGAACAGGCTGCACTCCCGGTTCAGGTGCTCCCCGTTGGAGGCCACGTTGGTGATGTGCAGCAGCACGAAGAAGCGCTCAAAGAGCCGCCCCCGGATGTTGACAGACCTCTGGTCGTTGCCGTTGGCCAGGATCTCCCCCTCGTAGCCCTGCAGGAGATCCTCGGCCGCCTGGCAGCCCTGGTACTCGTAGATCTCCAGCGAGGTCTGGTCGGAGGAGAAGGCGATGAAGTAGCGGCCGTCGGGGGAGAATTTACGCAGGAAGCAGGGCGGCTTCTCCACGTTGACCACGGTGAAGTTGGGGAAGACGTTCTGGTGGAAGACACGGACTTGGTGCCAGTGGGTGCCGGCCTTGCCCGAGCTGATCCGGCGGCGCTCCAGGCGGTGGATGACRTTCTGGTTCTGGATGCGCCGGGGCCTGATGGTGGGGGCTTCATGGTCCATGGTCAGAGCTCTACTTCATCTTCATYCTGCGGGGAGAGCACACGTGTCCTGGGATCACACAGACCCGGGTGGAACTCAGGGTACCGGGAGCCTGATCACACAGACCCACAGAACCCGAGGGAGTGGCTAAAAGGTACAGCCTTGGCTGCRGGAGAGGGGGAAATAACACGGGAGGACGCGGGGAGCTGGTGGAGAGACCGGGAGGAAGATCTGCAGTGGGAGGCACCAGGAAACAAGGGCAGTCCTGAGATACCTCCAGGGCAGGTATGCCTGCTGAGGAGAGAAGAAAACAGGGCACAGGGAGAGGAGAGAGGGAGCCAGGAGAAGGGGCAGGCAGAGGTGGACAGCAAAGGAATGGAGGGAGCCGCCATACATCGGGGAAGGAGTCCAGGCGGCCAGGGACAATGCAAATCTGACAAATAACAGGCACAGGGTACAGCCTGGAAAGAACAGAGGGAGGCGGGAGCGAGGCGGCACAGGAGGGGTCACCCGCGATACGTCCGGGCCCACCTGCCGAGAGGGAAGCGAGGAGCTCCGGTCCCCCGGGCTGAGGAACCGAGCTCCAGGGAAAACCGGGGGCAGCTGAGGGCCCGCCTGCCAAAGGTATCGGGGATCCCAGACACTCTCCCGCTGGCCTRAGGGGTGAGAGAACACGGGGTGGTCTTCGAGCCGGTTTAGGACAGGGGAGGTCGCGGCCGCGCTCACCGCTGGGGCCGCGCCGGGTCCCGCTCACGCCATGGCCGCCGCCATCTTTCCGCCACCGCACAGCGGCGAGAAGGCRGCACCGCACTTCCGCTTCCGGCCGGCGGAGCAGCGAGACGGGGCCTGCCGGGCCAGAGTGCCGCTGCGAGGAGGAGTGCGCCCCCTGGCGGCGGGAGGGAGC
>NW_026623290.1:1673408-1677065 GCF_030028575.1 Malurus melanocephalus
GCACCTCTGCATCCACCCTGGACCCACGGAGCACCAACCGGACCGACCCAGCACTTCTGCACCCACCCGGACCTACCCGGAACCTCTGCACCCACCCTGAATCTCTGCACCCATCCCGGACCCAGCCTGCACTTTCTGCACCCACCCTGCACCCCGGACACCCCCTCCCAGGACCCTCCACAACACCACCCGACCATCCCCAGGCTCCCCGCCCCGTCCTGCACCCGCTACCCCTCACCCAAACGCCCCCTGAACCCTTCCATCTCTGGAGCACCCCAGACTATTCAATGCCCGGGCAGAGTCTGGCATGGCCCCATCACTCCCTGTACCCCAAATCCCAGACGAGGACACCGCAGGGGACACCACCCCTCCCTGCAGCATTTTGGGGTGCACCCCGACACCGASAGCAGAGATTGGGGTCACCCCCGGGCACCTCTCCGGCCTTTCCGAGGGGCTCGAAAGCCTTTTGCTCGCCTTGGCTTTTAGCAGCATCCCTCCCGCCCTGTGCATTAGCTCCGAGGGGCTCTTCTCCTTCAAAGGGAAGGAGGGAGGAATGTCAGGGAGCCCTTGAGATCCATTTGCCGGCCTCTTGCCGAGGCGGCTTTTGGAGCCGCTCCAGCGGCAGGCACGGGAGCTGGGAGCGGGGACACGGGGCAGGATGCTCAAATTGGGGTGCTGGAGACCCCACCGGGGTGTCCCCTCTGCCTGTGGGGCGGGTGCACCCCCGGGGATGTGCCAGCAGCGCCCAGCCAGTGTCACCCGCTTGGATGGGGGATGCTGTTGCTGCAGCAAAGCTCTCACCGCTGGATTCCCAGGGATCCTGCSGGTGTTTTATGGGATGCTTTAGGGTCTCACCAGCAGTGGGGGCAGATAAGATTTGTGTGGCTCCGGCGGTCTTCCCGTGGGGATGGGGGATATCAGCCTCGCTGGCACCCTGAGCAGCAGGAAAGGGATGCTGGGGGACCCTCTGGGTGACCCCAGTACCACATCCTGCCTGCCCCATTCCCATCTCCTGTGGTTTCATGCCCTGCAGCCATATCCCATCCCTTCCCCTGCCCCATCCATCCCTTCCCCTGCCCCACAGCCNCATCCCTTCCCCTGCCCCACAGCCGTGTTCCATCCCTTCCCCTGCCCCACAGCCATATCCCATCGCTTCCCCTGCCCCACAGCCATATCCCATCCCTTCCCCTGCCCCACAGCCATATCCCATCGCTTCCCCTGCCCCACAGCCATATCCCATCCCTTCCCCTGCCCCACAGCCGTATCCCAATCCCTTCCCCTGCCCCGTCCCTTCCCCTGCTGGCTGCAGAAGCCGTGATGACAACACTGAAATGAATGGCCCCGGCATCCTTTTTTTGTCTCTCTGCCTCCTGCCTAATTAATTGAGATCCACCTTAATAGGATCAAGCTAAATACCGAAGAACATCCAACCACACGGCAGCTGGCACGAAAACAACCTCCCTGTGCACGGTAACTCACCGGACAAAAGAGCCTCTTGGACAGCAGCAATTGGCGTCTCAGGGTGAAGAACTTCATCCCAGCAACATCCCCGCTGCTGGGGAGGGGTCAGAAGAGCCTCGCTGGGGCAGTTTGAGCCATTGGTAGGGGTTTGAAGTGTGTGCAGTGAATCTCAGCTCAGGCAAAAGGCTGGGGGTAAAGTTAGTCCGGGCTTATTTTGGCCTGGGGATAGGCAGGAGGTGCGGGGTTATGGTGCCAGACTCGCCTCAAGGGGGTGGCTGAGGGCTCCTGGGGATATTTCCCACCTCCCACGGCATTTTGGGATCCAGCAYCCCTTTGGGATCCACGGGGGTCGTGTGGCTGTCCCCACCTTCATCTGCTGGGTGTCCCTCTGCACATCCCAGGCCAGAGGAACGGGGCTGCTATGGCTGCTGCTGGGGATCGAGGGTTTCTGGGGTCATGTGGGGTTTTTGGGGGCTGGCCCGGGGGTTGCTGGGCTCCTCCAGCCTTGCAGAGCCACTCTGGGTTCGTGGCTTTGGGTGACACTAGGCTGATTTTGTTGGAAATCCCTTCAGTCCCTTTGTGGCATCACCAGTGCCCTGCCAGTGCCACATCCACCTCCAGCTGGTTTCTCCAACCCAACAGATGGGTTAAAAAAAGAGAAAATAATATAATGCAGCTCGTTTGGGCTGTTTTGGATGTTTTTTTCCTGTTCCTGAAGCAAGGACCCTTCTGCTGTTCTTGCTTTGGCTGTTTATCAAGAGCTTCCCAGCCCTGGATCCCGGRGCTGCTTTCCCAGGATTAGGGAGGGATTGGAGGGAGAACAGTGCTGGGGAGATGGCAGGGGTGGGATGTCCCCATCCCTGCTGTCCCCAGCCAGGTACAGCCCCCAGCACCAAATCCCTGTGGGGAAAAGCTGGACCATCTCCTTGCAGGGATGTTTGTGGAGGAAGAAAAACCTCCAGGTCCTGAGCCAAACCCCTCTCGTGGCCACTGGGTTTGGTGGCTGTTGACTTCTTCACCGAGCTGAGGGCAGGGAAAAGAAAATAATCCCTTTTAAAAAAAAAATATTAAAATAGAGGGTGAAGTTTGCACAGGAGCCTGGATTGGGGAAGGAATGCTGCAGCCCTGAAGTGCTCCCCAAGCCCCAGGGTATGCAGAGATGAGTGTGGCTGTTCTGTGGGAACTGGCTGCCTCCATGGGGTCCTTTTTAGGGTGAAGCACCCTAAAGATCATTAYGACCAACCAGCTGGGGGGAAAACTCTTGTTGGTGTGAGGAAAGACCAGAGGAAACAGAGGGAGTGGGAGTCTTGGCTGTATCTTATCTTTCAAAACAAAACAAGGATGTAATTGAATATTTATTTCTCCCCAAGCCTGGGGAGTGACTTTATTCACATTTGCAGAGTTTGGGGCTCCCATTGCATGGGGATCTGTTCCCACATTTTCATAAAGGGGGATCCATTCCCACATTTCCATAAAGGGGGATCCATGGACACATCCCCACATTTTCACAGAGGGGGTGAACAGTTCCTGTCCCCCACATCCAGGACTCAGGGCCCCCCAGCCTGGGGCAGCTGCAGCCCCTCTCCCCACGCTGGGCAGGGCTCAGTGGGGTTGATCTCCATCAAAGCCGAGTTCAYGGGATGCAGCACTGGTGGACCTTCACAGCTCTCTGGAAATGTTTCTTTGTCAACAAAACATCCCTTGCTCTGGTTTTAACTGATATCAGAAGCTCATTTTGGAGTGGAACTGGAGAAATTTTAGAGGCTGTTCATGGAATCACCACCACTGGGATGAGGTACACGAGTCTGGGGTCTGTGGGTTCAGGGCTGAGCCCCTTTTCTTGCTGCACACCACCAGTGGTCTCATCTCGGCTTGAAGGCAAGATCTGATTTAAGCACCCTCAAAACGTTCCTGAACAGCCCATCGCAGGGGCAGAGCTCAGGCTGGACCAGAGGGGCGGGAGATTGGGGCTCACTGGGGTGCCCGATCCTCTCGGGGTGCCATGGGGTGGCTGTCACTGCTGGGGACCAGGGATCCCCCAAACACAGCTGTGACCAGCACCCTCCTGGGCAGGGGGACAGCAGGGTGACCGGGATGGGCAGGCGTCCAGATGCTGCACATCCCGGCTGAGAGCTGCACATCCCGGCTGCTTAACCTACAGCCCGCTCCCTGTGCGGGTGACAGCCCTGTCCCCTG
>NW_026623290.1:1677722-1703157 GCF_030028575.1 Malurus melanocephalus
CCTGCCCACCCCCGTGCCATCCGCGGGGTGACAGCCCTGTGTCCCCCGTGCCACCCATGGCGTGCCAGCCCCGTCCCCCCGCCGTGTCCCCCGTTGTGGGGGCAGCCCGGCAGTCCCTCCCGGCTGATGCGCAGTGACATTTGCAATCTGTTGCCATGGGCGCTCGGGGACTTTTGCTGTGGAGGGGGATCGCGTTTCTCCCCCCTCCTCCTCCTCCTCCCCTTCCCTCCCTCCCGATGACGTCATGGATGACCACGGTGGTGACAGGGCCACCTGTGGGCAGATGAGGGGTTTAAAGAGACAGTCTGCAGCTGCAACAGGAGCCCTGGCTATTGTCTCCGCACCTGAGAGCGAGGAAACCTGCAGCCCCCAGACCATCCATCCATCCATCCATCCATCCATCCATCCATCCATCCATCCATCCATCCATCCATCCATCCATCCATCCATCCGCCCACCCCATCCATCTCCCCTCATCCCCGCATCCCTGCCTCCGCCTCTGCAGCTCTCCCTGGACCGTGCCGTCCCAAGCCGGGTCCCGTATCCCCTCCCCCGTAGCGGCTTCTCCAAGGTAAGGCTGCGCTCCGTGCCCCCCGTCCCGCCGGGGATCCCGGGGGGCTGCGGCCCCAAATGCCGCCGGCAGCATTCAGCGCTGCAGCCTGAGGGAGCCCTGAGGAATCCACAGCCTGGAGGGGTGTCCCCAGCTTGGACAGARCGACAGAGCCACCCCCGGGACAGCAAACCCCCTGCGGTGGCAGGTCCCTCGTCGCGGGAAGGGGCTGGGATGCTCCTGCCTGGGAGGTGTGGGGGTCTACGGCGTGCTCATCCCTTGCCAGCCGGCATTCCCAGAATGATGCCAGCCACCGGGCATCTGCCCTCCTTCTATGCCAGCTCCCTGGAATTGTCSCTGCCGTGGCTCTCATCAAGGGGACCCTCGGTGTTGGTGCCACATCGTGCACCCCAAAGCCACCACGGCCAAGCCCCGAGGGGCCCCGGGTGATGCCAGGAGCCACGGAGCATGCCAGGGCTGTGGCAGCAGSCGAGGGAAGGAGGAGAGGAGCTGCCCTCCTCATCCTGGGGGGGAAGAAGGACCAACTCTGCCCTGTCCCCCAAGGGTTTTGTCACACTGTCCGGCCAGTTCCAAGGGGGCAAGCAGCAGGTAAGTGCCGCTGTTGGGCGTCTCTCGGATGTGCAGGCAGTGAACAAGGTAGAAAAAGGGTCTGAGAGCTGTGAGAGGCTCGGAGAAGCGCAGGGTGGAGGTGCTCAGGGGTGCAGGGATTGGTGTGTGTGTGTTCCCAAGGCTGCATCCCTTCCCACCGGACGGACCAAACTCCTCGGTGGCTTCCACCACGCGTTCTTGGTGTCTGAATCCACAGCTGCCCGCAGATCCACACCCACTGGAGTGGCCCAACAGCAGCCCCAGATCCTCTGGTCCCACAGAGATGGCTGTCACGGGAGCAAAACAACCAGGACAAACCCTACAGAAGTAGCCTGGRCTGCCTCTGCAGCCTTCCCAGGGGCAGATGGCATGGGGACARGGGCAGGCAGGGAGGTGAGCGGTGCTCCAGTGACTCTGTGGTCCATCCTTGAGGGGCTGAGCAGACCCAGAGATGCAGCTGCACCCTGGGATCCCGCTGAGTCTGGCTGTCACATCCCGCTCCGGCACTGCTGGGAGCTGAAGGAATAACCAGAGGCATGTTTCTGCCACCCGTCCCTCTAAAGATGCAGAGGGCTCAGGCTGGGCCTGAGTTTTGGGTGGAAGAAGCAAAATATGGATTGTCTGACGGTGGAAATTTCTGGCTGGGTGGCCCTGGCATTTCCCACCTGGCAGCAGCGGGAGCGCAGGGACGCAGCCTGGACCTTTTGGCACATGGCCTGGKGGATTTGGGGGAGCACCCACATTCCCCTGTGATCCTCTGTCACTTTTGGCCTCCCTAGGGGTGCAGCTGGTAGATTGGGGTGTTCTGGCTGTGCTCAGCACCCCAGTGTGGCACAGGGCAGCCCTGAGTGTGCTCACACCACTTTGGAGGGCTTTGGGGAAGCTGAGGCTGCTGCTCTGTGGGCAGCACCCTGGAAGATGCTCAGAGCAGGGTGCAGAGCTGTAGCAGAGCTGTTGGGGGTTGGTTCCCAGGTGCACAGTCGGGCTCATCCCCTTCCTGCAGCCTGCATGGGGCAGGGGCTGCTGGAGCAGCAGCCACGGAAAACAGGAGCTGATTTGATATTAAATGGGYAGGGGTGAGGGCTGCCTGTTTTCCCAGAGTCTCCAGAAGGTGCAAACAGAASTGAGCAGGCACGGGGTGGGGGTCTGGGTCACGCAGATGAACACACGGAGCAGGTGAGGGCTGCTCAAAGCACGGGAGGAGTTGTGGAGTTGTGCTCCAGGGATGCAGCGAGCAGCCAGCCTCCTTTGACAGCTTCAGAATCCTGCGAGAGCGGGCTGGAACCGGGAGGGAACTGTTGGCTGTGTGTGAGGGCACCCAAATACACACACACACACACACACACACGTGTCCCACCCCGATACGTGGCGGATCTGGGGAATGCCAGCACATGAGCTGGTTACGCTCCCCCCGGCTTCCACCTCCCCCATTCCCTCAGGGAAAGCTCTTCCAACGCTGCTGATGGGTAACGCTGCCAGAGCGCGGGCTCCCTTCTTGACCCTCCTTCTGGCATCATCCAAATTCCCCCTGCCAGCTTTAGTTTCAGATGGTGCGGGAGCTTGAGGCTGAACATCTGTTTGCCACCGTATTAAACTAGGATGGGATCTCCAGCAGGGATTTCTCCGGGTGGGGAATGAAGTTGGGACCTTGCTCTGGTGATGAGGAGCCCAACACTTTGCCCGTGGGTGGGAGGGTGAGGGTGAAGTGACCAATTCCACCTTCAACACTTCTTGCTGCTCTGTGTTTTCCCATCTGGATGTGAGTCCGCCCAAGGTTCAGGATGTTGCTGTGTGCCGGGTCRAACACAGAGAGGGGATGAAGGTGCYAGCTTGGCATTCTTTAGGCTGAGTGGTGCCCAAGCCACAGGGRGGAAAGGTGAGGAATTGATGCCACCCTCACCTCCCAACCTGGCTCAGCTTGTGCAAGCAGCAACCAGCTCCTTGGCACCAAGGCTTTTCCAGCACAGCCTCTTAACCCCGTTAATTCCCTCGTGTTGTCCTGCCAGGCCCGCTGTGCCCCTGCCAGGGATGGCCTGGAGCCTGCTAATTGCACCAGCAYGCTGCCATGTGTTCTCATCGCTGGCCTGGTTATTCCCTGGAATTTCTTTTGGGACAGGACAGTGGCTGGCAGCATCCCTTGCCACTTTCCCTCCACCATCACCTGTTCAATTATCCCAGTCTCACAGGGATCAGGGCGATCCTGGGCACAGCACAGCGCTTCTCCCGTTCCTGCTCCCCTGCTGGAAAGGCAACAAAGGCACAGCAAGAGGAAGAGCTGCCTGAGCTTGCCTAAGCTGCTCTCAGCCCAAAAGTCTGCAYCTCCAAGGCTGGTTTGGAGTTGATTGGAGGTGCCACAGCTCATCCCCACAGCAGTCCCCAGCCAGGGGAGGCTCAGGGTGCCAGCAGCACCCCAGAGCATCACTCACCTCCCACCTCCCCATCCCCTCCTCCTGTCCCCAGGCCATCTGGCCACACTCATCCATGTTAAACAAATGCTGGAGTCTATTATCAGGCCCTGCCTCCCCCTTCCCCCCCAGACAGATGGAGGCTGAGCACACCCGGGGCCCCGGCCCGCAGCATTCATGTGTGTGAATGAGAAAATTGAATTATTTATGGCCATGTGAATAAGGCTGGCGGCTGCGGAGGCCGAGCGGAAAGGACTCCATTACGTGGAGAGTACCTGTTGCTATGGAACTGGGGCTTCTTCCCCGTGGCCCCCCATGCCCAGCTGCATCCCTGCCACCCCTCCATCCTGCCCTGATCCTCGTGGGGCTGGGCTGAGTGCTGGACTGGCCACAGTGTGACCAGAACGGGTGCTTTGCTCCCCGCGCTGCGCCTGCTCCTCCTGACCTGACTGGTCACCCCAAATCTCCCACATTTTGAAGCAGGCACCACCAGTGCAATGTGGGGATGGTGTGGTGCTGGTGGTCAGTGGCCTCTTGACCCCCTGGCCACCATGGCCTGCAGCCAGAAAACAGTGGGAAATATTGGGATGGGCAGTGCCAGCATCKCATGGCTGGGGCTGGGCAAAGCAAATCTGACCCTGGCACAGCCCGGGCCRAGGGGTGACTCTCAGCTCAGACTCCTCAATTCACCTTAAAACTCCCATCCCTGGATGCAGCGGGAGCTGTGAGCTGAGGTCGCCCACTCTCCCCATCCCAGGCAGAACAGCAGCTCTGCAAGAGCAGGGATTCCTTCCAGAGCCACCTGCATTGCAGCCTCTCCTTCAGGGAGAACCCTGCAGTGATGCTGAGAGAGGCGCTGGGGCTCCCCTCCCTCCCAGGGTCTCCCCAACTTCTCTTTGGCCAAAAAGTAGGATTTTGTCCCTGTTGGGGTGCAGTCCCTCCCGCCTCGATGCCACCCTGGGGTCAGGCCAGGCTCCTGGGGACGGTGACAGGACGGGACCTGGCAGCCCCAACCCTGCACGACAGCAGCGCAGGGACTCCTTCTCCTTTCCCTGCAGAGCTAAGAATAGACTCCAGCTCTGCTCCTGGTGCTGAGTGGGCTCTGCTGGGCTCAGAGGAATAAAAAGCAGGAAAATGCTTATTTTAGTTGCTGCAGTCGACAGCTGTGACTCGTATGTACCTAAGGAGCGGCTTTGCACCGTGTTTACCCTCCCGCTGCCGGGAGCACAGGCACCATTGCACACCTCTCATTCAGGCTATGGSTGCCCCAAAATCCCAGCTGGCTCCCAATCATTCTCTGGCACAATTGGCTGCTTCCCACCCTTCTTTCCCCCACGCTTTTAGGGTGAGCCGGGTGATGCAGATGCTGCCACCATTCCCATGCCTTGGGGGGTGATCCCCACCACCTCCCTTCCACTGCTGGAGGCCAGCAGAGCCCTGCTGAAATCCTTAGGGTGTCTGAAGGGTCCCAGGGTGCATCCAGCTGCACAGGACACAGGGGGATTGTCCCCAGCACCTGAGATGGAGGGACACTACACACATCCCAGTGTCCGAGTGACGCACCTGCCCGGGATGCTGCAGCGGCGAGCGGGGCATTTGCCAGCCCTGGCTCTGGGTGCAAGGCCAGGGGATGCACCTGCTCCAGGAGAGCAGCTCTGGGTCCCTCTCCCCAGCGTCACCCCCGAGGTAAAAGCAAGAGAAAGCTAATTGTTACCATAGTTACGTGAAGTGGCCTTTCTTCGGGAGCCGCGTCATCACTGCTGTCACAAGGTTAAGGCGGTGGGGAGTGGTGGTGGGGAAAGGGGGGGAGAGATGTGTTTTCTTTGGGAAAACCATGGCAACAGCTATTTCTAAGGGAACAGCTGTGCACAGCAAGGCCATGGGGAAGGGGAAGGGGCGTCTCGATGCCAGCCATSCTCTGAAGGCAGCAGTGCCAGCCCCAGCAGCTCTCACTGGCAGCCTGCGTCCCCAGAGTCCCCTTCCCACCTGTGCCAGGGCTTGCTGGGTGTCTCCCATGGTGCTGGCACGTTGCCACGGGCTCCAGAATGCCCAGAAAAGCAACACCAGGCCACTCCAGTTCGCTTGGCATGTGCAGCCCYTCCTGGCGTGTTCCTCTCAACAGGGCTTGAAGATGTTGGGACCTCCCACCATGGGGAGTGGGGATGCAACTGCTTGTCCAGAGCWAATCCACACGGAAAGAACCCAAACTGAAAGCTCAGGGTTGATTAATGAGTGGCACAAAGCTTGAACAGCCATAATGCAAACACTGGTGGAAATCACAGGGGTGGTGTAAACATCACCAGAGTCTGTCCAGCCCGGGCTGGTAAAATGGGAAGGTGCTTTTGGGGKTGAGGAACGCTAGTGGAGGTGCAAAAGCCATGGAGGTATCCTGCAGGTCCAGCCATGGCTGGCTGAGCCCTGGAGATGCAGAGGTGTGAGGAATCCACACCTGGGATCAGCTTTGCAGTGGTCCCAGCGAGGAGAAGGTGCCGGTCTGTGCCGGACTCTCCACTCCATCTCCTGTCTCAACAACAGCTGGAGATTATCTCTGCTCACAAGAACTTCATTAAGACCATTTCCCTGAAGGAAACCAAGATGGAGAGCTTCACTTCTCGGTATTCCAGCCCTTTCTGGYGTTCGTTTCCACACCAATTAAGGTGCAAATTAGTCATCCGGAGTGCAATCCAGTGGCTGCGCCCAAGGGAAGCTCTTCAGAACATGTGCCATCTTCTTCCAGGAAGGCAGGTGGCAGGCACAGSTGGGGTGGCCACTGCAGGGACAGGGAAGGAGCCCTTGGGGTGCTGAGGCCTGCAGTTTGTGGTGACAGCTTGGGACTGGGCTGATTCTCCMGGACTGGGCATGGAGCAGAGTCAGCAAGAGGGTTTAGGGTGTCTCCATGAGTTGTGTGTATTTCTCCTTGGCCCCTGGACTTCAGGGTGAGTTGGTGATTGGCACTGACAAGGGAGGGAGATGAATGTGAGGGTGAGGTGCTCAGCTCTGTGACAGGAACCATCCGAGGGTTGGCACAGAAATGTGGTTTAAGGGTGGTTGGCATCTCAATCTTGAGATTGTTGGGTCTGGGCACTCTCCTGCTCCCAYCTTCAGATGGACACGTGGAGGCACCTCTACCACGGCTGTGGCTGCTCATCCCTCCATCTGCTCATGGGCCTGTGCTTGTTCACTTCAGCTGAGAGATTTTCACAGAAGACACTGCTGAAATGGGGGATAAGAGTTCAGGAGGAGGAGAGTCCAAAGGGGAACAAAGCCCCTGTGGGCAGCATTACAGTCACACTGGCTGCTCTCCGGGGTGCTGCATTGTAGGAATTCACCGAGCGTGGCCGAGCCAGCACCCAGCATGCRAGGGAGAATCTGGTTCATTGGTTGATGTGAGATTTTGTGGCAGAGCAGGCAGAAGARGAGCTGGCAGAGGTGGCTGGGAGGAGGCATCTGAAAGTCACAGCTGGCTGTGTACATGTCCCCRTGTCACTCAGGGAGTGGGGTCACACTGCAGCACCAGCATCCTCCTTGCTTTCCTTCCTCCCCCTCTTCATGGGGGTGGAAAATATCCCAGGSCCTGCAGAAACACTGCACAGAGCCCATGCTGATTGTCAGCGTCAGGATGGGAAGGTTTCAGCTAAAATATCGATTTCTTGGTGATCTCAGTYGTGAGGTTCAGCTTCCCCRTTGCTTTTGATCCCCTTTTGCTGCRTTTGTGGGGTGATCTTGGCTGRTGCCTCCTTTTCCAACAGAACCCTCACCTCTGCCTCCATGGGACAAACTCRGGGTCAGGTGTGTTTTGCTACTTTCCCTAAATATTCCAACTTTCTCATYTCCCATGGGCACAGCCACCTTACAGGGACCAGGAGGTGTCCTCACCTTCTGGCCAGCCTGCCCACTGTCTGCTCCATCTCCTCCCAAACAGACCCCAAATTCCTGTGAGGAGCCACCTTCCCACGGGACGTGCCCTCCRAGCCCCCATTAGTTAGCAGTTGTCTTAGGCACTGAAACATTTGATGCCTTATTCCTCCTAATCCCGCCTGATGTAACCGTGGCTGTCCTCATTAGCCACATAATTGTCTGGCAAACACAAAACAGGCCCTGACACGGTCTAAGGAAATTGGTTTAAAAATATGAAGCCACATTCTCAGATGCTGTTGAAGGGGTCTCATTTGTTTATTTGCATTCACACGGCACCCCTGCGGATAATGAGAGGCAGACTGCTGCAAAAGCACCTGTTTTTCTTAAAGATCATCTGAGGAGCAGGTGGGAAATGCCAGCTGGGATATCCAACCCAGCCCCCGTGCTGGTGAGGATAACTGGCTCTCCTCTTGGTCTCAGCTGTTACACCAAGGGTTTTCCAAGAAGARAAGGTGGCATGTGCCACCTATGTCCCCACTGGGAAGGTTGCCCAGGGAAAGACTCAGCCACCCACTTCTCCCAGTGATRATGCCTATGAATTTGGAAGGGGCTCTGACAGCAGGCGACAGGGCTAGGTTAATGAAGGCAGCGGTAAGAAATTTAATTAACCTGCGGTACGCTGTTTAATTTGTGCAAAGTTGTTGTGGTTACTCAGCTATAAACTCCATCCCCGGCTCTAATGACAGTGACTCGTGTGGCAGCAGTGGAGAGCATCCTGGAGGTGGGCAGCCACGCCGTGCTCACCCTTGAAGGTGCCCTCAATTAGGTGCAGAGTGTTCCAGTGGTTGCCTCCATCTGGCTCTTCCATGGCATTTGAGACCCTTTTCTAGCTCTGCTCTTTGGAATGGGCACCTGTGCTGCTTCGCTGCCTGCTCTGGCATTCAACCCTGCTGCATGGCTTCCAAAAACCATGCTTCAGGATGCAGCAGTGTCAATCAGTTGATTGCACTCGGGTCCAGGAGATGGCTTCAGGTCGTTGAGTTCCCATCACAGCTCTTAGGCTGTAATTATGTTCAAGGCTCTTTGCCTCGGTTATGTCTTTTTTACTAATGCTTGGAGCYGCCGTGCTGATCTTTTCTTCAAGGCTGACCTCCATGTAGCTTCCCAGGAGAGCCAGGACTGTTATTTAAGCCAATTCACAACCAGGTCCCAGAGGCCAGTTGTCCATTAGACGACTTTTTGAACAGCAGGAAACATCAGCAGGGCCGACGGTGGCTCTGTGTGTTGGGAGAAGCGCAGGAAATGGGATGGATGTCACAAATCAGGTCCTCTTCCCAGGTTAACCTTCCCCAAACATGTGGTTAAACCCTACTCAGCACCTCCATCTCTCACCAAAGCTCCAGGGTCCCCCCAYGATCACTACAAGAGGCAGACACACTCGTACCCTGCAGGGAAATCCTTCCTGTGGAGAAAAAAGCTTTAACCAGGTCCCACAACACTCCCGGCTGCCCAGTGAGGTGAAGTTTGACAAGAAAGGAGATGATTCACCTGTGGGGTCCATTAAAGCCAGGMAGGCTGATCCCACACTGCCGCAGGGTTTGTAGGAGCAGAGATTTCCAGCACCGAGCGTGCTGTGGTCCTGCTCAGTGCTCCAGAGGTGCTGGGGATGAGCAATACAAACACACTCCTGGCAGCACCACACAGTTCCACCGAGCCCTGTAAGGTCCACAGCCTCCTCCCTGCAGCCTGCAGCAGCTCCCACTCCCATTTTTGGGGCACTGCAGCCCCCTCTGTCTGATGGAGGGAGCCCTTGGCTCACCCGTCCCTGGACAGGGCTGCTCCTCCAAGCCAGCGCAGGTGCCTGGTGGTGAAGCCAGGGGGGTTTGCTCGCTGTTCAGGGTGGGATTCCCACCAAGCAGCACTTCCAGCAAGCCAGCCTGCATCCACAAATGAGATTCCCATGTGCAGGGACACCGAAGAAACCTTGGAGCAGGGGCAGCTCAGCCACCACCAGTTTGAGTGCATCCCCGTGAAAATCTCTCGGTATCCTGTTCCCACTCTGCTGAGCTCCACAGCCCTTCCCCTGGACACAAAACCAGGTTMCTGGGCAGCCAAGAGAAGTAGCAGYTCGATTTGGGTTTTCCTTTTCTTTTTTTTTTTTATTTTTTTTTAAAGAATTTAAAAGTGGCAGTGCTAGCAAAGGGTAATTATCCCTCTGTTCCAGCTGAAATACAATTAAGGCGGCTCTCAACGAGCCCCCGGGATATTGTGGTTTACTAATTAACAAGCGGATATGCTGTGGCCCCTGTCATGGCAATTACAGCATGAGACAGGCTTCAGGAGCTCTAATTACACGTCAACCCGCGACACACGCTGCAATACAAATTAATGAGGGCCCGAGCTGGCAGTGCAGGGATTTTGCCCAGCGAGAGGCTGAGAGGGGCAGCAGGGATKGGGATGGATGCAGGAGATGGGGATGTGACTCCAAACCCGGGGATACCAGCACACACTGCGGGATCAGGAGGATGAAGGCAGGAAATTGGGGATAAAATGCCCCCGTGGTTACCCAAAAATGGTGCACTGGAGAAAGGAGAGGGGATTTTTGCTTTGTGGAGCCGTGGCCTGATGAGATGAGCGGCATTTGGGATGACTGCAATGAATAGCAAGTATCGCATCTTCCGCTGTTAATTCCCAGACCAATAAAGATGCTGTTAAGAAAAGAAGTCAGATGGGAAATACCCAACAGGGTTTTGACTGCTGACAAATAACAAACAGATCTCCCAGAGCCAGGAGGAATTTTTCTGACAAATTGTTTATTGGGGGAAGTTATGCACTTTCAGCTTGAGTTGAACTAATGGCTTTGGCCAGGTCTGGAAAAGGRAAAAAAAAAGGCAATCAGGATTTTTGTAAATGCAGTTTTGACATCTTGCATTTTAAAAAGCTTTCCTTTCAAAAACGTGTTTAAAAGATGTAACTAAACCAAAATACAGATCGCAMACCTAATGAGGACATTTTGTTTCTGACAAAATTAAACGATATTTATCAGATTTGCTGATATTTATCAGAGTTTTCCTGCTCCAAGCTCAGCAGTGACACAGATTTTCTGTGACATTAGTGTGCCTGTTGAATTTACTGCTCCTGAATTCACTGTCTGCTCTCCAGCACCTTTCTGCTGCGGGCATCCAGGGAGGGACAGTGGCAGTGACGTGGTGGATGCTCCAGGCAAATTCTACTGCAGACAGAGAGGTTCTCRGGCAGAATGGGAGGATCTGGGGAAGATGAAGCGAAGCTCCCAGGTTTTGGAGCTCCCTCCAGCCTCCTACAGGACTGGGATCAATGGAGTTCAGGGGCAGCCCTTGCAGGGATGGAGTCTCACCCCAGGAGGGTGCGCAGCAGGTCCCTCATTTGCTCAGGTTGTGATGAAGGGCTGACAGGAGGCAGGTGAGGGGCTTTCACAATAATTCTTCTTGTTCCCGAGATCCCCACARTCCCCACCCAGAGCACGAAACCACCAGAGGCCACCTCTGTCACAGAACACGGCAGGGGAAGGGCATGCACCTCCTCCCAGTACAGATCCCATTWACCATCGCAATTAACACCAGCCAGGCCCTCTCCCTTCCTTGTCGCCCCAGCCAGAGCTGTACATAAAAATAACTGTTTATTACACAGCGGGCAGAGCCCGGCTTATCGCTGCAGACAGGAAATTGCTGCGCAGAAAGCGCACGTTTCACTTTTAATAAGTTTGGCAATAAAACATCTCATCAAACGAGGCCACGACAGGGCAATAATGAAGCTTCCGCGTGGACCGTAATTGCTCTCTGCTCTCCTGGGGGCGAGCCAGAAATGGGGAGATGGATGGCAGCATCAGCCATCCCTCAGCTCCTGCTCTGGGAGAATCCATTCCTCCTTAGCCCCAGCAGCATCCCCGGAGCACTGACACCTTCCAGGATATGATTGGAGATCTGTCCATGCTGGAGGGATGCAGGCAATTCCCACGGAATGTTGGAGGAGATGTCAGAGGAATAGGGAGGCTCTTGGTGCTCCAGGGGAAAGGTTTTCTGCCTTCCAAGCACTGGGTAATCTTCAAGGCTGAGCAGGTGTGCTCAGCTCCATCCCCATCCTTAGCCAGGAGGGATGGAGTCTCCTGGAGGTTTTGCACAGGATGGGGAGCTCAGCACGGCGATGGAGGGGTCCCACAGGGTGCTGGGCCACTCCAAYGGACCAAGGGGGCTGCAGGRCTCTGAGACCATCAGGGCAAAGGCCAGGGAGTGACAGGGTGTCTGTCAGTTCTGATGTCCTCGTGCTGGTRGCCTCAGGCTGGTGACACTTCAGCCAGGTGGCACTGGCTGCCYGAGCTGGTCCCTCCAGTGCTGGTGTTTCCAGGTGCTCCCTCTTGATGAAATTCTGTAAAGGAAGCCAGGTCCAGCAAGGAACTGGTCACTGTCCGAACTTATTTGTGTAGGTTCACAGCTTCTGTTAGAGCTGCTCAGAGTGGCAGGAGCAGCTCAGGGAGCCCTGCTCACAGGTGGGTGATGGGGAGGCACCAGGCAGCCTGCAAAGCCCAGGATGTTGAATTGATCCCTCATCACCCCTGGAGGCAAAGCTGGGCCTTTTCTGAGTTAATCTATCCCATTCCCACCAGTCATCCCCCTTGGCAGGGAGGGAACAGAGAGGTCCAGGAGGAGATGGAGCAACCAACGCTGCAAAGAAGAGCTCTGGCATTGAGGTAACAGGAGACAAAACAATGCGTGTCCAGGCTGGCWCGAGGAAATGAAGCAGTTTAGAATCACAGCAGGAGTGTGCTGGCACTGGCAGGGCCTGCTGGCAGGCTCTCGGGTGGGCAGGAGGCTTTATTCGCCTGCAGCACTGCTCTTGGGGAGTTTACCTGGAATTACTGATCCGCATTCATAAACATGATCACGTTAATTGGCTGCTGAGGCTGCAGTCGCCATCTCCTCTGGGCACTGGGGCTYCATCTCCCTTCCCATCCCAAATGGCAAGGTGTGTCTGTTCTTCCATCCTGCACCGTGGCTGAGGACAGAGGAGTGGTTGGAGGGGGGAAAGAGGCAGAGGATGGGTGAGTCCACGAGCCTGGAGCCAGGGGCAGACACCCACTGCCACCAGAAGCAGGTTGAAAACAAACAGCAGACACCTTCTGGAGGGCACCAGGAGCTCTGTGGGAATCCCTGCAGCCTCGGGCTGTGATCTGGGGAAAGGTACCTCATCTAGAAACCAGCTTTTAGGGCAGGAGCAGTGAGCAGGTGGCAGGAGAGGGACCAGCTCCAGCCGAGGACAGAGACACCCGGGCTGCTCAGCCTGAGACCAGGCTGGTGCTCGGCTCACTTGGAGCACAGCCAATCACTTSTAGTAAATTATTCATCTGACAAATTTAGCCTGTTATTCTAGTCGTGCTCTACCCAGAGTTTTACAGATTTCGTTATTATTTCAAATTGTGCAAACACCGCCGAAACCTCTCCTGGGCTCTGGCGCGCTCTGCCTTCATCTCAGCTCATCTGCCACATCTGAATCAGGATTTCTACCAGCTGGTGCCCAAGCCTCCATCCCCAGCATGGCCCCAGGACCTTGGGGAGGTGAGTACCACCCCTGTTCAGCACAAGGTTTTTTTACCAAAGGGAGTAACATCTATCRTGGGGGAACCATCTCCTGATGACCCAGGGGTCAGTGGAATCACAGGGGASCACAGCACACTTTCAAAGTTATTTTGACTTTTCTTTCAAGGATATTTGGAATTTTTTCACCTCCATCTTTGAGGTGGGGTAGGGGGATCTGATGCACTGTTCCCTTGCATCCTGGAGTATCTGGTTTCCCAAGCCTGGCCACTTTGGAAAGCAGGAGAAAAAGCTTTTCCCTTCCTCCCCATATGCCATGATTTCTACCAAATGAACCATCCCCAAGAGCTGAAATACACCAAAAACACCAGAAAAGAGTATAAATTCCTACATAGGCACCTGACAGGGATCCCTAGCAAGGTATTATGAGACACCTGAATGACTCTCATTAAAGGGAGATTAATTAGCCAAATAGCATGGACAGAAGCAACAGATGCCAAACACAGAGCAACTGATTTAAGGAAGAGGTTTACTGACCAAAAGAAAAACGTAAAAGAATGAAGAAATAAATCGCAGGATAATCCAAATCTTTCCTTTCTGACCAGGCTAGAGGAGCTAGYGGGTCGTGAAAAGGGAGAATGGTGGAGGGTGAAAACACTTTTCCTGCATCCCTGTGAGCCCCATGGATGGCAGGGAGAGGGAATGCTCCCAGAGAGGCCCAGCAGGATGAGGATGGACCCGGTGCCTCGTTCCCTGTGGAAGACTAGTGATTTTGTTGTTGTATGGCTCAATCCCACCACAACAAGTCACAGTCTGCCCTAGGGCACACGGCCTCCGCAGCGACGCTGAATGCAGGGGGACAAGCCGGTGGCTGGGGCTGCCTGCGACCCTTCTCCACTTCTGACCACCTCGGACATTGCTTTCGTGAGCCTTGAGAGTGAAGCAACGAGAGGCCGGTCTGAAAACCCACCTTCAACCGTGCCCCAGCCGGAGCTGCCCCCGACAAGCCTGGGAGAGCCTGGAGGATGCAAACCCCTTCAGCCCACCTCACCTGCAGGACAAGGGATGCCCATAGGGTCAGGAACRGGAAAACTGCAGAATATCGGCGTGGAGCTGTGCACTCCAGCACGCATCTCAGCCCAAAGTCACCACAAAGGGTCCCTTGCTCCCAGGGACAGAGGTGGCACAGGCTCGAAGCCCTGAGCATCACCCGGTGTGAGCTGGAAGCTCCGGATGCGCCGCTCCGCGATTCCCCAAAAACCCAAAAAAACCCAAAAAAAACCCCAAAAAACCCAAACCCCGGAGCACAGCCGAAGCCCCGCCCCATATGCAGATTAGCCGCCCCAAACAGCCAATGGGAGAGGAAGGGGGCGTGGCCTTGGCGGGACTTGCCCGGGCATGTGCGCGCGGCGGCTTCCGGGCCGGACACGTGTGAGCGGCGGGAGCGGTCAGCGGGGGGACAGCGGGGGGACAGCGGGGACAGCGGGGGGCTGGCGGTGACCACAGGGGCCCAGTGGGGTCTGCAGGGCCCTGGGGATGGGTAACGGGGCGGGCAGGGCGCTGGCGCCTGGAGCGAGGGAGACACGGCCTGAGTAATGGGCAGGCAGGGCCCTAGGGAGGGAGTGCGTCATGGCGGGGGCAGGGTGGGTGGTGGGGTGTGGGGTGGGCAGGGGGCTGCGGGGCGGCGAGGGAGTGGGCACGACCCTAGGACCGGGAATGGGGTGGTGTGGGAGCGGGTAATGAGGGGGTAAAGGCGTGGGGACGGGGTGTGACAGTGTGTCCGCGTCCCCTTCCCCCGCCCCATAGATGCTGTTTGTGTGCGCGTCCGTGTTTGACAGGGGAACATGGGGTCCGCATGGCACTCATACCCTCTGTACCTCCTCCCGCAGGAATGCCACCCGGCAAAGGGCAGATGACACCGCTGCTGCCCGCCCCGAAGGTGTTTGTGCCCACCCTATACGGCACCCATGACCCCAGTGCGGGGGGCCACGCTCAGGCCCCGAAGGGTCCCAGCTCTCCTCAAGGTCGCAGCAAGAAGAAGAGCCGTAAACACCAGCGGTTCATGGAGCGCCGGGCGCTGCTGGAGCAGAAGGGGCTGCTGAGCCCCCGTGGGTGCCCRGGCGGTCAGAGCCCCGAGGCACACACCACACTCGCCAAGGCCAGTGGCACCACTGGCCACAAGGTCCCCGTGCCCAAACGGACCGTCTCCACATCCCTGTCTCCAAATGCCTCTCCGGACAGCATAGCCAGGCACCACTCCGTGCTGCTGTCCCAGGGCAGTGCCAGCTCCAAGAAGGTGCGGACGTCCTCTCTGGTGCTGCGCCCGGGCAAGTACGTGGCCATCGACTGTGAGATGGTGGGCACGGGTCCTCAGGGCAGGCTGAGCGAGCTGGCACGGTGCTCCGTGGTGAACTACGAGGGGGATGTCATCTATGACAAGTATGTCCAGCCCGAGCTCCCCGTCGTGGACTACCGGACGCGCTGGAGCGGCATCACCAAGCAGCACATGAAGAATGCAATTCCCTTCAAGGCTGCCCAGGCAGAGGTGAGGAAAAAAAGAAATTAAAAGAAAGAAAAAYGCTGTGGTACACAGGCACAAATTGGGATTCTTGGTGGCCTTCTTCTGCTAGGCTGATCGGAGGCAGAGACTCGACACAGAACGGGGAGCCTTTGAAGCTGCGCAGTGGGTTGGTTTGCTTGCTACTCCTTCCCTAAAATCTAGAAGTAAAGGAGCAGAATTTAACACAAAATGGCTTATTTTATGCTTAGTTGGTGTTTCTTTTGCTGTGCTGTCTGTCTAACCCACTCTGACTCTTCCAGATCCTGAAGATCTTGAAAGACAAGATTGTGGTAGGACACGCCATCCACAACGACTTCCAGGCCCTGAAGTACTTCCACCCCAAAGACAGGACTCGAGACACCAGCCAGATCCCTGCGCTGAAGAAGAGAGCAGGGCTGCCCATCAGGGCCAATGTCTCCCTCAAGAACTTGGCCAGGCACCTGCTCCATAAAAAGATCCAGGTAAGCACCAGSAGCTCTGAGATGGAAGCAACCCTGGGGGYTRTGAACCTGTGTGRTCAGCCTGGTTCTCCCACCTCCATKTGTATTCTCTGTGAGGTGGAGAGGAGCCTTGTTCACCCAGTGCTCCTGGTTATAAATGAGTTGGGAGAGGCCAGGACCTCCCAAGCTGACYGTGAAGTTTCTCAGTAAAAAGGGGACAGGACCTGTGCTCTCCATACAGTGTGGAAGAGATGCCTGTATCTCCTTGGTTGCATCAAACCTTTGCTGTCTCCAAAACCCACAACACTTTTCTCCTTCCAGGCAAGCAGACAGCGTGACCTGTGGGATTTTTGCAGTTCTCTGTCTAATGAGGCTTWTCCCCCTTTCCTCAGGTTGGCTGCAAAGGACACTCATCAGTGGAGGACGCTCAGACAGCCATGGAGCTGTACAGGCTGGTGGAGGTGCAGTGGGAGAAGAAGCTGGCCCACAGCCTGCCCCCCCGGCCCCCCAGCCCCGTCACAGACCCCTCTGCAGACAGCAGCCACTACCTGGATGACCAGTACTGGCCCACAGACCTGATGGCRAGTGGCCTGTGATGGGGACAGCGTCTCCTCTACGTGTGTCAGGCCATCCTGGTGCCTTCAGCTGTTAAAGGTGGAGGTGATTGCTGACCTCCTTCCCTGGGGCTTGTGCCCGGTACCCAGCCCTACTCAGGGATGGAGATATGGTGACACCTGGACACCAGCAATCTCCCARAAACGCTGTCTGCAGCCTCGAGCTGTGGCACAGAGAAAAGGGCTGTGACTGCTGTGTTCATCTGTCACTTGGGGATGAGCAGGGTCCCGTGTCAGCCTGGAGGAGCCCCTGTGGGCATGCAGTGGGGCTGCCACAACACCCTCCATGCCTTCCATGGGGCTGTCCTTCTCCCAGACAGCAAGGGGCACGTTTTCCTGTGGAGGGACTGAGGTGTTTTGCTGATTCCCAAAGGCTGCAAACCTTCTGGGGCCAGTAAACAACCAGTTTGCTCYTCACTGATAGAATCACAGAATGTGCTGAGTTGGAAGGGATCCATCAGGATCATTGAGTCCAACTCCTGGCCYTGCACAGGACACCCYRAGAACCCCACCATGTGCCTGAGAGCTTTGTCCAAAYGCACCTTGAACTCAGTCTTGGTGCTGTCATCTCCTCCTGGAGAGCCTGTTCGAGTGCTCAGCTCCAGCTGTGCACTGAACATTTTATCCAGAAGGAATCTGAGGGATGGTACCAAAAGCTTTGCTCAAGTCCAAAAGGATTGCATCACCTGGAGTCCCTTGATCAGCCAGGTGGRTGCCCTGCTGTAGAAGGAAATCAGRTTCAACAGGGAGGACTTTGCCCTCACAAAGCCATGACTGCATTGTTCCCCAGGTGTTTTTCAATACCTCTCAGAATTTTTTTTTTTTCCATGATTTTACCTGTCAGTGAAGTGAGACTGGCAGGCTGTCGTTTCCAGGATCCTCCTTGCCCTTCTTGAAAATTGGGGCAATATTTGCCAGCTTCCACTCAGCTGGGATCTCTGGATTCYCAAGACTGCTTAAAAAYTGTTGAGCATGTGACATCAGCAGCTTTTTGAGGGTTCTTGGGTGAATCCCATCAGACCCCATASATTTATAGGGATACAACTGCACAMTGAAGTCCAAGAAGAARGTCTGGGTCTAATCAATGTCCAGCCTGGACAAGAGCGTAGAATGCACTTCGTTTCAAATAAATTATTCACATAATTGTCCAGTWCTGAATTAAAAACTGTTCTGGCTAAAACCCTTGTGTATATTCTGCATGATTTGATCTGGCAGCTCTCCAAGAGTGAGAGGGCAGGGGAGAGGGTGGCAAACAGCTGCCCAAGCACCATGCCATGTTCTAGGGTTTAAAGCCCACCTGCAAGTGGGAAAGGTGCTTTGAGTGGCTGGAGTAAGTAGTTCCTTGGGTACAGGCTTGTCCCCTCTGCCCTGGGGACACATCTGGAGGTGGGAGGAACAGGAGATGGGCTCAGCCAGGGTCTGGGAGCAAGAGCAGAATGGAAATGGTGAGCTGTGCCATGGGCTGCTGTCACGGTGTGGGCACAGGGTGATCTCAGCTGCAGTGACCCAGCCTGTGGGTGACACAGGTGACCTGTGGCTGCAGAGATGTGTGTGAGCACCAGGGAGGGGTTTGGGGCTGGACACGGGGAGCTGTGTGTTTCCCCAGGGAACTGAACAGCCATGGTTATAGAAAAATGATTTTTCTTTCCCCTTGGAAGCTTCCTTTTAGCACAGTCCCACTGCCTGGGTGGTGAGACAGGAGGCAGCAGAGGAGGCTGGAGGGCCCCAGCACCCTGGAGACTTTGGGGAGCCTGCTGCAGCACTGGGATGGAGCCCACAGCCCCCTCGGCCAGGCTGGACTGTCCCAGGCTTTCCCCAGCAGCCTGGAAGGTGAGGAGAGCTCAGCCCCAGCCTTGGGAAGCAGCCAAGGCAGCCGGGTGACGTAGGCACACCTGACGCACRCATCAGTGCCATTACCAGACACATCCTGCACTTCCCACCTTAACTCCTCCCTGCCTGGCACAGGAAGCCAGGAACAGCTCAGAAATGCTTTGAGATGTGTCAGACACATTTAAAAATCTTTGTCCTCACAGTGGTGCGAACACAACCATCCTTTAACTCGTGATAACCTGGGCTCTGCCGTGAGCTCATGGTCTGGACAGGACAGGGAATGTGGCCCCATGGAWGGCATTTAAATCCTGCTTGTTCCAGTTTGTCCCAGGTGTGTTCCTGGTGCAGCAAGCTGTGAAACAGGGCCAGCACCACCCTCTGGGATTAGATGGGCTTGGCAATGTCAGCAGGATCTGGTGGGGTGTGGCAGGGACTGAACCCTGCAGGGCACACAGGGGTGCAGGAGGAGCACGGCTGGTGCAGGATTTTGTCCTCTTCCTCCTCTCTGCCGTCTCTACCTCTCCCAGGGTGGCAGGAGGGAAGTGAAGCTGTAGAAAAGGTGAAAGCTCTGCATGCCATTGTCAGTAGATGGTGGCATTCCAAAAGTGATGCAGCAGTGCTGTGTTTGCTCCTGGGAAAGCAGACCTGGAAAAGGGACAGACAGAGCTTTGCTCATGGCCCTATAACCTAGTCCAGTAACCACCATCCCCCTGGGCTGTACATGAGTTCATGGAGAGCCTGTGTGGGGCACCTCAGGGCTCCCAAATTATTTGTCCACCTGAGCCCCAAGCTGAGCTCCTCCAGCCCCCCAGTGCCACTGCACTAAACCCTGTGATGGTTGATGTGAGACACAGATGTGTTGGGGTGAACATGGACAAGGCTCTGTCAGCCCATGACTCAGCCTGCCTTGCCACCAGCCTAAGGCACAATTCAGGGGGAAAAAAGCATTTCCAAAATCTTGACCATCCAAACACTTCAGTGAGCYCCACTCCCAGCAGAAGGCAGGGCTGGGCTCCAGTAAAGGGGCAAATTTCTCACTCGCKGTGACCCAGGGCAGCCTCTTTCCTCCTCCCCATGGATTTCCCCCAGCCCACYTGGACACTGCCTGCCTGCCCTCCTGGCAGCACAGGATTTGCACTGAGTGTGAGACACCGGGAAACTCCCAGGCTGCCTCTGAGAGCTTGTCCCCATTGCCACCTCACTGAATTAACCCTCCTGCTGAAATATTTGCTTTGGAGACAAATTTGGGGGAACCAGGCAGCCAAAGGCCAGCTGCTCTTTGGTGCTGGCATGCCCCGCAAGCATTGCTTCTTGCCATGATCTCCAGCTCTCCAGGAAGGTGAGAAACAAATTTGAGGGTCAATTCCTGTTTGCATCAGATTTGAAGGGTTTGGGAAAACCCYAACACTGTGCACTGCAGCCCCCCAAAACAGGGCTGCTGCTGAGCAAACCCCACAGGGACGATTAGAGGTGGCAGCAATCCGCTCCCTGCCAATGACGTTYGCTCTGAATAATCTAAATGGCAGCACTGGCCCCATTTTCACCTCTGAGAGCTAATCGGGGATTTTCACAGGTGTTTGTGAATATTCACCTCCACGCCAGCTCCGAGTTTGCCATGGCTGAACAAACTGCAGCTCATCACACGCTCTGGCTCACCTCAGCAGCAGCCTGCTGGAGCTCGTGTCGTGAGGCTGAGCATCTTTAGGCGGGTGAAGGAGAGCTGGGCTGGCTCACCATTTACGCTAAATTTTGTGATAATTGAAGAATCTGCGGAAAACTCACCCGTTATCTCAACAACCCTGAACAATGATTAACCCAAACCCATGAATCCAGCACTGGGCTTTTTTATCAGAGGGAAAACATTGTCAAATGAGTTTTTCCCAGGCAGCTGCGAGTGCAGGTAACCGATAAGGCCGTCATTGGAGTGGGGCTGAGCCAATGGGAGCCGATGGCGACGGCTTTCTCTTCTGTCTAGCAACAGCTTCTCCTCGAGCAGCAGACACAATTCAGGGCTTTCTCTTGCTTTTTATTGAGCTCCTCTCCTGCCACACAGGGGTTTTTATGGGGACACTCAGAAACTGAGGCTTGTGTGGCTCGTCCACCTTTTCCTGCATGTTTTGGTGTCTGTTCCTACCCTGCCATGGTGAGAGCTTTGCAGCTGTGAAAGGCTCCATCCTGCTSACATCTTGGGCTCTGCTCACTCCCTCCCTTGTCCACACACCAGGGATTGTGCTGGGTGGGTTTTGGACACCCTCAGGGTATTCAGAATAGCACCAGAATAGCAGCTGTACCGGGAGCCCTGAGCCGGGGATGTTTCTGACCCTCCTGCCCTGCATCCCCGTGCCTGGCCGTGGTCCAGCAGCTCTGCCAGCTGCCAGGGGCTGTTTGCATGGGGAGCACGGCTGGGAGCAGCATCCCSCGGTCCAACACCTGCCTGGCTCTGCTGCTGGCTCTGCTTATCACCGTACAGACAGCTGCAGTGCCACATAACCCCCAAATCACAGAATCACAGAGCTGGAAGGAATCCACCAACACCTGGCGCTGGACAGGACATCCCTGAAAATCACAAAGCAAATGTTTTGTGGTGGAGCAATGCTGGTACCTAAGAACAGCCCGGAGCAAGCCCCTAACTTGAGGCAGTCTGTCCCCTCGCTGTGGGGACACAAAGGGACAGTTCACCCTGTTTGCACCACAGAGCAGAGGCTTCACTCGGGCGTTTCACCAAACCAGTCACAGCAGAGGGAGGGCGCATCTCCTCTGCACCCCCGCCCTCCTCTACCCTCCGAGGGTAAATTAGAAGGCAGAAAACTCGCAGCCGACTCCAAATTAAAATCTCAGGAGCCCTAATAAGCGGCTTGGCCGGAAGAAGCGGATAGGTGCGATGTGGAAATGAACGGGCACATCTGGCAGCCGCTTAGCACCTGGGCTGCGGGAGGGGTTTGCGCGATGTGTGCGTGTGCCAACCCCGGCACAGCCTCCCGGATTGGCTGCAAAACCCCTTCCCGACCGACGCCGGGGAGCAGGGTGGCCTAGCAACAGTCTTTTCCTAATGAAAAACAAGCCACTTAACTAACCATCGTGACTGCGCGCACAGGAGAGCGAAAGCCGCAATCCCCAGCGGCTCCACCCTGCCGGAGCTGGCTCCAGGGTGAGCTGGGCAGGTGGGGTGACCTGACCCGAGCATCCCTGGACCCCTCAGACCGTGCCCCATGAATGTTTTGGGTGCACGGGAAGGGTCGCGACGGGCAAAGCACAAAGAAGCCCCCAGGGAGAAACCTGCATTGTCTGTGGCTCACCCCAGCACAGAACCCCACAGCCCTGCCCTCGGRGGGTGAATGCCAGCAGGTCACGGGGGCTGTGAGCTGCTGAAGGTGTCACCTTTAAATCAGGAGGCACTTGGCATCTTTAAATCAGGGGTGCTGCACTGGGGGAGTGTGCGGTGCTCCCCAGCGCTGCCAGGAAAAGGAGCAGCTCAGGGGTTGGTCACTGCTGCAGTTTATTCAGGGATGTCACCTTCCCTTGTTCCTGCCCTGGGATCCTCTCCTCCACCAGCTGAAGCGCAGCCTCTCTGCAATCCAAATAACAAAATAATCACTGGTCTGACGGATGGGGAGACTGGGGCTGGCCCTGGAGTCAGCGGGGACGGGGACACCTTGCAGGAGTCAGGCTGGCAACAGTGGGAAAAGTACCAAGGCACAAAATTGCTTTTGGGCTGCGGAAACCTGTGTTCAGCTCTGTGCTGGCAAGGTGTGTAGTTCCCAGTGAGGCAGGATGGGGACAGGACCAGCTCAGCCCGGGGGAATTGGGACAGCAGCAGTGCATTGTGGTGTTTCCTTCATCCCCATTTCTGCATCACTTCAGGGACCTCGAAGCTCTACACCAAACCTTCCAGCCTCTGCTTTCCCCCCTCTCAGCTCACCCTGGGGGTGCTGAGGAGCTRTTAGAGCACCTATAGTGCTTTTTAAATTTTCCACTCAAAGGGAGGTTTCATCTCAGCTGAAAGAAAAGTCCCTGCCCCCAGCTCAGGCCTGYGCCACAGCAGAGCAGCCTCCCCCACGCCACTCCTGGACACCTGAGTCCTCTCACAAAGCATTAGAAATAAGCCCKTTCRTTGGGTYTTTTTKGGTTTTTTTGTTTWGTTTTTTTTTCCCAAACAAGAAAACATAATTCCATCACCTTTCCAATGCCACTGGGCAGGGCAGAGCAGCAAGAGTGGTGTGCTCCAGGCCARCATCCCTGCCCTGGGTGAGGTGTGGTGAAGGCTCTTCACTGAAGGAACCTGATGGAGAAAATGTAAAAATACAGGAGGAGAGGGAAAGCACCAAGTGTGACTCCTCCGTCCCCCGAGCTCACCCCCTGGGAGCGCCCCATCCCAATTTTCACTCAATTTCTGCCCTTCAGGTTTTTGCAGTCCCGGCTGTTCACTAGATGGTGCCCTCGGGCTGCCGGTTCCTGAATGATCCCTCACAGACTGGGATGGGATGGGATGGGATGGGATGGGAGGGGGCCCGGCTCTGCCCCCCATTCCCAGGATGTATTTTGGAAGCTCACAAGCACAAAAGCAGCAGGAAGATCACTCAGTTCAATCCCTGTGCGTTTTGGGGTCTGTGAGGTCTGATAATGCATTGCAAGCGCTGGCCTCTCTCCCATAATCTGGGTCTTCCTGAACCCATTATTATTTTATATTTCTGCTGCTGTGATGGTGATTCACATCCCCAAATGAGGAGGAGAAAATGGAAAAAAGGTAATTCCATGGTGAACTCATTCRAGTAAAATAGGGACAACAACCATCACCAAAAAACGTGTGCAGCTCTAGTTCCTGAGCACCAACCAGGGGCAACGAGGAGGAAGACAAGCTAACACCCACAGGTGCTCAGAGGGTAATTAATATAGAAATTTAAAACAAGGGCCATAAAGTAACATTAACTGTAAAACAAGGGACATAAAGAAATATTAACTGCCTCAGTTCAGGAGGAGAATGTGGTGGCACAGGGATGCAGATCATCCTGTGGATACAGGACCACCCATGGGCCCAGGGCAGGAACAGCCAGAAATGCTCCAGGGCAGCACTGGGGGCTCTTTGCCCTCCCAGGATGTCCCTGTTTGCCCTTGGCCTTCACCTGGCCAGGATGGAGACGTTTTCCCTTTTATTGGAAACCACTCCTGCCTTTATGAGATGGGGATCCCAGCCATGAGTGGCAACTTCCAGGGCCYGAGTCACACCAGGCCACTCTGTGGTGGCACTGTGGGACGTGCCAGAGTCCCCCTCAATCTTCTGGTCTCGTAAAACTGCAGAATGATGGAAAGGATCAAAGCCAGAGCTGCACAGAGCAGCAGTTGTTGTCRTTTTATGATGGCATTAACGTGGAGTTTAGGGTGAATATTTTTACTCCAGAAATGATTTTTTGCTGCTGCTCATCTCTGCCCTGCCCCAGGCAAACCCTGAGTGCTGTCCACACACAGGACTCACACTGCTCCAGTTCCTGCAGAGCCATCAGGGGCAGAGCAACAAAGGCCAGGAACTGTGCCAAGATTTTTTTTCTTTTTTTCTATTATTATTTCTTAGGATTGGTGTTTTTTTTTTTTGGATGCTGGGCAGATCAAGCTGGAAATAATGGAGAAGAAATTATGTTTGCCTTCAGCATCAGCAGCCTAAATGTCCTGGAGGGAGACACCTTGCAAGGGTTCTTGAGGAGCTAATGTCAGCAGGAGGCAGGAATGATCCTCTTGGCCTCTGGCATCGCTGGCTGCTGGAAAAACAGGGCAAAACAGCACTCAGAGGCCTCCTCAGCATCTCTCATTYCGGGGATGGATGCAGACAATGAGCACATGACCACAATGACTGCTGACAGAGCCTCCTTTCATCTCTTAGGGGTCCCCCACTGGAGGAAAGCTCGACCAAACCATCCCATTAAATTGGGAATTCAGCCCCAGGTACCTCCAGGGGAGCTGCCCTCCTACAATCAGAGGATGCTGCTGCCTTGGACAGATGCAGGTTCCTGCCACAGCTGGGAATGGCACCTTCCTTCCTCCCTGATGGATCCCATCCTCRGGAACCTTCACCTTTCTGCCTGACAACCCACTGCCTCCAACCCTTCAAATAACACCTCATATTTTGCACTTAAGCCCAGTGTCAGGAAAAAACACCTCAGTAAAGCTACACAGCCCTGTCMTCTCCATAATTCACCTTTGTGTGAGCTCAGGATATCCCCTTCGTGAGGGGAATGCTCTGTATCCCATGCTGCATTCAACATGGATTCATTTTCCACTTTTACCCCTCACTCAGGAGAGAAAACCTGCTGCAGGGAACTGAGTCCAGGTGGTGGGAAATGCTTGCCAAAGGTGGGCTCTGTCTCCTCCCAAACCTTTTCTGGCACCAGGMAAGCACTGAGCCCCCGGGAGGGCACGGGGTGGGAGCTGTGGGGAGAGAGAAAGGTGGAGCAGCCGATGGGAGTTTGAGGGGAGGGAATTTTCCCCTTGGACTTGCCCCTCATCCTCTCAGGCCACAAGGGACACATTTCACCTCCCAAAAGCTCCGTTCACGGGAATTGGTGCACTGGGGGCCCGGGGGGCTCTGCCACCGTTCTCACTCACTCCCTGTCCAGGAGCAGGCACAAGACATGCAGGCAGAGGGACTGACCKCACCCCCAGCCCCCCAAAAACCTCCCCAGGCAGTGTCAGGAWCAATCCCCACTGCCTGCACCCCTCAGAGCAGCAGAACAGCCCTGCCAAAGCCCAGGCACGGTGTGTGCGTGCCCCATTCCGTGTCTCCGTCCCGAATTCGGGGCTGACCCCCTCGGCAGCTCCCAAAAACGGGACATTTCGAGCGAGAGCCGCATGAAACTGCCTTTGACGGGCAGCACAGAGCGCCACTTGTTCCCGGGGCCAAACCTCCTTCTCCCCTGCTCCTGCTGCGGGATGCTCGGCTGCCCGAAACCCGCAGAGCCCGCGGCAAAGGGGATTTACGGCTCGCTGCGAGGAAGAGGGGCAGCGGGAGGA
>NW_026623290.1:1703864-1722312 GCF_030028575.1 Malurus melanocephalus
GGGGCAGCGGGAGGAGCCGGGGCAGAGCTTTGGGGAGAGGGGGCATCGGGAGGAGCCGGGGCAGAGCTTTGGGGAGAGGGGGCCAGCGGGAGGAGCCGGGGCAGAGCTTTGGGGAGATGGGAGCAGCGGGGCAGGGCTGCAGCCGCCTGACGCCAGCCCCGCTCTGCGGCCAGGGACCCTTCCAAGGCGCCAGCTGAGGTACAGATGTTCCCATTGTGCATCTTGGGAGCCTTCTCGGAAAACTCCAGCAGCTTCGCTCCTCAAGCTGCCTTTTTAGCTCCAGCTTTTGGGTTTTTTTTTTCTTCTTCTTCTTTCTTTTTTATTTTTTTTTAATAATATATATATATAAGTTTGGAAGGGAGCCTTCTCGCTGCTGCATTTCTCTGCCTCGTGCCAAGCCCTGCAGGATTTTAAAAGCTCCCTCTCCACTTTGTGCCCCCCGAACCTGAGTGATCATCACCATGCCAGGGGCTGGCACTGCTGGGCTCCAGTGCAAGGAAACCATTGCCAGCCACAGCRGGGCTGGTTCGTGGGGGAAGCAGAGAAGGGGAAGAGCGGGCTGTGCACCGGGGATCCTTCAAACTGCTCCTGCCCTGYTGCTCCCGGGCACCTGAAATACACCGTGACCCCATCCCTGCTCCCTGACTCAGTTTTCCCACCACCAAAACGAGCAGCATCACAGTAGGGAGAGAATAGATTCACAAACCACTCTGAGATTCTCATTACAGGGTTTTTTTTTTTCCCCTCCCCATTCTGTTTCCAATGGGCAGAAGCAGCTAAGTCAGGACAAGAAGGGAGACATGCAAGGAGGATGTCAGATGAGCCCTCAGGTGCAGTGGGAGAGGCAGTTTTGAAAGCTTGAGCTGAGACCTGAAAAATTGTGGGAGCATTTGGAGAAGAATCAGCCTCTTAGGGCAGAATCAGGGCAAGGAATCAGAGCTGAAGGTGCTGCCCCTGCCTCCAGCTCCATCTTTACGGCGTGCTTGGTCCCTGCAGGGAGAGGGACTGACCATTTCCTTGGATTCAGTCTGGGTGTGAGGATGGAGAGTTACAAACCCCTGCTTTGGGAGCTGCTCTGCTCCTGCCTCTCACCCTGCCCTTGCTCAGAAACCATTTGGGCCAAGCCACAGACTGCTGTGCATTCCCCACGGCTGAACCTCCCAATAGCCCGCAGGTACAGACACAACAGGAGGGCAAAGAGAAATCCCTGCAGCGCTCTCAAACCCTCATCCTGSCCTGAATCCTCTCTGAAGAACAGCATCCTTAATGTCAGTGGCAGATCCAGGTGTAATTCAGTTATGCAGTGTGGCTCAGGAGAGGGGAAATTACCCCATCTCTCCTCGCCCGCCTCGGCAGCTTGTGGATAAGAGGGTAATAAACAAGAATCAGCTTACAAAGAGGAAGAGAAAAACAACACTGCTCAGAGCCAGAGAGCAACTCAAAGGGCACGTTTGTAGCAGGAAAGATGTTTACAGCCCACTAGAAGCAAGAAAAGCAGTGGCTTTTAAAGGGAGCGGGGGGCAGAGGGCATCTGTCTTTCAAAACGATCAGGAAAGGGAATCTGAAAAGCAAACACAGCTCTCTGGGACATTAAAGAAAAGGCAGYGGCTGGTGGAAGTCACCGTGGGATCAGGAGGACAGCCAGAGCAGCAGTGACAGGGTGACAGGCAGGGCTGGTGACAGGAGGGAAGGCAGGGCTGTCCCGAGCCCCTCGCTGGAGTCAGTCTGCCTCGGGAAACTCCCTGCCCAGGGTTTAATCTGCTGCTCCTGCAGACAGGCTCTTCCTGCCCGAAAATCCTGCTATCAGCTGCCTTGGGCTGGTGAGCCAGTGTGTCCCCCATGCTGTGGGCAGCAGGAGGCACAGGGCAGCTGAGCTGGAGGTGGTGCTGATTTCACACTGATGTGTTTGCTGTGCTCTCTAAAACCAGAGCAAACCCGTGGGTAACAGCCCAGGCCACTGCTGCCCTCCAACTTGAAATATTGGGCTTTGCAGAGACTCTGAATGGCCTGCAAGTTGTGTTTAAATTACCCCAAGTGTAACCTCCACCCTCCCCATCCATCTCCRAGGTCCCTGTGCCTGCCAGGAGCTCTGGTCCATCCTCAGTGTCCGAGCAGCCTCAAAGTTCTCTTCCCCTGCTGAACAGGGAGTCACTCAAGCAAGGCAGGGAGAGCCCCACGCCTTTGAGTTATCAGATCTGAGGAGCTGAGAGAGCAGGAGCTTTGAGAACACCTTCTGAGGTGAATAGGAGCCGTCTCCCTTCCTCTGACACTCRCACCCCTTTTGAAGTCCTGGCTCATATGCTGAAAAGCTAATAGTTATAAAGAAAAAACAGAGAGAGAGGGAAGCATCTTCCAGCAGAGAGTAGTGAGCACGCAGGTCCTACTGCTGTTCATTAAAAGTAGCTAATAATCTCATTTTTTTTCCCCGCCCAGATAAAGCACTGTGTGTAAGTAGATAAGAGGCTTACATACCCAGGAGGCTCAATTAATGCTCTCAGTTCACACAGCCTCAGGTAGGCAGCACTGCTGACCCCCAGCTGCAGCCACTAAGTGTTTAAAAAATATCTTTCTTTTACGTTCTTACAATCCAAAGACTTTCATTTTTAGTTTTTCCTATTACCCACCTCGTCTCTTCAGCAATGTTCCCTGGCTCTGCAGGTACTGCTGGCTGTACACCAGCAGCCTGACAGAAATTCTCTTCCCTCTCCTGTCACCTAAATCCTTACAAAAAAGGAAGAGGCACCTGCTGAGCCCTTTCCTACAGATCCCTGGTGCTGGGATCTGCTCTGCCCACCGTGTCCCCTGTCTTGTAGGAACCTGGAGCTGCCTCTTGTGCTGTTTTAAGTGAACCTGGGGGATTTTRGGCTGTCTGGAGGAGGGATGGGCTGTTTTCCTCATCCTACTGGTCAAATTTGTGTYGCAGAAGGGAAGACTCGGACCACTCAATATGAGTTATAAGCAAGCTTCCACTTTATTCGTGTCACACACTGGTTATATATGCTCATGGTTACTTATGCCTACTTGCTACAATATTATTGCCTAAGCACAGAAAGTTACATTCTCGTTTCACTGCCCTCTTCGGTTCTTTCCCAATCTCTCAAAAATATCCTGACCTTGACTATTCTTAGTGTTTGCATCCTGCAACATATCAAAAACATTCTGTCTTTGAACACTCTGGWCACACACATCCTGCAATGTTTCCCATTATCAACACTGAGGCCCAATGCTGCCCCTGAGCAGTATTTTCAGTTATTAATGCAAAGGCCTAAAATTTGCTAGCACCCAGTTTGCTTGTACAAGCCTTCCAGGGAGCTAAGTCCCTTTTCATTAAGCCATTCTGCAACAAATTTGCTCACTCTGAGGAAGCAGGTAGCGGTGCCCAGGAGATTTCCTTGCCTTTGTGAGACAGCTGGACATCCTCACCCCTCCTGGCATCGCCCAGAACATTGTCAGGGTAGATTGTTCACCGTGCAAGTGTGGGGCTGGGATATTTACATCAGTATTTGGTGGACACACGTTTCAGAGCCGTTATTTAAGCAGGAGAGCAGTAGGGGTTTGATCCCCTAAATCACCAACCTGTGCTTTTGTCCTGCTGCTTCGCTGCCCAGGCCATGCAGGCGGCAGAGGAATGGAACACTCAGCTCGGTGTGTGTGCAGCTGTCAGGAGCTGCTGGCTGCTCTCAGGGGTGTTCCTGCTGTGAACTCTGCAAGCAGGGGTAAAAGGTGATGCTGGAGGCAGCACTGCACCCAGGGCTGAGCCGTGTATGGCTCGGGGCAGGCGATTTTGGCAGGGTCCGTGGTGTTTCCCTGTGTGCTGCATCAYGCCAGAGAGTCCCGGCTCACAAAGGAGGGGACAGCTACCGGCACTCCAAAACACATCACTGCCATCTCTCTCCCCAGACATCCTGGCTCCAGCCTCCTCAGGTTACCATGGGAGCCACAAAGCTCTGCCAAAATTCACACCTTATAAGAACTTCAGAGTGGAAACTCCGAATCTGTGCAATTTCCACACTTTCAGTGGCAGCCTCTCCATCCCTCTGCCCACCCTCATCCTCCTTCCCCATACTTTGTTATCCTACAGATCCACAGACTGGGAAGGTCCCCTCATTTCAGCATCTGTGCCCTGCAGCTCTGTGCTCTGCCTCAATGGAGCCATTGACAGCAAACCCTGCTTTGCTTTGGCCTCTGGTTCAGCCCCCCAGAAACCCTGGAAAGGACACAGCATTTCCCCAATGTACATCCAGCAATTAAGGATTTCAGGGGGGATGCACAGCCCCAGGCCTAGAAGTGCAGCAGGACCCAGAGGATTTGACTTCATCTCTTCCTGTTTCTCCTCAGGTTTCCTCAGGGATGAAAAGCAATCGCTTTCCCCAAAACAGGAATCCCTTTCTCAATACTGTGGGTACAGAGATCTCACAGCTGCTTATCTCCAGCCCASGCTCTCCACCATTCCTTGGCCAGCTCAGGGGCTGGTGTAACTTGGGACTATCTCCATGTGTTGTGGGACACCCCCATGTCCCTCCTTGTCCCTGCAGTGCCCTGGACTACAGGCACGTCCAGCTGCTTCACTGGCTGATGCTTTTGGCTGTATGCTAATGGAAAGTTTTCCTTCTCAAGGCAATTTTTTTTTTCCTCCAGCCAGTCACAATTAAAGTCCAGTCCTCAACTTAGCAAGGACAGAGCAAAGGTCTCTGTATATGACTTGTGGGTTCTGGCTGGCAAATCTTAACATCATATATGGTTGTTGACTTTTCAGGTTTACAAATGTACAAGTCACACACTTTGTAGACCAGCTGGTGGGAGATATTTTCTTTAAGCTCTTTGAGCCCCAGTGAAGAACACTGAACATTTCTTATCCCCAGGCTACATACTTATTTTATCCTTAAATGTTCTTAGTAACTATTCACAGATTAACTCTTTAATTTTCTTGAGGAGGAAAGGCCAAAATAGATTATAGATAGCAAGGGCTACCAGCAGAAACAGGAGAGCACAGCTGAGAGCCTTTTTTGATCACTACAGGTGATGAAGAGAATTTAACAAGCTCTGTGTTGCAAGGTGAAAATTACMCAGACCAACATTTTGTTGAGCTAGGTAAAGATTTGTACCTCCATATTATACATGTATAAAAGCACACACATGGAGAAAATGAGCTTAGCTAATGGTTGAGCCTGGCACTGGCATTGCCTTTGTCATATAAGGAGCTCAGCGTGGTTTATTGTGCCACACCAGAGCAGTTTTCCCTCACCACAGAAAAATGGGGGGGGTTGTTTTAGTTTTTCATAGCAACAACTTGAAAGGGAGAGCAGAGCATCAAGCCAGGCTGCTGGCTGGATTGGTGAGGCAGGGTTATTGGAGATTGTTAACGCAGAGTTAGTGCCCTTCTTCCATCAGATACCAGGGGAAACTGGAAAGGTTTTCATCCCATGTATTGACAGTGTGTCCTGTCCAAAGCCCCACTGTGCTTTGTTCTTACACAATCAGAAAAAACCCCCCATATTTTACTCCACATCATGCCATTCCTGATGAAACATGTTGATAGACGGAGTTTGGAATCCAGATGTTCAGTGTAAGCTGTTGGCACACCACTGTCCACCACCACTCATGGACCAGGGTTCTCCTAACCCTGGGGGATACTCCTCCATCTCAGTGAGCAGCTTTCCATCTTTCATCTTTCCATCTTTCATCTTTCCAGCTTTCCATCAGCTGGAGAATTGTGTGGTGCCCACAGCATGAGAACATACCACTGGTTCTGCCTTCATTCTCACTGCTTCCCTTTTCTCAATTCTAACAGTTGTTCTTTTATTTCCCCTTTGGTTCCCCTTTCCCTTCTCTCCCTGTCTCTTCTCCCCATGCCTGCTCCAAGCCATCTCTTCTTACTCGCCTGCATGTATTTTTTAAAAATGAAAGGGCTATACAAACAGAACCCTGTGAGAGCCAGGCTAAATTCCTAAAACAAGCTTTCTCTTCCGGGAGGAGACCCAAACACATTCACTCATTGATTGGGCCGCTAGCTGATACTCAGCTCACCCCCCTCCTCCTGTATTTTAGATAGGTTTTTCTTTTTTTTATTAAATGTCTCTAAAAAGACCAACAGATTGCCTGTGAATGACCACACAGTAGAATCCTACAAAGCTCCCATTCATGGCCAAGAAACTTGTACAATCCCAGTGGTGCAACAGAAAGACAGCTCTTTATGAACCTACCTGAGTTAAAAGGTCAATGGCCATAAACTCCCCCTCCCTGCTTTCCTGCAGGGTTTGGGTTTTTAATAGTAATCAGTGCTTTTTTACTATCACAAGGAATAAGTCTTTTGAAGGGTGGAGGGGAGGGTTATTTTTTTGCTGGAGGTCTGCAGGGAAAGAGCTGTATCATGCTGAGAGATGTACCCCAGGACCCCTCCACTGCTGTTCCCTTTATCCAGGCTGGATGGATTAAGGGAACTGGCTTGGTTTGATTTTTGCTGCTGGGTTTGGAAAGTGGGGAAGTGCTTTGGTTTGAACATGATCTGAAGCTGAAAGAACCTCCTGTAGATTATGAMCATGGACATGGTCTGTGAGAGAAGATAGGAAATTGAGTTAGGGGATCAAGAGCCCTAAAATCAGGCCAAATGTGATGATCAAGAACAGGCAATTTTTGACATYAGAAGTCTCAGTACTTCAGCAGTATCCTTTCCTTTCAATCATCCATGAAAAAGCTGTTCTGGGTGCCTGAGACCCCTTCCAGCCTTCACTTGTTTTTTTTTTTTTTATAATGTACAGACAACACATGGGTCCTCTGCACTTTCAAGTGCAGTAACAAGAGGCCAAAGAAAAAGAAAAAGAAAATGAAAATGAAAATGAAAGAAAAGAAAATGAAAATGAAACAGGTCTTCGTGGACAGAACACTCAGGTGTGTGGGCAGCTGATGCCAATGTGTCTCTGCACAATGGCAAATCTACGATGGCATTGGGCGCTTCTGAGAGGCACACGTGGAGAGGCAGGTTAGCTTTGCCACATCTGTGAACACAACTCTGAGCAGATTCCTCAATCAGCAGGTTAAGAAGAGCCTGGGAACATTGTTCCTTAAAACCTGGGGTGGATTCCCAGGGAAGAAAAGTGTGTGAGCACTTTCTGCTGTGCTGAGTCAGGACCAGTGAGACCCATACTTGTCCAAGAAGCATCCTCTTTGACTTCTAGGAATTGACCTGATTACTTTTATATCTCTGATATCTGTAAAAAGAAACTGATTCTGAAAATGTTAAGTGATTTTTATAGAAATCATATAATCCCTTTCCKAAAAATCCCCGAGGAGGCAAAGTCCTCCCTTGCAATAAATAGCTCATGGGACCATAAATAACAGGACTTGCAGGTGAAGTGTTTATGATTTCAGCATGTATTTCCTGTCTCAGAAACACATTTTTATTCAGGAATKATTGGGAAAGGACCACTGGGAAAGTTTCCCATGGCAGTAGGGATAAATGAATGGGTGGCAGGGATGATGGGAGGTGCATGTTTGTTTGAGTGAACTTCAAAGGCATCAGCACACAAACATACACATCATTGTGGTGGGAATAAAAGGTTATTTAATTTCTCCCATTAAAAAATACCATTTTTCAATTGTTTTAGCATGTTTCAGATGTTTAAACCCTTATTAATATCCTTTAAATCTCCCTTTCACGCACACTGCAAAGCCTTTCTACGCAGGACTCATTTTAATGGRCTTAAAAGGTAATCTTGCTTTTTAGCAAATAAAATAAAGGTTTCACTAATTAAAAACGTTACAGCATTTAGACTGGTCTTTTCTTTCCACTGCTTTAATTAAAAGGCATCTTGGGGGAAGGTTTCAAGAGCTGCATCCAAGTTTGATTAAATTATTCTAATACCGAGGCCAAAAAGGAACAAGCTGTTCTTGAAAGAATTTCATCCAGGAGATGGAGAGGGCAGGAGCCACGGGTTCAGGTGGTGGGCACTGAGCAAACCCTTCACCACAACAACAAAGGGGGTACGTGAGCGAGGCACAGGCGGCATCGCTTCGTCTCTGTTGCCATGGAGAGCAATGGGGGTTAAAATGAGCACACTTTGGAGTTYGAGGATGAGGAATGTGCTCTTTGGGTCCCTGAGAGCAGCCATAGGGACAGCAGGTGCAGCTCTGTCAGATCCCATGGGYTCTGCAGGGCATTGTCCRGCACAGGAGCTGCAYCCTGCCCRGCTGGACAATGTGAGGGCACCARCACCTGCTTTGTGGGCTCCTTTGAMCACCCTGGCAGSCSRTTCAGACACAAACTACAGGAGCAGGGCTGAGATTTGGTGATCCCTGAGTGTTTGCTGAGAAAAGATGAGTAACCTGATTAGGATTWTCTGCCTCCAGAGCCTCTGCTGACTCCCACGTGTGCTGCGCTTGAATCYGTGTCTTGGTGGAAAATCAGACAGGAGAGGTTCTGCTCTCTCTGCTTTTTCCCTCCCTCACTCCAMCTCCTGTTGATCAGCACCTGCTCCGTGCTCAGAATCAGTGAGACTATCAAGGTTCATAGGAAACCCTGTTTTTGTTCCCCAGGGCTATTTTTAAACACAGATCCCTGACCCAGTTAGACATGAGCTGGCACAATGAACCAAGGTGGCCAACTGCCTCACTTCTGAGAGAAGCTGGAGGATGTGAACTTCAGCTGGCTTTGCCTYGAGGAAAATTGCAATGGTACCACACCCTTCCTGCTTGAACAAAGACCAAATTCCAGCCTGGTTTGCAATGGACAMCCAATTGCACAGTGCCACCCTCTGCTTGACTCCAAATCCCACTGCCCTGGCTTTGAGATGGATGCTGAATGRCAGGGAGGCAGAGAGGTGTTCATATAATGCACAAGCTTATGAGCAAATATATCATAGGGCTGCAGCTGTTGGCCCTTTCAGGGAATGGCAAAGGGATAGGGGCTTGATTCTCCCCATGGAAGGAAGGAAGTTGGGCTACGTGATCATTGTAGGTCCCTTTCAACTGAAATTATTCTATTCTATTCTATTCTATTCTATTCTATTCTATTCTATTCTATTCTATTCTATTCTATTCTATTCTATTCTATTCCGTTCCATGCCTGTTTCCTTTGATGAGTGCAGACACTGAGGAGCAGGAATGGGTGAAAGCAGGTGATGAAGGTGAATGTTTCTCCAGCACTGGCCTAAACAGGTACCCACAGCTCTGACCATGGCAGAGGGCTGCCTCTTCTACCTCTCAGCACTGAATGTCCCTTCCATTCCTGGGTGGGGGAGCCCTGAAGAGCTCTTTTGRCCTTATGATTGTTTTACAACCTTCACCTCGCTCAGCAGCTGAGCTGTGAAAGGATCAAGGATGAGATGGTGGGAGTCTGAAACTCAGATTCAGCAYGGCACCTTGCCACTAACCAACACAGAAGATCTCTAGGTTCACTCCCTCATCCTTCCCAGACTATAAAAGCTATTTTCAAAGCTTGGCCTCGTGTCTTTATTGGTATTGAGCAACTTTCCAGCTCAGTCACTTGCATCTCTCCCACACATCTGTTAAAGGACCAGCAGCAACTGTAAAAGGGAGCATGAGACATCATCCGCTTCTGGAAAATGTTAATGTTTTCCTGCCTGATATGCTCAGCTAGGCTGGAATTTATTTTAATTTTATTTTTTTWAAAAAAGGACTTTTCCACAAGATTTCTGGGAGGGGTCTGCAAAGAGGAACTTCGTTGTCAGCCATAGTTCATGACTAATGTAATATTTAAAAAAAGCAACTGTTTGGCAGGACTTTTGGCAAGGAACTGCTTCAGAAATCAGGGTATTATTTTATGTGCAAGGTTATATTTAGAATTTGTAGACTGCAGAGTCGCAAGAAAATAATTGCATCAAGGAAATCTGGTGGAATCACAAACCATGAGAATGCAAAGCCTGAATCACTCTAGCCCTCAGGAGCCTGGGATTCCTTCCATCAGTGCTCACAGCAGCTCATCCAGTTGTTGGAATTTCCTTCATTTTAAAGCAGCTTATGCTTCCCTGTTGATGTATTTACCAAGGCAATAATTGCAGCATGTGAGAGTGACTGAAGCTGTAAAATGCTTTCTAAACTTTTAGAGAACAGACTTCAAACTGTCTCATTTTGAATTATGCTTCCTCCTCCTGGCACGGGTGCATCTGAAAAGTCTGAAGGTAGGAAAGCTCAGCAATCTGATTATTGTGCAGACATGGCTTTCCACACGATGATTCACACGCTCCTCGTTTGGGCATCCTGACGTCATTTCTTCCTAAGAATGTGTCCAGAATACAAAATGCCCCAAGATGAGATGGCAAAGTGTCAGGCTGTCACACCCTCACTCTCTGCACCCCATAAGATCCTCTCCTGGCAGTTCAAAGGCCCCCATGTGGCTGTGAGCAGTGCTAACAATAGGGACCACAAAAATAAATATTTTCTTCCAAATTCTTGTGCTGGATCACAAAAATATTCTGATCTGATGGTTTCATGTGCAGTCTTTAAGACACCTCAACAGTTTGCAGTTGGCTAAACTGATTCCTGGGCTGTTTGTTGGTTTGGTTTTTTTTTTAAATAAATAGGTATTTCACTGATGTTTTACTGATGGTTGCACAGTGATGGGGCAGGTATGATCCTGCCAGTCAGTAATCCTGCCTTTTCTAACAAGAAAGAAAAGCCAAGGGTTGGCTGGGGTAAACTGGCCTTGCTAAAAACCCATAATGCCTCCTCTTCACTCCTCCATCAGAGCTGAAGGGCATAATGGGTTTCAGTTACTTTTATTTGGTCAGGGAAGACAAGACCCTTGTCACAGCATCCCAAGGGATGGATGAACGTGGACTGTCCACTCCCAACCTCCCMCTGCTGAAGGGCACGTCTGGTACCTAAGAAGAGTCTCTTTCTTCACAAGTCAGCACACTGCCATAGTGTCCTCAGTGAGCAGGAAGGAGGGATGGGGCAAAAGAGGGTTTCAGAGAAAGAGATGAGAGTGGTGGTGACATTTATTTCAAGACCTTCATGATGAAAGGTTCCCCACGCTGTGAGGACTCATTCATGCCATTTCAGAGCTGGCATTCAACCAGGGCTTAATCCAGTGCAGAGTGAAATCAGGCATTATGAGGAGATGGATGGTTGTAATTGAAATAATAACATAAATATAATTGAAATATAAATATATGCACGGACAGACACATGCACACTGTGTAAAACCCCCGTGGAAACAACAATAACCTTTTAGCTCTGCAAGCCGACCGGCCTATTCCTGTAACTGCCCCTAATCTGTGTGTTTGCACCTGGGGTTCTTTGAGGAAATGCAGAGTTGTAATTAGCCAGGGGGTGTGGAGAAGTCTGATGAGTGGGGTATTCACACTCGGAGCCCAGAGCGTGAATGTGCACCGGGTCACAGGCATAAAGAGCCAGCGTGCCAACCTCGTCCCGAGAGGATCCTTTACGTGCTCTCCATCATCAAACAGCCACACACTGCAACGCACACATTTCCTCCAGTGACCATAAAGCTTTTCAAAAAAGCTTCGCTTCTGAGTTAGTCATTCAAAAAGTCGCTCAGTGACATTAAAAAAAAAAAAAAAAAAAAGACCCTTGGCTTTCGTTAGGCTCCTGCAAAGCTTTAGCAGTTGTGGAGCTGGTACCAAGCTGCCACGAGGCTTTACAGTGCCTACATTGTTGGTGGGAACCTTAGGGAAAGAGGTTTCTGGACATGCCCTAGCGTCCACTTTCAGGTGATAACTTCTTGGCTAATAAACACATTTAAAACACAAAATATGAATTTCCCCTYATTGCTCTTGACGGAGTGGCTGCCAAGCGTTGGCAATTAGGATTATGTCTGGAGAGGGAAGGGGCTTAGCCAGAGCCTTTGGACGCTCAGCAGTTCAGGAGACTTGGCTCAGTCTGAGACCATTCCCACGTGTGGCTGGAAGTGGCTGTGGCACTCAGGTGAAGCTTTAAACTGGTGATGTGTTGGGCAAAATAGGCACAGCTCACCCCAGTCCCCAGGCAAGCAGTTCCTTCTTTTCCCTGTTTGCTGTTTCTCGCCTGGTTTTATCTTGGGCATGAAATSTGTCTGCAGACTCTCCAGATCCAAACCGGCAGTGCCAAACGTGTTCAGGAGGCTCTGTGAACAAAGCTGAGGAGTTTGGAAATCCAAATCTCCAATCAGCATAGCACAGCCCACGAATGGGCTCCTGTCTGTTCCTCTGCTGGGCACTGCAGGCCACAAAGAGACTTTTGGAAGGAGGAGATRTTTGTATTGTTTGTGAGAAGGATGATCTGTAAACAACTGAGACCAGAAGCTACCTCGAGGTAACATCGTGTCTGTGACAAGCGGGGCAAACAGAGAATTTGACAGAGTGAGTGGTGGAGCTGAGAGTAACGTGGAGACTTCACTTTGTCGAGGCAGATGTTGCCATTGGGTGGAGTGTCTGGTGTGTGTTTTTGTCAGTGACAAGCCTGAAAAATGCCAAAAAATTGTCATTGGTGATTAGGCTCCCTCACGCAGGGAGGCTTTGGGAATAGCAGTCAATGGCTTTATAATTAGCAAAAATTACTGAGAAGAGTGTCATTTGGATGGTTCTTTTCTCTCATCAAAGACTTTCCGTCTCTAAGTCCCAATTCTGAGCTGGTCTGTCTCCCAGCCCAGCTTTCCTGTGATGACAAGGGACAGCAGCCTGCCTCAGATCACACGAGGCAGGACAGATTCAGGGCTGCCAGGGTGTGAATCATGCAGTGACTAAAGAATCTCCTCCCAATGCCAGTCAGCATTTGCATGGCACCTGATGCTGCCTGGGTGGTCAGTCCCAGGCACGGTGCTCCTGCTGGGGCTCATGCCTGCCAGCTAAAGCAGTGCATCACTCAGTGGACTTGGAGCTGCCTAACACAGMCAGAAACCTGTGCTCTTGAAACTCTTTGATCCTCCCAGCCCAAAGATCCAAATTTAAGAGCTAGGACCACGTCAGGTCATTCATCTCTGAGCTCGCCCTGCTCACCCGGYTCCTGGACCTGGTACCATCAAATCCTCTTCTCGAGCTGTGTGGCTGGAGGAACGGGAGTCTGGCAATGTTTAGCAGCAAGGTTGCTGARTTTTTAGGCACAAATTAAATGCAAGAAATATATCTGGAGTGGTTTGCATGCTTAGCTCCCCGCCATGAGTGTGTGAAGCTCGGCCAGCACAGCCCTGCTGATGCTCAGAGCGTGCAGAGCTTTTYCTTCTGGAGATGATGAGCCCCAGGGAACAGTGACAGATTCACACCCATGCTGGATGAGGCCCCAGGAGGATGCATGACACCCCTTCCACAGGCAGATTGCATACATTAGTGTAGGAATTTCTCAGGAAAACCCATTCTTAGAGAGAGCTGGCTTCTATTTAGAAAATGCCTCATGAAACAAGCTGTCACGAGACTTCTGTCTTTTATAACACGACAAAGCCCTTTATTTCTTGACCTATTTTTTTCTCGAAGGAGTCTTCTTGAATAYATAGATTTTATCTTTTCCTCAGGAAAAAAAATCACCATCTTTATATCTGAGGCTATATTCTCCTTCCCAGGGGGCTGGGCAGGCCTGCCAGTGAATGTGTGAACCATGGAGTATCACCACCAAAGTGTGGTGAGGGTTCAAGGGAGCTGGAGGCTCTGTGGCTGTGTGCTGGCCCCAGGTGAGACAGTGACAGCCAGCAGTGACACACTGAAATCACACATCAGTGTGTAAAGCATTTGTTTTAAACACCCAGAGGTTGCTCTTGGTTCCTTGGGTGCGACCCCATTGATTGTAGGGGAATTGTGATGGATGGGGGAGCAAAGAAGGAGCAAAGATGGACACAACGCCGTGTGGAAGTGACACATACTGCTGCTGCTGCATTCAACAGCTGCTCCTGTAAAACACACCGCTGCAAACACCAAATATGGGGACAGCACAAGCCCCTGCTCACTGCTTTGGACAGACAACCAGGAGAGGTCCCCAGCGGCATCGGTGGAGTCTGGGGCTCCCACCAGAGCCAGCATTCAGCCTCCCCAAATCCCGCAGCCTCCGGCGAGCCCTGAGCACCATCCTGCCAACAGACTGGAGCTTCTTAAAGCTGGAAGAGTGGCAGTGTTGTTCCAGGCACAAGGCAGCAGTGTTCCAGCCGCCGCTCCCTGGGGTTTTCTCTGAGAGCTCTGTGATTGCGTCATGTCTCCAGTGAGGTCAGCGCTCAGCTATCCACACATCCACACATCCACACSGAGTTTCTGCCTCTCCCAGCTCACAGGATGTGGCCAAGCCATCACCAGGAGGGTGCCATGGCATTGTCCCTCCTCAGTAGTCCTTTCTTCAGGGGCTGGTTTCCCCCTGCACACCCGTGCGAGTGCTGTGGTGGGAAGAAAGGGGCGCTTGTTTCTTGGCCACCRTTAATAGAAAGGGCTGGAAGTGTAACCAGAAATGACAACCTGAGTGAAATGGGATGCCCCCAGAGGGSCACAGAAGGCAGCAGAGCGGTGCCTTCCAGACACACCAGAGACCCTTTTCTCCCCCTCTCCAAAGAAACAGTCAGCTTGGGAAATCTAGTGCTCACAAACGTGTATTTTTTCCCTGTAAAAACAATAAATGGTGTTATTGATGGGCAAAGCTGAGGTCCAATATGGCCACACACTGTGAGCTTGGCAGGCTTCCTCTGCTGTCAGTAGGCTCTTCGTTTCCCAAGGAGACTTTGGATGCTTCCTTCTGCTGCAARGGCCACACAGAGAGACAGAACAATCCACTGGAGGATGCTGTGTACCCCATCCCATCCAGGATCTGGACAGAGGATGAGACACCAGCCCCTGACTGGAATTTGGGCCTCTAACTCCATCTGACACTGCTGAGCTGCAAAAGGAGACCCTGCCTGAAATCTAAAGGTCCAGTCCAAGCTGACCAACCCATTTCTCAATACTGAGTTTCAGCGGACAAGACTGTAAATTCATGTGTACACAGAAAGAGCATCCTCATGTGGAGAAACAGCTCAGAGTGTCAGCTGCTCTTTCAGTCCCACATACTGCATGGGCTGGACTGACTTAGAGGCATCCTTAAATCTCAGGTACAAGTGTTTTGGGAGCTTTTTTGGGCACAGATGTTCAGGCAAAGGTCCAATTTTATTTGAATAAGGTGTAAGCAAGGAAGGAAACATTACTGGCTTGGACAATGTATAATTGTCAAGAGCTCTATTCACAATTTCCCCCCAACACTGTCTTTGACCAGAAGTTGCCAAACTTAAAAAAAAAAAAAAGGTCAGACCCTGAACAGATGTTAAAAAAGAAAAGTTAGAGCAAATGAATAGTATTTGGCTTCACATCAGGAATCCAAACTATGAACAAAATTCAATGTCTGGTTCCATTAAAGCAAACACAGTTCAAGAAAGCAAAAACTGACCAAGAGCTTTGTTGCCTTGAAAGGCCAGTTTTTAATAATGACACAGACATGGTTAAGGGGATAAAAAGGGTTTTATCTCAGTATTTGGGATCCCAGGGGCACAACTTGATGGCAGAATGCACACCCATGTATAGCATGGATACAAGCTTCATAGATTTCAGGAAATAGCATATCTATCTAGGATTCCCCAATAAGAAACTTCACAAATGCAGTAATGTCCCCTTATTCTGATGAATCCCACCCCAGATGAGGCCAGAGCCCAGTTTACACAGGATGTTCCAGACAGAAGGCTTCACCCAAGGCTGAGCTCAGGTTTAAGATAGCACAGGGCACACTGACTCCTTCCTCAGGGTGTTTGGTCTCTCTGCCCAGCAGAACTCCTAAACTGAGCTGGAATATCAGATACAGGAAYTACAAGCATGTGGGCTAAGGGGTACAGGGGGATGCATAGGGGGTACAGAAAGCGTAAAAAGGAAGAGCAAAAATCATCAGGCATAACCTTGATATCTTSCACACTTCTGCATCCCCAATCTGCTTCCCTGATTCACATCCCCTCCCTGCCCTCCCAGCTCCSGGCACCACATCTCCAGGGAGGGCACACCTCTCCAGCTCTGGCTGACCTCTGTGCGAGACAGGCACACTCACACACACTCTTACACACTTTTACACRCTCGCACACACTCAGACACGCTCTCCTCTCCTCCTTGCTGGCTGCCGTGGCAGGGATGCTGCTGATTCACGCGTCGTCACTGGCTCTGCTCCCGCACGGGGCCGGGAGCTGTGGCTGCTGTGAATTGGGGCACTGGGGCAAACRCCCGCTGCATGGCAATGAGGAGAACGCCTCCCGTGAGCAAAGGCTCCCCATTCTCTTTTCTTGGCTGCCGGCACATGTGGGATGTGGGAGAGGAGGGGAGGAGCGGCGTGAGCCACAGACAGCGGTGGGAGCCCTGTCGCATTTGGGGATGAATGCTAAGCAGACCCCACCGGGCGGGAGTGCCCAGATGAATGGGATCCTTTCACATCAGCCTGACAGAGGAGGGATTTCATAGTTCTCCGAGCAGCACAGAGCTGCCTTAATCCAGCAGATACAATGCCCTGCTCATACGGCTCAGGAAACAAAATAAATATGTTCTTGCAAAGGCATCACAATGAAGCTTTTAAGGGCTCGACACAAGAAGGCTCTACCTGGTTCTTGGGGCTCCTCACATGTGTGGGAGCTAAGAGCCAGGCTTTTTATTTTCTCCTYCTCTTTGCTTTTCTCGGTATTTTTCCCCATCGCTGAACCTGGCCCAGGGGTGGAGGAGGAAAAGAACATTTCCATATAGGCTGTCCTCTAAAAACAAACAGAGGCAGTCACCCCCAGGTTAATTCTAAAGAAAGCAATCACAGATATTATTGGGGGGAAAAAATTACCCTGCAGATGATGTGAAAATAAGCAAAAAWGGCAAGAGCTGAAGGGACAGTGTATTGGGAGTGTAGAGAAGGTGTTTGCTCCCCATGCCTACCATCTCTGGCATMTCTACCAAACACCCATTTCAGCACCTTTAGGATGCAGTAGCTATGGTTTCAGGTATCCACAATGAGAGTGAAGCTCGCTCTCAAGGACCAGCAACTGTTCCTTCCACTTTCCCATTGATCACACGTGCAGGGATTCATCCAGACAGCCCAACAGAGTGCAGTGCAGCGATCCCAAAGCCATGGAGCTGGAGATGAGCCCTTTGCACAGTGTCTCAGTCCTTCAGCAGGTACCCTGGCCTGCAGCACTGCAGGCTGCTGCAGCTCAGCACAGTCTGGTACCCAGCAAGCTCCAAAGAGCTTTGAGCCTCTTTCTGCACTTGCATCCAGCCATGGTTGACAGGGGTTTTTAGCACCAACCCARCTGCCCTGCTCTGGCTACACGCTTGGCTTTTGACATCCTGGCCCTTTGTTCTGTGATGCAAAGAGCATTTTCTGCTCTGTATAAAAGGGATGCTGTACAGGGAATCTGTGGCACAACTGCTGTGCTCGTGGGGTTGTTTATGATGCTGCAATCTGCAATGCTTGGGTCCATCCCTCCCTTCCAAGAGGAAAAAAACCTTTTCTTCTCCGGGTGGCACACAGCCTTGAGAAGGAGCTGGGTGATTTTGACCCAGTTAAAGCAAATGTGGCTCATTTCTTATTTCTGTGCTRCTTTGGATTCCCAGTTCAAGGTGACCCTTGTTGTACTGGGAGGGGATATATTAAGATCTCTGCTAGCAGGTCATGAAGGCTCTTTAAAACACAGCAGCTGAAATAACTCTGAGGAAATGGGCCTGTAATACCCAGAGATTGCAACWGAATTATCCCATTTATATGGGACATGTGACTGCCTTGTTTGGCCATCTGTGCTGTCCCTGGTATGGGGGACCAGGTATGTGGGGTTATTGGAGCAGCCTTTGGCACCTATCCAGRACAAATTTCAGGACTCTGCTGTCACACAGCAGCTCAGGAAGCTTCGTTCTGCAAAGGGCAGGTACCACACAGCAGCATAAAGCTGTCAAATCCACCCCTGGGATAAAGAGCTCGTGTCAAGCTGATCAAAGCGTGAAGGCATGAGAAAAGCACAAAGGTTTTATGACCAGGACTAGTGGATTCTCCACCAGACCTCCCTGAATGGATCCTGACCATAAAATGCCAGCTGACAATGGCAGAAATTGTTCATCCTGCTAATGAGCAGAAGTATACCTTTTGGAGACAAAGAAAGCTCTGCTTTCCACAGCCCCAGCAGCCTCTTGGCCCACTGCAAGGCTTCTGGCCACATTCTGCTTTCCCAAAGTGTTAAGCCCTGTTGAGAACCATCACTGATGCCCATCTCTGAAACGGAAACACACTCTTCCCAAAATCAGCCTGGCCGTGGCCCTCGCTGTTGGCTGTGTGCTCGCTCCCATGCTCTGCAGCCTGTCTGCATGCAGAGTGAAATGCCCATTTTTCTGCCAGCTTCCCGTGCCCCTCTGTGTGTGAGCACTGCCATTCCTGTGCCAGAGCTGCCGAGATGAGGCCCTGGGGTGGCTGGGATAGTGATGGGGTTGGCTGGGATAGCAATAGGGTTGGCTGGAATGGTGATGGGGTTGGCTGGGATAGCAAT
>NW_026623290.1:1722502-1729945 GCF_030028575.1 Malurus melanocephalus
TTGGCTGGAACAGCAGTAGGGTTGGCTGGGACAGCAATAGGGTTGGTTGGGATAGCAATGGGGTTGGCTGGAACAGCAATAGGCTTGGCTGGGACAGCAATAGGGTTGGCTGGCACAGCAGCAGCTCCACAATTCCCCAGACCCACGAGGTACCAGCAGTGCCAGACTGTGTCAAGCGACGTGTGAGTCACCACTCAGCTTCTGCTCAGCAGCGAAGCAGAAATCCACAATCCTGGCAAAATTTAGGCCCTTTTATTATTCCCTCTAGCAGCCTTACCRAGCTGGCTTTTTTAGCGTCCCAAACCAGAGCTGAATAGAGCTGCCAAGGGCTGTCATCCCAAGTTTCTGTTTCTAATTTCCTTGCAGTGGAGATGCTGAGATGGCTGAGAATATTTCATTTTACCACCTGGCCGCCAAAAGGCTGGGTCTGCATTTTGGGTGATGTCACATTTCCTGAGCTTTGGAGAACGGTTGTCTCTCCTTTCTCTTTTGGCGCAAAATGAGCTCAATCATTCAAAAAAAGAAATCCCTCATGAGCTGCCAAGGAAATACCAATGAGAGAGACAGGAACAAAAGCACAACTGTAAAATCAGAGGAGACAAAAGGATTCAATAAATTCTGATTCCTTTTTCCCACCCAGACTATAGCATCCATGTCARCTAATGACAAGAATTATTTGGTGACGTCGGAAGGAGTTGGAACAAATCTGCTCTTCCTTAACAGCCCTGTGTCTAAACCACCCATCCCAGTGGGTTTGTGGTTACTCTGGCTAAGGTCTATGCCCTCTTTGACACCAGCTGAAGCTCCCATACAGCCCTTCCTAACGGGATTCATCTCAGAGATGTCCAGGACATGACTAATAACCAAATGTGCTCTCAAGCGTGGTGACTGAATTAATCTGTGTGGCCAAAAGCCCCATTAATAGTCTGCACACACAATATATATAGTTACTTTTTAAATATAGAGGAATTGTCCAGAGGTATTTCCATTAGCCCTGTTTATTCCCAAACCACTTGGGCTCAGACATCTCCACGTCYAGAACCTAAATGTGGATAAAGTGTGAGGCAGTTGTCCAAAGGGTGAGACAGAAGGGAAATCACTGTGCCAAGCAGCTTTWATGGAAAAAAACATTTGAAGTTGCCCCAGTTCGATTTTTTTTTTAACTGGGTAGCCCAAGAAGTGCAGCAGTTACAGCAGAGGTAGGGATTAGGTGCTTAGGATTAGCACCACATCAAGTGCTTATGGAAAAGGAAGAGATATCAGTCGCAAAGGAAAAGGGAGGTTTGTTATTGGAATATCTCAGTACTGGAAAATTTGGTGTCTGATTTGCTGGGAATTCCCACAGCAACAACAATCTCCTCTTTATGCGGTCATTTACTGAGACATGGCATTTTTATCAGTTTGYTCATGAAGTGACTCCAACTTCTTTAAGAACATTTGCCACACCAAAGCACCTATAAAAGAACCTTTCTTCAGTGATTTTTGAGTTAAGAAGTATCCAGTGGCTACTTCCTGTTTGTTCCTCATGCTGTGCCACTCAGGAGCTGAACTGCACCAAGTTTTGATTTTGGTTTGGGTTTGGTTTTGTTCTTGAGGGTGTTGACTTTGGTTTTTTCCCCTTTCTGAAGGAAGCACAGGAAATCAGTTTAAAAGAGCAACAGCAAAAAATAGCACCTCTATGGCGAGGACATGTGAGCAGATGACGGGTAAGGCTTAATGAATACAGGGGTTTGCAAATATTTTCACCCAGAAACAACGTTCCACCACCTGTAAATAGCAGCAATTCAAACAGAGAGCTCAAGCTCAGAAATAAATACATGAATCACTGTTTTTATTTCTTAGTCACATTAGTTACTAAATCCTCAGGAGCTCCAGTTCTTCCAGTCTCCTGGTTGAACTGGGAAAAGCAGAGGTATAAGGCCAAATGCTGACTCAGAGTGGCAAAGTAAAGCCTGTATGTGACAGAAGGGCTTGCAAGGGCCATTCTCCACTCAGTCTGCTTTGTTCCTTCTAGAGCTCTTCTGAGGCTCTTGTTGAGGACTCACAGATTTAGAAATGAGGTTTGGCTTGATCAAAATCAAAACTTYCCAGCTAAAGGAAAGCCTGAGAGTCTTTGGCTCTGGGGTGGTTCTGCTGGCTGGTGTGGAGAGGAGGCAGTAGGGTCTGATCCCAGCCCTGGATGGCTGTGGGACTGCACTCTTCTGTGTTCCCATCACTGCTTTAGACAGTCCTTTTGGCTGGCTGCGTGAGATCAGTGCAGGTCCCAGCTCATCAAGGAGGCTTCTGGAGCATCTCCCAACAAGCCAGGGATGGCAGCCACGACACAAGCTTTTATTCCCACATTTAGCCCCACAGAGAAGCACTGTTGGTGTTTTTGGCAACAATGAAAACACACCAAAAAAAAAAAAAAAGGTTCAGTGGGAAAAGAAATGGGGCAAAACAAAAAGGAAGATTCTGAAAAAGCATCTCTGTCACCTAAGGGACAAAGAGAAATAGGCGTTGCTAATTAACGGGTGCTTTTCAACGTGATGCAAAATGTTTCATAAAGTCTCCTTTGAACAAGAGCTGYCCTGATGTGCTGGGGGATGTTTGAGCCTTTTCAGGTCTGGGCTGGCTTGCTCACACCTCAGCCCTGCTGAGCCCTGCTCCTGCAGAAGTGGGGCATTCACGCTGCCGAGTGTTAATGATTTCACCCTCCATAAACCCGGCCACTCCACCGCGCCCCGGGGACACACAYCGAGATGAAACGCGCTCTTGGAAGGCCAGGAGGACAGCACTGAAGTTTCTTCCTGGGAGAGTTTCATCTCCATCCCCAGAGAGGTTCCCATGGGAAGCATTTTCTTGTTCCTATCAGCCATGGAAAAATCTATCTCTCTTAGCCTCGCTGGTATTSATATATTTTAACATGCTCAGACAACGCTAGGCTCAGGAGGCTGTGAATGCCTGGCCTAGAGTATTTTCATGGTCCTGCACTGAGGAAGGGGCACAGGGACTCTGTACAGCAGCAGTGATGGCATTGAGGGGCAGAAAACCTTCTCATTGCCGAGCTCTCCACCCCAGGCACACACAGTTAATTTCTCCCCCAAGCACTCTGTTGACAAATTTTACAGGAGGCTGGGAAAGTAATGAAAATAGTCTGCGCTGCATGTTTATTTGAAAAATGCCATAAAACCCCCTGAATAATTTTCACACTGAGGTGATCTGACATGGAATATTTAAGTGGGTAAGAGCCCTGGGCCTGCCTGCATCACCCAGCTGGGCACAAAGATCTTTGGTGCTGGTGCTGCTCCAGCTGTGCCTGGGGGTGAGACAGAGTTGGCTGCTGGCTCTGGGCTGCTCCCACTTGTATCCAKCTGTGGGATTTACAGTGCCACTGCCAGGACCACTGGTGCATCCACAATCAACTCCCCTTTCCCAGAGTATGGGATATAGGGGATGAACTTGGACCCAGGATGCTCCTGCATTCTGATTTAGGAGAGCATGGCATCATCACAAGGGCAGGCAAGGCAAGGGGAAAGGAGACAGAAAAGGAAAGAATTTTCTTTCTGTTTTCAAGGGAAGAAAATGATGCAGCCTTTCAGATGTGATGAATTAAATGTGATCCTATCTCGTGACCAAAGCATATGGGGAGCCATCCCTTCAGATGAAACTTTGAGGTTCCTCTCCCTGAAGGCTGAACATTTGCAGTTCATGTGAACCCTGCATAAATACATAAATTGTTTATTTCATAATTAAGCACTCTGCTCATAATTTTTCTAGGAAGAAATGGCTCGAGAACATCTGGGGGTGGGGAGGGCTGAAGGTTCATTCATTTTTTTTCTTTTTGTTTACCTAACTCCTATTATTATTACCCACATCAGATTAAGGTGTCCCCTGGCAAGATTAGAGCAGGTCCCCACCAGGGACTTGCAGCAAAGCCACACTCAGCAGGACAATGTTTCTGTGACAGTGTGACAGCTGCCTGGCTGGATGTTCTTGCTATGCTGTACGTGAGTSCCACATCCTACATTTCATTAATGCTCCCTGAAAACCTCACCCATGGGAAGCTGGGAGTGTGTTTGTCACATCCAGAGATGGCAAAACCCACCCCAGCGCCTGGGAGGAAAAAGAGCTGCTGGAAGCATTCTGCACTGCACAGTCAGTTCCCAAAAGCCAGCAGGGAGATGAAACCTCCTAAAACTAATTTTTTTTTTTTTTTTGGTAGTGGGTGGAGGTGGGAGGAGCTGTCCCACCCCCACTGCGAGTTATCCAAGGTGAGTCTCAACTATATTGGTCTGCTTCCAAATAAAAAAATATCATTGCTTACACATAGTATTTATATGTTCCTCCACCCTGGCTTTGGCTCCTTCCCACTTTTCTTCAGAAACTCAGGCTGAAAAGGGCCATTCAGGGAGGCTCCGGCCCCGCTGCCAGCTCCCTGCTCCACAGTGAGCACAACACATTTTCAGCAGGAGAAAAAGATTTCTTGGCCTGTGTTAACATTTTCACTTCTCACACTCAGACTGCGCTCCCTCAGGCTTTTTTTTTTTTTTTTCTCCTTTCCTCTTTTGATACTAATCATTGTAATAGAGACCATAGCAGCAAGAGTGGCAGCCCATGCAAATTCCAGCTGGATTCTGTATCTCCAMATAAGCCTGAAAAAGCAGCACCTTCTTCCCACGACCCTGCTGCTGAGATTACACTAAATTGATGTAGGTGGCCCTTGGTTTCTGCTCCTGAAACATGTTTGTACCTGGTTCGCTACCAATAARTGCAAAACGGAAAATAAACATGAATAAGTGTTTTCCCTGTTGTGGATTTGGGTATATGATTCCTCTGTAGATTTTTTTTTCCTTGTTGGAAACTGAATTTCTTGCTCTTTATAGTATATTAACTGTGTCCTAGTGATCAGATCTTCAGCAAGGACAAAACACTGTGGCTCCACTTKCTCACTGGAGCATGGCTGATTTGCATTTCACAGCCAATTCACCTCTCAATTCCAGTCCCCTGTGGGTTTGTGTGAACACACTTCCAGTGTSTCCATAATCGCTGATTTTTGTGAAGCTGATTTTCAGAGGACATTTGAAATCTCTTCGTCAGATGTCAAGTCACTGACGACAATCTCAGACTCTGGGACTGATAAACCTGGATTAAATCCCCTCTGCTCATCAGTGCAGGTAGTCTGGGCAGAAGTGGGACAGAAGCTTTTTACTGATCAAAGATAAGCTGAACCTGGTGGGAGAAGCAGCTGGAAAACTGGAGCACACAGAGGGACCGTGATCCTTTTGCCAAATCACCACACCAGACAACACCAAACTCCACAAGTGCTGGGTTTAAAGCCTGTGGTCACTGGGATCAAAACAGGGATTCCCCARCCCTTCAACCAAAAAGTGTAATGGTTTTTGGACACAGTCAATGTCAAAACAGAGGACACTGCTCTGGAGAAAAGCTGTGTTCCTCTCCCAGTACTTCTGCTGGCTGTGCAGGAGAAAARTTTTCCCCCCTGAAGGCACCAGGGTCCATTTGCTGCGATTCAGGGTCATGTTTGTTGTACACAAACACTCCTCCAGCCTCTGGGAACCTGCAAAAATATTTGTGAGTGCCATGACGGTACACACAGCAGCACAAAGATCTACCTGTGAAGGAAATGTCCATGGAGAAGCACATCATTATTGTCCTGTTTTTGAAAACATTCCTCAAACAACCARCGGGGCTGGACTCGGGTGGCCAATTGCCAATTGTAGATGCCAAGTGAGCAAAGGATGCAGCACACAGATTACCCATGGGATTACCATGGGGTGATTCAAAAACTCCTCAAAAACATGAAGGGGAGCATGCTGGGGGCCKGGTCCCATGCCAGGGTTTGTGGTGGGGATGCCAGAATGCTGAACAGCCATTCCCATCAACTCAGTCCCAAGTTTCATGTCCTCTCCAGGTGGGCTGAGACAAAGAAGCCAGAAATTGAAGCTGGGTTTGTGCAAGATTGTGCATGGGAAACAGGGAATAATGGCAAYGGAAGAACCCAAACTATGGGAAAAACATTATGGGAGTGCTCTTTGCTCCCACAGCACCAACCAGAGCTACACCACCCCCTGAGGGCTGCTCACACATCCCATCCCAGCCCATCTTTACCCTCCAAAACATCCCTGGAGCAAAGAGAGCTGCTGCCTGCCCCAGTGTAACCAGACTTTGTGCTGCTGAGTTTGGGAGAACAGCCCCCCAAGAGCAAAACCAGGCCACAGTGCCTCCCTGGCACCTATCACAACCCTCCAAGTGCTGCCCAACTTCAGGGATCTCACAAGCTTTTCTTCTCCCCATGCAATGTGTGTTTTCTTCTCCCCTTGCAATGTGTGTTTCCTTTGGCCGCCTCACCCCAATGTCCTTTCATTTCTGATTTTTGTATTCAATCACTTTGCACAGAGCAATTGGCTCCAGTCGGAGCAGACACAGGTCCTCGTTCCAGCCAGAGTCATGGAACATTCTGAGTCGTGAAGAGGAGGAAAATGGAGACAGGGAAGAGGGGACAGACCCAGGCAGAGAAAGGACAAGGTGAGTGGAGAGGGCTGGGTGTTGGGAATGCTGGCCCGAGGCATTCATGGAGCTGGGTAAGCTTCACTTTTCTCAAACAACTTCCTGTTGTCCACCCAAAGAAACACCATTTAAAAAAAAAAAAATCCCAACAAATCACAACTGCCAGCTGAATACAAAATGCAGTGTTGTTCATGGTTGGGTTTTCCATCCAGGACTGCTTTTGACTGTAATTTTCCTGTTGTTTATTGCCACTTGTGGTGTGTGCGTAAGGTGGTGTCGGGCATGCTCTGGTGAAATGAGACATTGGTGGTTTGTTTGCCCTTCTCCAGGAAATGTGGCTCCCTTGTGGCAGCCTGGTCCTGTCACTCTCTCCTGTAAATGCAGAGGCTGTGATGGTGTCTGTGCCAAAAGCCATTACAGAATTGGATATCAGGGGTGTACCCAAGGCAGTAATGAGGACTGGGGTGAAGATGGGCACAGGATTCAGCTCTGTGCCTCGAGCACTGCCTCTGTCCTGACACAGGGACAAGAAACTCGTTGCCATGYAAGCAATGAGGGAACTTTGTTGGGGTAAAGCCCTGAGTGATGGCCATCCATGCACCACACTCTGCAAACTGGGACAAACCTCGTTACCAAATGGCAGTTAACAGGGGCACTGAAGTTGGCTGAGGAATTCGAGAACATCCCTCCTCAAACATCCCTCCTCTCTCCTCCATGAGGTGCTTATTGCTTGTGGAATGTCTAAAATGGGACATTGCCAGCTTTGTCAAGCAGGGTTCTGTACTGATCTTCACAAACATCAGTGCTCCCATTGAAAATGTCACCAATGTCCTTAGGACTAGGCTAAAAATCTCCAGGTCTTATGGCTAACAGGGTTTCTCAAGATCTCTTTTCAATTTTGCTTTGACAGGTGACTTTATTGATTTTTACTTT
>NW_026623290.1:1730005-1739257 GCF_030028575.1 Malurus melanocephalus
TCTGACCAAAGACACATATTGCTTCTGAATGCTGACCAAACACAGGCCAAAAACCATCTCAGCCATTCAGAAAAGCTCAGAAATGAGGGGCTCTTGGGGAACTTCCCAATCCTCTTCTTTGATCACCATCTTTCCAAGTCTTGCATCACAAGCGAAAATTTGTGTCGTAAGCAGATGAAAGGAGATGCCTTTTGAGAGGGAAAAGACCTCACCACTGTGACTGTGATAGCCTGGCATTGGAGGAGTTAAACCATCAGCCCCTCTGAAGGGCTGGAATCCACAAAGGTGTGCAAATGGCAGCCAGCCCATCAGAAGTGCTGAGTTTGCCCAGGGACTGCTAAATTCCTGCCTCTCCCCACGCAGTTGACATCTCCATCCCCACCAGTTTGCTGGCTGCCTTCCCTTCCCTGCGGAGCTGGGACAGAGAAAGGAAAACACAGATGACTCTGAGGGAGAAAAGGCTGTGAAAAGGTGGTTTCTGGCACGGGAGGGTTTGCCACATCACGGGCACTGCTTGGCTTCAGCCCTACAAACAGCTCCCACYGAGGAGGAGGAGGAGGAGGATGGAAAAGTACCAGGGAACAGTTGCTCCCAGCCCTCCTCCCTACGGGGGGAGCTCTGCAGACACCCCAGACACACACCCCCACCCTTGCTGAGGTATTTAACACCGAGCTGTGGCACTGGGATGCTTTCACAGGGCCTCGAGGGGTCACCGAGCCCTGCGCTGGGAGCAGGGAGAGCACAGGGAATGCATGACCTGGTCCTTGCAAAGCTGCATTAGGAAAGGGTCTCCAGCTGGCCTTATTCCCACRGCTGATCCTGTACAATTTTGCCACTTGGACAGGCTCAGCATTTCCAAGCCTGTTTCCAGGCAAAGGTGTTAAATCCTYAGGTGACTTTTACCAAACTGCAAGCCCAAGAACCGGTCGATGCCACCAAGAGGACAGGCAGCTTGATCTGAGAGCTGGATGAACATTTTGCAGTCACTAAAAACAGGACATGAGCAATTTATAATGAAGCAGTGTCACCAGCTGGCATCTGAAAAGCATTTCCTCTCCGTCAACGAGCAGGAGAGAAACTGGAGGGAATTGTGTGAAGCCAAATTTCATTTGCCTCTATTCACGAAATGGTTCTCCAGCTCAGCAGCTGAGCAGCCTCAGGATGGTTTTTGGGATCAGGGTTCAGCTCAGGAGCAGCAAGTGCCTTAAGCCTTGTTTGGCATGGTTCAAAAGCTTGTGTGTGAGTGTTGGCAGTGGAGTCATGCCTGTATTTTCTGAAGCTGATGTTATGTAGGTGATAAGAAAATTCAAATCTCGTGTTTGTGGGCTTCGTGCAGCCATGCAGAAGAAGAGAAACAGCTTTTTGCTACCTCTGAATCTGATTTGCCCATTATCTCCCCGCTCCTGTCCTCCAGCCTGGGGAATAATTGGGAATACAGATCTCTTTATAATTCTCCTCCATAAGCACATGAGTCAGAGCTGCTGCCTTCATTTGCAGGTAATCACACTAGTGAATGCAGCCACACTAGCTCCTTGCCTTTTAGCATCCTTAGAGGGGGTCTTTGAAGTTTTAATGCTTTGGATCTGAATTAGCTCTTTCAGCTCATTATTTATGGCCATTTCTCCCTACCTGAAAWGGGCCCCACAAACTCTCTGATATGCTGGAAGAGAAATCGTCTCATTCCAAGGGAGTTTCTGGAGGTGTCACTGCCCTCTACTCAAAACAGCATCATCAAGAACATTTAGCTTCACGRTTTTCCTGTCATTTAACATCACAAACACTTTTTCTATGCCTCTGAAGCTGTCAGGGAGTCTGGGGCCCCTGCAAATCACCCCACYGTGTCACAGAAACATTGTCCAAAGCATGTCCTCTCTGTCTGGACAAGGGGAGGGGGAAGGTGACGTGATAAATCCTTAAACTGCTCCCTGTTCAGCTTCACTGGACAGTGGGCTGTCAGTGCTCAGTTTTCACTGCTCTCCAAAGGCATCACCAGCACAAACCTGTGCTAGGACAGCACTGCCACCCCTCTTTGGTGACAGGAAATCCACTCACTGAGAGGACAAGGCTGGCCAGAGGCCACAATGTCCACTCAGAAGCAATGCAGGGACTGAAGAGGCCAACGCTGTATGACACAGAGCATCCTCCCTCCCAGCAGGGTGGAATAACCCACGGAGGGAGCAGCACTGCAGTTTATAATGCCCCAAGTGCCTGCAGTTTATAATGCATTGATGCAGTTTATAATGCATTGATGCAGCTGGCAGGCTGGCTCACAGCAGGGCTGAGAGTCATTCATGAGTGAGTGGACATTTGCTGCCAGTCAGGTTCCTGCTGCTGGATAAYAGGAAAAATTTCTTCACCAAAAGGGCTCCCAAGCCTTGGAAMAGGCTGCCCAGGGAAGGRGTTCAGYCACCATCCCTGGGGGTGTTTAAAAGCTGCRTGGATGGGGTACTAAGGGACGTGGCTCAGGGGTGGGTTAGCAGCTGCATTTGGTCACCTTAGAGGTTTTTCCAACCTTAATAATTCTGTGATTCTATGATCTCCCAATGCCATCAGYGACCCTTCTCTTGCCTGGTGAGATGGGAGGGGAGGGAATTAGAGAGCTGCACTCCTCACACCTCCAACCTCACAGAATTTTCAGCTCTGCCAGCTCAGAAGAAGCCATGGTGTCTCCATCAAATTCCACGGGTGGCTGTAGCCTGACTCCTGCACTGCCCAAACGAAACAAATAACCATTTCACCCCAGATAACAGTTTAACTCCCGCTGAATTCCCTGAAAGGATTGAACAGCACGTATCTGTTGAGTTCTACGGGGAAAAATACAAAAGCAGCAAGCAAAGGAGCCTGTTGATTTAGGAAGGGTGACAGGTAGAAAACAGCTGTCCAACTAAGCTGAGGAGCATGGAGCAAAGTGCAGGGCCCACTCTGAGCCCTGCTAGACAAGAGTGCTCTGTGCACTGAGAGCTGCAGGACTTCCAGTTCTTCCACAAGTCCAGGTCTTCAGTCGCTGCTCCCTGCCAGATGCCTGTGGTCACCAGCTCCAGGGCACTGGCAGCCAGGACAAGATGACCAGAGCTGCCTCTTCTCAAATCACAGAGTTATGCAAATTGCTCAACAAGCTGCTTTAAATTAAGCATAGATCTCTTTTTTTTTTTTTTTTTTTTTTTTTTTTTTTTTTTTTTTTTTTTTTTTTTTACCTGAAGGTTGCAGTGCTGCCTGTGCTACCACTAGGACCAAGAGGGTATGTTAAATTCCTGTCCTCTTACCCAGGGCCTGAGAGAAAATCATGGCCAACAGGCAGAGCTAATCCAATTGGCACTCTAAACCCACACATTCCTCTGTGTTTTTGTTTTAGCACCCAGAAACCCATCTTCATGCACTTTCATGCTGTTTTACTGATGAATCTCGACCTTCTCCCAAAGAACTTCATCCTGCCATCACTGGGTTTATATTGTCTTTGGTACCTTCAAAGCCTAAGCAAGAGTGCTTTGTTAGGGCCACTTTTTGCATTCCCACACTTTCCTGCTGCTTTCCCCACACAGGCACTGTTTAAGGAGACTGCCCTAAAAACCCCAAAGATTTCTGGTTAAGAGCTTCAGAAACTTTGGCCATTTTCACACCAGAGCACCCTACTGCTTTAATTTCTGTTCCTGACTTTTCTGAAGATGGGGAGTTTATTTCCTCTCCAGTCAGAGCACCTCATGATGGCTATTACAGCAGACCCACTGATGTTTTTAGGAAGATTCACTGGTGAGTTGCTGGAACRAGTGCCTAGCAGCTGGAGCAGGGCCTGGAGAAAAGACATCCTCCATAAAACCCCTCTCTACAGCTGATTAGAGCTCAGCAGGCTGTTCTGCTGAGACACAAATGCCAYGCTTGCTCTCAAAGAGGGACTTCTCAATAGTTTGAAGTGGATTGGTTAGTGAACTAAGCACTGGACTGGGAACAAGGCTCCTGCTTTTCAGCCCCGGGGCTGTCTGCAGCTTTGGTCCAGTCCTTTAAAGCCATTGAGTCAGTCTTTGATGGGTTTCTGTAAAGGGTCTGCTCCCGGGCCATGTGTGCATGCCAGCAGCACAGCCATCCCCAGCAGCTTTCAATGAGTTACCCCCAGCCCCAGGTGTCCAGCTCTCAGGGCTGAGCATTTGGCCAGCAAGGAGCAGMTCCAGGCTCACCCCAGGGAGCTGGAAGGCTCCCAGTGTCACCAGGACAGGTGTCCCACACAGCACAGAGCCCACAGCTCACMCCAGAGCAGGGGCTGTGACAGTCAGAGCCACCTCAATTTAAGGTGTGAGTGCAGTGACACAAACCTGCCCAAACCCTGCTGCTCCTCCATCCCTCATCCCAGACAAACACCCGGCCAGGCAGGTGCTTCTCCAGCCCACACAGGCTTAAAATTGGTTTTTCTCTTACTCCTGCTCTCTCTGCTGGTATTTTTCAGTCCCACTGGGTGCTGGAGCTGGTGCAGAGGTGTCTGATGTGTGAAGTGAAACACGAAGGCAGCCACAGGCCCTGCAGTCAGAATCTGTGATTCTCCAACAGCAGCAGGTTGGCARCTTCTCAGAAGACAGCACTAGCAATCACCCCAGGACAGAAAATGATGTCTGAGTGTGTTTGAGGTCAGCCTGCTCCGAGCTCTGTCAAGCGTCCCATTGAGGCTCAGCCCTTATTAACCAGCTCCTGCATTCCCCTGCAGCTCATGGTCATGCCTAGAAAGGAAAACTCTTTCTCCATCTTTACACACCGAAATCCTTCAGCAGGAGCTCTCTGCAGGGCAGGCTGAGGCTCCATGGGGAGGTTGGATCCATGGTGGGGGCACAAAGATATTGCTGTGCAGAAAGCCAGAAGCTGTTACAGCAGACCAGTCCCTTCTTCACCAGCCTCAGAAATCCTGTGTCATTTTTTTTTTCTGTACTGAAAAGTGACCATTTCTTCCCAATCAACCCAAATTCTCTCATCTGGATTCTGATCYTGGATCTCTGATTTTGATCTCGAGGCAGAAGTTTCTCATCGACTCTCTCCAGGCTTGCTGCTTTGAGAGACCTCAAAATAATTGAATTGTTGTTTCACATCGTACACTTGTATTCATTTGCCAAGTGTTTTTCAAATGAGATTCCTGCTCAGAGTTGGGTTTCAGAAGGGGTGCTTGAGTCACTCCTTGTCACATAGAAAGGGGGTAGTTTTMCTCCTGTGCTCAAGCTGCCTGTATGGTTAAAGTGATGCAGGCAAGATAAAATTAAAAAGTCTTTGTTCTGAGACTGCCAGAGAGGGCAAAAGTGAGAGAGTCTGGCAGGGGGCAATGCTCTCAGCATCCCCTTGAATAAATGTCAGGCAGTGTGCTGGACTCTGAGTGGTCAGGGACTACCAGCCTTGTGTGGGGCAGGGATCGTGCCCAGGTATTCMTGGGGGCAGGGAATGCCACCTGACACCAGCACTGTGGTTTGTKGGGTCTGTGGGGTGTGGAGCAGCCCTGAGCCCAGGCAGTGGGACAGGAGGATATTTTGGGGTGCTCTGTTTCCATCTCCCCCTTTCCCACCCCTCCTGCCGCCCCACTGTGCTCTGGTACCCACTCTCTGCTGCTGTGCTGTGCCACCCTCTGCACTCCTGTGCCACAAAAGCTGCCACCACCGCCTCTCCTCAATCAGAAACACGCCAGCAGCTGATTTGCCCACGTCAGCAGAGAGAGAATTAATGTCACAACCCAACCTCAGCACTAACAGACGTGGAAAATTGGCAGGGAGGAGACGAGCGCCAGAATCGCWGCGGCAGCGTGGAGCAGAGCTGCCCAGAAACACTTCAAAGGAAAATCCCTGCCGGCCTGGCTGCCTCTGCCATCAGCCCTGCTGCCCTCCTCCATCGTTTGTCACCACGAGCCCTGTGCCTGCCAGCCCTTCAGCTCTGCATCCACATGGGACACAAACTGGGTGGCTTTAAATAAAGGCAGAGTGGCAGTGAAGGGACAGACACCACTGAGTGTCTCTGGGGCTCCTGTCCCTCCTCACACCCCAGCCATGAAGGGACAGACACCACTGAGTGACTCTGGGGCATTTGGGGACAGTGCTGTCCCTCCTCACACCCCAGCCATGAAGGGACAGACACCACTGAGTGACTCTGGGGCTCCTGGGGACGGTGCTGTTCCTCCTCACACCCCAGCCATGAAGGGACAGACACCACTGAGTGACTCTGGGGCTCCTGGGGACGGACGGTGCTGTCTCTCCTCACACCCCAGCCATGAAGGGACAGACACCACTGAGTGACTCTGGGGCTCCTGTCCCTCCTCACACCCCAGCCACCACCCCACAACCTGAGCCGTGTTAAACAGAGGAGCCTGTTTGGGGACAGCTGGGCTTTTCCAGCGCTGGCATGAGTCAGGGGACAAAGATGAGAGTCACACACAGGGCAAATGGAAAAATCCAAGCAGCACACCTAGCTGGTGGCTAACAGAGGGTTATTATTGGCCACCTCACCCTGAACCAAGGAGGAGAGCTGTAAACACTGTCCCAGGGCCTGCCCTCCATCCTGGTACCACGTCCCAATTAATCAGCATCCTGAGTCGCAGGCAGCAGCTCAGTAATGGGAACAAACACTCATTTGCTTAATCATACTGCCAGTGCCAGATTCTCCTTGGGGTTTGGTGCTCCTCAGGTCCATTTTCAGCCCCAGCAGCACCAGTGCAGTGCCTTCACCTGTGACAGGTGAGCTCCCTGGGCAGATCCTGCCTGCCTAAACCCCAGTGCCTTTCCAAACCCTGCTCTAAGCAGGCACTGCTCCTCCCTGATGGCTCAAAGCAACCACCACAGGCAAGCTTCACTCCTCTCCTGAGCAGAGCAGGAAATACACAGCCACGGTGTATCTGTGCCTTCTGCTCTTAAACTGGCACATGGAAAACAGAGGGAACAGGAGCTGGGAGTCAGGGATGTGCACAAAGAAATGACCCTCCAGACCAGAGAGAGGTCAGAAGCTTCAGGAGAGCCCAAGAGTATTCCAGCAAAGGTATAAAGTCCTAAAGGAGAAGAGGAAAGATGCCCTCCCAAGGAAAAGGGATACATACAAATTAAATATAGTGTAGAGTGGATTTTTTGCATTGCTTTATTTCCACCCATAGAATGTGTCCCATTGCCACCACCACACAGCCAGAGAGCACACTGTGTTAGCTGAGGTGACACACAAACAATGGAGCTGCTGTTACATCCAAACAATGGAGCACATCCATGTGCTGCCAGCTCACTTGTGGGATAGTTAAACACACTGATGTCCCTGTCAAGGGTGAGCAGACCAGGTCGTGTCACTTTGCCCCTCAAAGCCCCTCAAAGCCATTCAGAGCTGTGAATACAACCCAGGAATCGTGCCCATCCCTCTGCCCACCACCAGCACTGCTCCTCCCTGATGTCTAACAGCACCCACCACAAATATGCCTCTCTCCTCTGCYGAGCAGAGCAGGAAATAAATGCCACAGTATGTTCGTGCCTTGTGTGGAGCTGCTGTTCAGTTCTGGAGCTGCCCTCAGGTAACCTGGGAAAGAGTGGCTCTTGTATGACACCCAAGGCATTGCTGGCCACAGAATGATGTCAGCTTTAAAAAGGAAACAAGCAGAAACAATGAGGGAGACAAACCAGCCAGCAGCAAGCACATGATTTTTGTAGGAAACAGCAGGATTTGCAAGCAGGAGAGTCTAAATGCTGCTTCCCCTGCCTGTGAACAAGTGTACCAGGGCAGCTAAACGTGTGAAGCAGAGATTTTTAACATGGCCCTGGGCAGAGCTGGGCACTTTACATCTCTATTTCTAAATAACAGTGYGTCTGAAGTTAAAGGGACACCTCGGCATGGGTGGAGAGCTCAGGCAGTTCCACACAGGCACCATGCAGTAAGGCACCAAAATGGGTTTCATGGACACAGCAGTCCTCTATCCTATATCAAACTAGATAAAAACAGAAAATGTCCCTCAAACTAGAGTAAAACAGAAAATGAAGGTTTTCATTTTCAGGGATCTCACTGAGCCCTAGGTATCAAAAAACCCACTGCATAAGATCATACCTCACTCGCACAACTCTCCTTTTGGGCAGAAGCAAGGTCCACCAGGAAATGCAGAATTCCAGCAGAGCCCCCAGTGATTGGTTTCATGAAAACACCCAGGGCCAGGGAAGGAACAAAACACAGGGGCCTGTGGAGGGCTTTTTACCAGAATATGGACAAGGCTGAGCAACTTGATTTTGCCTTGGAAGTTTTTGCATTAAAAGAACTCCTGTTCTCTTTGTAGTGGGTTCAGCAGATGGAAGAGGCAGCAGAGAGCTCTTATATTGGAGAATCTTCAGGATGGAAGGCCTGGCTGGTTTTACACACAGACACGGGGGTAAAACTGAGATTGGGTGGCTTTACTGAAGCAGACACCGAGGTTTGACACTGAGAAGCAAGCTGRGCTCTTGGTCCCTGCTCTCCTCCCTCCAGGGTCCCCCCAGAGCTGACCACCCAGGCTGGCAGGGGAGGGGAGCAGGGAGCATCCCAACTCTGTTTAATCCAGCCCCTGATGCACATGCTGCCCTCCTGAACAGTTTCTTTCTTGCAGCTTGAACACCCCACATTGTCCTTCCCCWGCATTTTGCAGGCAAGGTCCTTCTCCTGGCTGCTAGTGTTAACACAGGTTTCCCTTGTTCTGTCCCTTGAAATTTCCAGTAAAGCGCCTTTAATACAATCTCTCTGTGGCTGCGCTAATTATGTGTGAAATATTTTTTCCCCCCATAAACCAAAGAAAACAAATCAACACAGTAAGATCCTTTCTCTCAGGCTGTTTGGCAGGTCTCACCATCTTCAAAAAAGTTACCCCAGGTCCACACAGTCTCTGCTGTCTTTTCAAAACAGCTACTTTTGGGTTCCTGTAAAAGGACCCAACAAAGGAAAGGGTGAAACAAATCACAAAGCCCTGAAAGGCTATTTCCCACCTGAGTAGTCCCAAGGCGAGGGACAGGCTGTCTGCTGAATGTTTGTGCTACGTGTGGGGGCTGAGGAAAGCAGGGATAAGGGGTAGGGCAGCAGCCCTCAGTCCCTGGGTGGGGATTTCCTTGGTCTGCAAACTCTTGCTCCCACCTTTGCAGCTTCAGCTGCTGCTCAGCTCCACTTTTWCATGCAGTTAATCTGTCTTTTCTTTGCCAAGCATCCAGCCTGGTCTAACTGTGCTTGGGAAAAGAAGGGGCAGAAGGTGAGTGACCCACGAGATGAAGCATGGCTGCCACTCCTTCCATGCAAGAAAAGATTCGGGTTTTT
>NW_026623290.1:1739510-1747099 GCF_030028575.1 Malurus melanocephalus
AGGAAGGAAGGAAGGAAGGAAGGAAGGAAGGAAGGAAGGAAGGAAGGAAGGAAGGAAACGTGCTCTGGGGACAGCTGGTGTTGAGGCTGTGATGATGCCAGGTCTGATCACATCAGGTTTGGGCTCCCAGCCCTTTCTGTCTGAGGTGGCAGGTCCCTCCTGGGGACAGTGACATTGCCCTTGCAGCCTGACATCAGCATCATTGCATCAAGTGTCACCTTCTTGCCCATTCCCAGCTGTCTCAGGGCTGTGACAGTCAGGTCACCGTTCAGGGGAAGCTGCTCTGACACAGTTCTGGCACCGTGACTGTGCTGGGGAGAATCATTCCTGAGCAGACACCAAGGCTCTCGCCCCCARGCCCTCAGATAATTCTGCTGCTGTATCAAAGTCAAATCACTCGTGCATTTTGGTGAAACACTACGGCATCAGAGCAGTGCTTGCTGCCTGCTTCTCTGAAGAACAGGGTAAATCTCACCCAAACCTCCAAGGGGCAGATTAGGGTTGTGAGAAAAGCCATCCCTGTGCCTCCTGCAGCCCTGCAGGGCAGGACTGGCCAGGGGTTCTGCAGCAGTGTGGGGTGTCCTGGGCTGAGCCCCAGCAGCTGCCCCAGCCCCGTGCACAGAGCCTTGTTTCTGGCAATGCTGCATCTGGCAGGGCCCTTCCTCCTTCACAAATATTGACACTGGGATCTCAACATCCCAGCAGAGAAATAACATTTCCAGAGAACCCTTGATCTGCAGGGCTGCYCTGATGAAGATGGGGGATTTAGATTTTAGTCCTTTGCTTTCCTCTCCACTGTGGCAGCTCCTCAGGTGGACCAGTCCAACCCTGACCCAGATTCAGGCACCTCAGAGTCACAGAAACACCTCCTGGAGCTGTAACCACCTCTGTGCAGGCCAGTGGGGGGGATGTTTCCCAAAAACCTACAGATGCCAGGAGGCAGGAGCTGTCAAAGAGAGACCTGTTAGGAGCTGCAAGCACGGTCCCAGCTGGGCTGTTGAGAAAGCATCAGCAGTCAGTGAAGTGCACAGATTGCTGGGAAGGTGTTCTGAGGACTTGTCCCCTGCAGCCTTGCTYGGTCCAGCACTTGGCAGTGAGTGCAGATCGAATCCCAGCACGGATGCAAAAACCTGAGTTCAAAATGTTCTGTCCCGACACAAGCACAAGGCAAGGCAAGTTTTACTTAACCAGCCACAYCACATGTGCCTCAGGCCAGGCTCAAACCTTTATTGTTCATCTTCTCCACTTAGAAACTCAGCAGAGGGCAGAAAGAGACATCAAACTGTGGGAAGGGCCCGGCAGCACCGAGCTGAGGAAAAGGAGGAGGTTTTGTTTAATAATGGAGACCCCATGAGCATCTCCCTGACTCTGGATGCCTCTCTGACAACTCCAGTCCAGTGCTGGGAAGAGGATGGGAGGGTCACAACCTCCTCTCTGACCATGGATTTATTAATGGAAGGTTTTTCTGCCCCCCTGAGTACTCAGGGCTGAAAGGTGAGGCAGGTTATAAATTCCACTGGCAGAAAAAGCAGAGGTGTGCTGTCAGGAGTAACCCYGAGGATATTTCTGGGCCTTCTGACCTAAAACTCCAGCTCCACCTACTCAACCTACAATCCAGACAAAGAAATGTCCTCTCTTCTGCAGCAAACAAAAAAAAAAAGACACATTTGCTGAAGACTGGAAAACAAGGAGTGAAATGCTGGAACCAGAGGATGAGATTTCATAGTTACACTGAAAAAGAAAGAGAAAGACTAATAATAAATGTAAGAGAAGTGGAATGAGCCAGCTACCTCCTCACTGCCAGCCCTGGGGCTGGATAATTTATCGAGGTTTCCATGTGTCATGCCTGAAGAAGCTCCCTGCACTCTTTTCCATTTGTACAGGTCTGCAGCTGAGTYCTGACTGCTCCAGTGGTTGCAGATAGCAACATCCACATCTGTTATATGTGGGGCTGGGTAATAATTACTGTCCCATTGAGTGGAGCTTTTAGTGGGGTTTTGGTTTGGAGATTTGACTTTTCTTGTTTACCAGCACGAAACCTCTTTCACTTGCAAATTAGGAAGTGAGATATAAATGGGAAAGGGAAAATGAATATTCTGGGCAGGACTGAGAGGGTTAAGAGGCTCCAGGGGATTCTTGTGCTAATGGGATGACAGAAGAGGCTGAGTGCCCAAGAGATGAGTACACACCTCTTGTGGAGGGCTGAAAACCAGAAAACTGCTGTGAGAAAAGCCCACTGCCTGCTGTGAATGTTCTTGGAYGTCTGCTTAAAAAGTGACCTCTGTGCTGCTGCACGCCAGCCGAGCCAAGTCTCCCTGCCATCCCTTTATTCATCAGCTGAAGCTGCTCAGCCTGGAGGATTCCTGGAAAGCTCTTTGCCACCAAATGCCTTGGCCTAGTCCTCTGCAGGGGCTTTAAAGCTTCCAGCACAGTGGCCACGATGTTCAGAGTGGGAAGTACAGAAGGTGCTCCTTGCAAATCCCAGGGGCAGTCTTTCCCCCTCCAGAACTGACTCTGGGTGGGAGCCCCTCGTTCACCCCTGAGCACTGAGATTCAGGTTTTTTCCTCCTGTTTTTCAGCAAAGCCTGGCCAGAGGACAGCCCATACCCAGAGCTGTGGAACAGCCCTTTCCACAGGTCAGGTTGCTGCTGGTGTTTGTGTTGAGTTTTCTTTTCCCCATCAACAAACGAGCTCAATATTTCCTTGTAGAGGGGCATTGGTATGCTCAGGTCAAAAGCCTCTCCAGTGACCTCTCCCACCTCCAAAGCTCCTGGCACATCCCACCAGGACCTCAGAAGCTTTCTGAAGAAGGCAGATGAAGCTACACCTGCTCCCAGAGCCTGTTTGCTTCCTGCTCTTTCCCCCTCCCTGCCTCTTCCTCGCTGACCTCAGACAAGCAAACACCTTCCACTGCAACAAAACAAATGCCATAAAAAAAACCCTCGTTCAACAAAAAGAGCAAAGAAAGCAACAGGAGGAGCTCTTTGCAGAATTTCCCCTGAGCAGCAAATTCTCCTGGGGGGTCAGGGAGACCTCCAGGCTTCCCTGCTGCCACAATCAGAGGTGTCCAGCCCCTCTTGGGAGCCAGCAGGGAATTGGGAACGCTCAGAGCGAGAGGGTGCRAGACCATAAATACCCAGCCCAGGGAACCCGCGGGGTTTGACGTAACCCCCCGACAGCTTCCAAGGTCAACAGCGACCTGTTTGTACTGTGCAGGGCCACGGGAGGCATTCTGGGAGAAAAGCAAACACAGGAGATGTCCCATGCCCGTACAAAAGGGGCTGTATTCCCGTGTTGCTCCATCCCAGGTCGGGAGGAACATAAAATTAGCGCTGTTTTCATTCATTCATTGTGCAAACATTCTCTGCCTGGTGCCCACCCCCACGCTTCCTTGCTGAGCCTGCAAGTCTCCATCAGGGAGGCTGCGAGGGGGGCAAAGTTAGCTGCAGTCCAAGCAGCTGATYAGCAGGGTGAGGTGAGGGCATGGATGTGGCAAAAAAGGGAAAAAAGGAGAAAGGGAGAGCCACGAGCTGTGCAAGAGGGCAGGGAGCTGTGCACAGCATCACCCCGGCCAAGGGAGACATCCACACTGTGYCTCCCATACAAAACTGCTTCACTGGCACCCAGGAGTGGCCAGGAAGATGGGACAAGTGTCACACACTGTGAGCATGGAGCTGGCAGCGGSAGGGACAGTAAGGCCCTTGTGCACAGGGACACCGTGGATGGTGAAGCCGCGTCTCACCCAATTAACAGCCCCGTGCCCAGAGATGTCAGCCCTTCCCTGCACCTCCAGACACAAGAGCAGGTATCCCTGGGAGCCCTCCCAATGTGCAGAGGGATGAGCAGCCCCAGGCCATCCCCTCTGAGTGCCAAGCCCCAGCCCAAATGCTGCTGTGAGCCCTGACACCGCACATTTAAGCTGGTGGTGCCTGTCGCCTCCAGACCTTCCCYTTGGCCATCCAAGAATGGAAATGAGATGCTGAGCAGCCAGGATAAGCATAAGAAGCCTCCTCTAGGTGATCCAGCATTGCCCAGTGCCAAATCTTTGACCAAAGGTGTGTCCATCCCCTCTCCCTTCGTGCAGCCCCATTGCGCAATCGGAAAGACACCGAAGGGACAAGAGAAGCAAAAAGAAGAAAATATTTTTTTAAAAAACCCACTGCCAAACAAACCCCAGCCTGTGTGCACCATCCCACCCTCCAGCTTGGGATTCTATTTTTATCGGGGGGATGAACAAGCCACAATATCGGGGTGGGGGCGAGCCCCGCTGTTTACGTCTGCCAGCGCTGCGAGCAGAAGGCAGCTCATTCAGCAGGAGCCTCCTGGCCACCGAGGCTTCAATGGCTGCTTTGTCCAGCACGGGAGGTTCAGGAAGGRCACCGTTTCCAATCCGGGATGCAAACAGGGCTGGGAGAAGTGGTGTGTGTGCGTGTATGGGGCTGGATTTTTAAATTTGGGGTGAGTTTTCCACCTGCACCAACAAGGTYGATATTCACGCTGGAATAAAGGGGCACAGGTGTTTGGTGGGGAGGCTCCTCTGTGTCCTTTTTACCCCCAGATGTTGACTGATCTCTTTTCAGTCCCCTTCCATGTTCTAAGGATAAAATTTCAGCAGGYAAAGCCTCTCCTGGGAGGTTTTAGGCCCCTCCTGATTTTTAGCTAGAGAGGTGTCAGCCCTGTCTCTTTTCACCCCTCCAGCAGGACTCCAAAATAAGGCCATACAATAACCCAATAATCCCAAAAGCTATGCCATGGACATTTCTATTTTACACCATGCTTGCCCCATCATGGGATCTTGGCTTGGAGAAGTGCAGGACCCAAATGTGAGGGTCAAAGCTGACATTTTGAGGTGGCAGCTTCAGGGTGGCACCTCAGGGCAGGGAGAGCTCAGATATCGATYGCTGAAGGAAACTGTGACAGCTGATCAAGAAGAATCTGTTGCAATGTCAGACAGCTGATCTGTAAAAGCATGAACAATACTTTTTGGACACAAGCCCAAAGGTCCTGGATCGACCCTAGCACCTGAAAAGTGTTCGTAGACTGAAAATGGTGCACAGACTGGAATTGTGCATCTCACTCACTGCCTGTGCACAGAGCAGCTGGGATCCCACAGCTCTTTCCCGTGTCCACACTGTCCTTTTTAAAATCAGCTTTTAGTAGAATAGTTGCAGAAATGGTAAGTGCTTTAGGGACAGAACACCCTCCTTTTCACTTCGAGAGTAGGACAWGCTGAGGCCATGAGATGACTGCTCTGGTAGTTGTAGGGAAGGAGCAGCAGTTCACAACCATGAGTGGCTTGATTAGCACAATTTTTAAAAGCAGCTTGAAAGGTTTATTCTGTATTCTACTATTGTTCTATTTCTTTTTTCTTTCCTTCTCCCCCTTGGCTGAAAAGCCACCCAAACCCACCTTTCATTACTTTTAAAAAACTGCAACTGTCACCTTAATTGACACCGCCTTCTTCTGTCTGGTGTTTTTCCCTTTTCTGGCCATTTTCATTCAGCAACTGCTTCCACCATATAAATTCTGGATATTCAACAGTTTTCACAGAAAACTATTATCCACTTTTCCTTGACCACAGGGTTTGTTCTCTGTTCAAATATTCATGCTCCCTGAAGGCTAAACTTCCCTGGGAATAGACATAAGCCTCCTTTGAACTTTATAATGACATGTAAAAATCTTACCTAACTGCAAGCACTTTTGCAATGTGTTACCTGTATTTCAAAGAGCCCTGAACTGCTGCTTTCTCTCTTTAAACAARAAACAAAAGCCATCTATGTGACTTTTTTTTTGACCTGGCCTCTCCTCAGCTTAAAGAACAAACAAACACAAGAGCAGTTTATGAATCACAATTTCTCTGAGCATATTTAGCTGTTTTTCCAATAGTTCCTGATGCAGACAAAAAACTGGGACAGCCACCAGGTACTGAGCAGCTTCTATCCCTTTCCTGAAGCTGCTAAGAAACCMCTSTGTGTGGAGCATCACATTTTCCTAGCTGGTCAGCTCCAAAGTGGAATTTTCTCTGTTCCCTGGCTTGAGCTCACCAAAGGTTCAAATGAGGTTTTCTTTGCCAAACCACGGCAGCAGCAGCAGCAGAGGGTACAGAGGGCTCAGTTATTCCACAGCAAAACAACTAAACATGTACATTTCCCAAAAGATCTTTATGTTACGGGGAGAAAGGGCTGTGGTCAGGCATGAGCTGTTCCGGAGCGTCTCACGTACGTGAGTCTGAGCAAAATCAGCCAGGTCACATTTCACAGCTCCTGTCTGTGTGTCCTTTATCCCCAGCTGGAAATAGCGAGTCCTGCCYAGAGCATGAGCTGTCCAGCCCCATTTCCATCGTGTTTTGCTGTCTGTTTTCACTGCCATGGCTACACCCGTGAGGAAACACCCGTGTGAGTGAGGAGGGGAACGCAGGTGATGCTCCAGCCGTGTTTTGCTGTCTCTTTTCACTGCCATGGCTACACCCGTGAGGAAACACCCGTGTGAGTGAGGAGGGGAACGCAGGTGATGCTCCAGCACAGCCCTGTCAGCCCCAGCCCACCCAACACCTGCAGCCCTGGGATGGATCCAATGCCCTTTGAGTCCATGGGGAGAACCCTGGTTTATCTCAGCAGATGGAGAATTAAATTCTCCAAAAAAGGTTTGTGAGGTGGGGGAAGCGAGCACAAATTCAGGCTGGGCAGGGAACAGATTGAGATTTTTACCCTCCCTGAGGAGTAGGTTTGGTGTTGGTGGATAGGAAGATCAGTGTGACCCAACAATGTGCACTTGCAGCCCAGAAAGCCAAAATTTCCTGGGCTGCAGTGTTTCAGGTGRCACAGACACTCTCCTTTCCAATGTCCTCTCCAAAACTTTCCCTCGCTGCCCTCTTGACTTTTAACATATGGGCACCTGGCGAGTTTTGAAGTTAATATCTAGTGCTGCACTAGTGGGAAAATAWAAGGAGGGAAGAGGGATGATCCAAAGGGAAATTCAGAGCCAGAATTTGGTATTGAATCTCCAAGATGGAATAAGGTACTGTCAGGAAGAAGCGAGGCTCCGTTCTCTGTGCTCTGGGAGCATTACCTGTCAGGGTGATGGATGCACAGCTCGTGAGCCTCAGGTTAAAAAGTGAGCCAGTCAAGGAAGCAGGTTTGAAGTGAGGCGTGGGACCAAAATAGTTTATAGAGAGGGGGAGAAACTATTGTATCAYAAACCAGAAAGCAAAGCAGGATGTTGGGAAAAGAGAGGGAAGTTCAGATACTAAAGATCATATTAAAAGAGAAATGGAAGGAGAGATACTGAGGGCAGCCGTGTGGTTCAGGTGCAAGGAGGGCACAGGAGGACCTCCCTGTGCTCAGCTTCAGATTTTACCTTTTCTTTAGGCTGGTGGTGCTCTCTTCTTCATGTTAGAAATAACAGATTTTTCAAACAAAAGAACTTTTCTCAACTGTGAACACCTCAGCAGTTTGTCACCTGCTCGCAGGTATCCTCTGCCCCCTTCCCAAGCCAAGGTGTTTGTCTGCAGTCACAACCCCATTCCCTCAATTTGTCTGCAGTCACAACCCCATTCCCTCAAGCCCCGTCACAGGTTTTTATCCCTCTCA
>NW_026623290.1:1747839-1761268 GCF_030028575.1 Malurus melanocephalus
TTCCAAGAGGCTGGGCTTCCTTTTAGGTCCATAAGCCCTCCTATTTCCCCCTGCCCCCTGGATGCCTGCCTACCTTTACTCTAAAATCCAGAGGAGGATCCAATACACTTGGAGTGCCAGCTCTTCGAGAGGTATCTAAGGAGGYTGACAGGAGTTTGATGGTCTCTTTTGCAGCCAGTGGCAGCTAATGTGGTCTGAAACCCTCTCTCTCTTTTTTTGCCATTCACACACAGTACTTACTCTTCAAGCTTGCTGCTGCTGCCACTGCCTGAAAGGACCTGAAATACCACGTAGGGAATTTTGATTTCTTCTGGGGAACCGGGGAAGGAGAAAAAAAAACCAAAAAAAAACCCCCAAAAAAACCCTAAATCAAAAACGCAGGAAAATTCATCCGGAGATTGTGAAGAAGACATACAGTAACAGCAAGAAGTGGCAAGCTCTTTACTTCTTGAACACCGAAAAAGACCTCATTTCTCTGCCAGGTGTATGGGACTTAGATTCTGGAAGCACTGCACTGAACTGTTAAAGGTAATGTACTTTCCTCCCTTCTCTCTCTTTGGTGTCTTTTCCTTAACTCTCCTCGGTGCTCTCAGACAGGGGATTGGTTGTTTCTCTGGTGAGCAACCAGCAGAGAAATGTGAGGAAAGTTGTAAAATTGATTGAGGCAGAGCTTTTCCCTCCTGCAAGCAGCGCTGCCATGAAGGGGAGCCTGTGCCTGGGGTTCATCCCGGCACGAAGGGTTCTCAGCACATCCCACCCGTGACAGGAGCGATCCTAAAGCCAGGGGTGACAGCTGTGGGTTCAATTTGTTGGTTGGCTTGGGGAAGGGAGGGAGAGCAAGGACAAATTGAGGATCCTACAGTCAGAACCACGAGGCAGGAGCGCAGAGAGGGTTATCCCCTTTCTCCCTCCCCAGCGGACCCTCCAACCCTTTTTTGTTTATTTGTGATGGATTTCAGTGCTGCTGGAGCTCAGCTGATGGGTTTGTTCGTGCTCCCAAGCTCTGGGGATGGAGGCTGCTGTCCTGCTGATCACTCTGAGTGTCCCAAGCAGCGCCGGGGCTTTCTCGTGGTCACACTTTGCTCGGTGTTACTGCTCTGGGTCACCCCTGAGCTGGAGGGGTGTTCAGCTCTGGACGGGCTGACAAATTCAGAAAGAGAATGAAAAGAACCCGAGGTTCTGGTAGGGGTTTGACAGCTCTCCCCTTGCATGAGGATGTCAGGGACCAGCTCTGGCAGAGTCCCCTGGGCTGTTTCCAGYGAGCAGCTCCGGGCGTTCCTCAGTACCTGCCCGTTTTCCAAATCCATTCACGGATGAAGCATATTTTTAGCAATAGTTTTCAGGGAGCTAAGCTCTTCTCCAGAAGTGGTCAGAGCAAAAAAAAAAGGTTTTATTTGTCAGGATCTCTATCAGGAATTTCTTCTTTCCRTTCATTTACTGCTCTGTAAGACTTTTCATTTAAATCTTGTGCTCAGTAGTGCTCTGCACACAGCAGAAAGCACACATTTTAACCTTTCCCTTTTGAGTTGTTTAGCCAARAAACGTCAGTTTGAAAAGCTTTCCTCGCTTTCTAAAATAGCTTTGCCAGATGTGGAAAGGGGGAAATATCCCACAACGAAATAGCTGGGAGAGAGGAATTTCCTAGCATTCCTCACTACTTTGGTTTTCATCTATAAGCTCCCAGTAAAGGATGCCGGCTGGGCAGAGGGGCCAGTGGTTTGGGGACTGAATTTCATGGGGTTTCAAATCCYGCAAAAGCACTGTTGGAAGCTGAACTATTTCTTTCTTTGCTTTGGTTGTTTGACGTTATATTTTCCTGCTGGTTTGAAGAGCCTGTGCCTGCCTGACAGGTCAAAGGGGACATTGCTCCTTTCTGAGATGTTTCAAGTTGCTGTCAGAGTGCAGAAAGGGGAGGCATCACCTCCCACCATCCCTGCATGGGACAGAGGCTGAGCTCTTTCTGCAGCTTTGGGGGGGAAGCTCCATCTGTTCCACTTGAACTGCTGTTTAATGTTTCATATCATCACCTCCGTGTACAGTAGCCAGGTTTGACAGCAGCACCAGGGCTGGAGGATGGATGGGCAGAGAGAGCAGACAGGGTGGGAAATCGAGGGTGTGAAAGAGGTGGAGGGGGAAACTTATTGAGGAAAAGAGGACTCTAAACAAAATTCAGCAGACTTAATTCCATCAGAGCAAACAGCAGGTCATCACTGTAAAATACTCCCCAATAAGCAAGGAATGTTAAGGGGTTTAGAGAATTAGAGGATGGATGGTATCACTTAAAAGACAGAAATGAATGAATGAATGTACATTTTTAAAAAGATCAGTTTGTTGTTCCATGCTCTGGTATCACCCAGGGATGCACACAATGATTAGGAACCCTGGAACTCCAAAATCCACTCCATTATTGGGCTTTTCTCTCCTCTTCCCTCTGCGGGGCAGATCCTCTGCCAGCCTAAATTGCACAGACCCAATGGCTTYGCTGCCTTCCCATGCTGGCTGACACCCGGCGGTAACGTGGGCTGGTGGAGGGCCAGCTGGGCCCTTTTTTAAAAATCAACGGGACCTTTCTTAGCTGCCTGAGGCATCTTTTCCACCGCCACCCGCCGCCGTCTCCTCGCTTCCCCCTTCCCCTTGCCAGTCGTGGGATGGCTGCTCCACCACAAGACAACCTAACCCGAGCTGCTCTCCTCTCCTCCTCCTCCTCCTCCTTCTCCTCCTCCTTTCCCCCCCTTCCCGAGCCCTCTGCAGCCTCCACGTGTGGAACAAGCCGGGCAGTGTGTGCCGCTCTCAGGCAGCTTCCCAGCAGCAGCAACAAAAGCCGTGTTCATAGCGGCTCTGGACCACATAGGGAGGCAGCGCACGGCGGCTGCCGAGCAGCGCAGAGCAGCCGGGGCTGTTTAAAGGAAAGAGAGAGAGAGACAGCAAAGAGAGAGAGCTGTTATATATTTATTAAAAAAAAAAAAAATACTTGAGCCCAGCGCAACAACGGAAACCTTAGAGTTTACTTTYAAAAAACTCAGAGGTTCCTTGTGAGCGGGCAGAACAGCCCAGCCTGTGTGCGCCGGGCAGGGCTGCGGGCTCTGCTGTGTGCACAAGGGCGGTGTGTGAGCGCTGCCTCCCTCCCCTCCCTCTCAAAGGGCTCACAGTATCAAYCTAAAGAAGCTTTTTGTTGGCCTGATGAATAGGCAGGGGGTTTTGTCGCGCTACCCGCGCAGCCTTCTTTGAGACGCTGCACGCTGGGATTTTTTTTTTTTCCCTCCGTGTGTTTTTCGTTGGAGTTTCCTTTTTTTAAGGAAAATTTCCATGTCTCCCTTGCATGACATTCCCCTCTCCCCAGTGATTGCCCCGTACAGAGCAGAGAGAAGAGTGGGGGAATGCTGAGAAAGACCAGAATCATTCTGCTCGGGCACCCCAAGACCCTGCAATGTGCTTGAGCTGTTGAAATACCCCGAGGTGTTGAGCCTTGCTCCCACTTCCTTCCCCTGCTTTACAAGCCCAGCTGCTGTGCCATCGGCTGCAGAGATCTGATTCTCCCAAAGGCTCCAGAACATTGATGGAGGCAGCTGGAGCTGTGTCACTGCTGCTGTGATGGGACGAGCATAAGGGAGATGCTGTGACTCCAGCATGGTGCTCGTGTAGAGAGGTCCAGAAGCCACCACGACCCCRTTCTTGCTGGAAGTTGGCTTTGCCTGGGGGTTTCTGTGGTTCTGCCAGCTCCTGAGGCTGCTGAGGGGGAAACCTTGCTGTGCTGGGGARCTGGACAGGAGGACAGCCACAGAAAGAGTTCTGCTGAGAGAAGGGAGCAAGAGATGGAAGTAGGGGAATGAAAGACCTCTGGATTTTCACTTTTGTAGTTGCTCTTTCTGTCAACTGAGGCAACTCATGGCTTTTCCATWAAACTCAGTTTATACAGCTAGCCAGAGAACACTTGGGGAAGTTGAAGTAGGCAAAACTTTGGGCAAGACCCAAAATTAACTCAGGTGAATGAATAGGCCTTACCTCACTGCTCAGTTCCTCCCAGGTTGTCCCTAACAGCATGGAAATTATGATGGAGAGGAGCAGTGATGGCTGTGAAGAACCTGGGCTGTGAGATGACCCACRAGAGGCAGTTCTGGACAGCCTGAGCTGGCAGAGGTGCCTGCTGTGGTATTAGTGAGGCACCACATCACCCTTGAGCTCGTGGACAGTCCTGGTTTCCTCTGTCAGCAAACCACCTGGGAGCCAGGGATCTTCTGATAAACCTTGGAGCTGAACCCAGCCTTTCTCTGTGCCCAGCAGTGGCCAGGGCAGATTCTGGAGGAAAGGGACTCACTTCAGCAGAGGCCACATCAAATGACACCAGACAAAAGGACAAATGCCAGAGCAACCACCTCGTGTCACGAGGATGAAGTGATCAGGACAGGAAATCTCTTCTGGCAGGGCAGTGCTCATGGGTTAGGCTCGAGAGGAGTAAAATTGTCTATTAAGCCGTGCCAAATAAACCTAGTGTACATTAGTGGGAGAATATGGAATGTAAATACTCATGCTTCAAGGCAGAAGGTAACCACTAAATGCCTCGTGTTAAAAAGGAACTTCCTCCTCAGCAATTTGCTCCCTATTTTTCGATGATGAGAACTTTGCTCCGAAGCTGGTAATGTAGGTCTTGTCTAAGACAGGATACTGGTCTGAACACCATTGGTTTCATCTGGTCTGGCAATTTCCATGTGCCTTTGGCTTCTCCAGTGTCCTTGGTTAGCAGTGGGCAGAGGGCTTGGACACTACGTTATTTATTTATTYAGTGGTGTAGACAACCACTGAAAGACAAAAGGAACAGTTTGTGATGGCTGCAGGACATACAGATTTGACTTAATTGGAATAATTTGACAGGACACAAAAATCTGTAGGGGAAACGAAAAGGTAATAACCAAGGAACATCTCCTGCCTGAGGTTACATCACAGACTGGACGGGAAAGGTGTGTGAAAAAAAAAAAAAATACAAAGGCCAGCAGCTGATAAACAGATGAAAATGTTGCTGATCCCTCCCAGCTGGAGCTCCCATCCATCATTTGCACCTCTGCTGAGAGAGCAGTCGCTGTGCTGGTGATTGAATAACCTGTAATCCGCAGCAAAACCTGTGGCTCCTGCTGGGATCCTGCACAGGGTCAGGGATAAACACCCCTGGAAATCCCTGGGCACCACAGGCTTTGCACAGGGCAGGGCAGATTCGGTAGTTCTGCTGGCACAAATCTACTGACTCCAGAAGATTATTCCAGCTTAGCAGTCCTGTGGTAGAGCAGCTGTAGATCTCAGTGTAATTAACATTACATCATCTGTACCACAGTTTCAAGGTTGAAATAATCATGTAGGTTACATATTGGAAATTACAGAATGGCTTTCATGTAAATGATTAACTGTCACTGTTACCCCAAAAAAACAGTTTCTCTGGTGTTTGGTGTATAAATAATACCCTGTACCTCTACAGTGCAAGGCTTCAAAGAAATACTTCAGTGCTGTASCACAACAAACACCCTCCCATTCTGTAATAACCGGTCTGCAAATGATGTCTTTTCCTCTGTTGTAAATTACACCATGCAGTTTCTGCCACTGCTGCTATTGCATTCGATCTGGTTAGTAAATAATACTCTTYCCCTCCCATTGTATCTGGGGTTTAAATAATAACCTGTCCTCACACAGTAGCTGGCATGTAAGTATCACCCTCATCCTGCCTGGCACTTGGGAGTGCACAGAACATCCTGCTGCTGCAGAACAAATTGTAGCTTTCCTATCCACAGTATTTGCCCTCTAAATATTGCTCTGCTGTTTTGTGTAGCACTTATTGCATAAATAATACCCTGCTGCCTCGTAGTAATTGATATGTAAGTGATCCCATCAGGGTTCTTGCTCTGCTAACACTGCACCAGCACTCTGCAGACAGGGACACTGGGCTCCCAGCTTAGCCCTTCACCACTGTGGCTTGGGTCTTCTCTCAAAAAACAGGGYGGTCAGTGGCCACAGAGCTGATGCTACCCTGTGACCATCACTGTGTGTCAGCAGGAAAAGGGATCACCCCTTTGTTTAGACAGCTAGCCCGTGGATTGTGACTCTTCCTGGCRTCCTTCAAGACCAGGAGCCAGTTTTCCAGAGGCAGGGCACAATCCTTGTGCCTTCATAATTCACAAATTCCCTGAAGTTTGTCTCCTAAATAAACCTCATGATGCTGCATCCAGAGGTCACCTGCCAGTCCTGTTGTGTGGTTTCCTCCCTGCTACAGGAGATCTGAAAGGATCCAGCACCAAAAATGATAAGCTGTGTTTAGCAGAGGACAGAAGGGTCTTCATTGCTCTTATTGTTCAGCTCTCATTCTGTCCAGCATTTTGAAAAGCTCCAGAACAACCCCAGCATGTCCTTTAGCCCCTGTGCAGTGCTGTACCCATTTCATCTGCAAAATCATTCCCATGTTGGCRCAGCAATAGGCACATACACCTTCCTTTGTGCCCATCAGCATATAAATGTGCTCTGGGGGCATTTTGGCCATTCTTTTGCCATATCCAGGTAGGAATGTGGGTTATAGACATGAAGAACTGAGAGTTAACCAACATCTTAATTTCAGTTCACCTTCAATGCTGTGCTTCCAGCTCTCACTGGCACATAAAACAGATCTCTGAATTCTCTCCTCAAGGCACCATCACCCCCCTAAGAAATACAGCATCAAGTTCAGTRTGGGCTACAAAGCCTTCCTGTGAAATTAGATAAATTCTCAAGTGAGCTAGCCTCTGCAGGATATCACACTGCCCTTTTCCAGCTTTTAAATCCACACAGGGTACCCCACTTCTTGCTCTTGTTTTGGTCATTTGCAGACAATTTTCATTGGCCTTCTCCTAGAATGAGCACACCAAACTGACATAAACACATGCACATTATGAATGTAAGGCTCAACCCAGCCCTTTCTTTCCTGTTTGCTAAAATCCCTAGTCCTACATCCACCATGGCATCTCATCTGTTCAGGTAATGATGGAGAAAAAGTGTTCTGCCAACTTCAGAACCACAGTCTAGCAGAAAAGACAAGAAGGCTGGGGGTTTTTATGCATGAAATGGAAACTTTCTCACACTGCAGCCTCAGATTAGCACTGAAGCTTTTCTCATTTCTCCATTTTGTGTATTGGCAAAAGAGAAGATAAATGTATTGGTTGGCACCTTCTCTTCAACCCTGGCACTGTTCATTTCCAGTTTCTTCTTTTCTCAGTTGGATTGCTTTCTGTTCTGTAACTTCCAGTGCAGCTGACAGGTTTTCTGTAGATATGTGTGCGGTACCTCACCCATCAGAAATGTCTCTTCTGYGCTGTTGGGTATAATTAAACAATAATATTGCTAAACTGGCTGGTATGAGGGTCATTAGATGCTCAGGTAGCTGATTGGATTTATCTCCCTTATAAAATCAGTCCTTTTCCAGAAGCTGCTTTAGGGATTCAATGCMAGTTTTACAGCAGAATACCCCAAGATAGAGAGAATCAGTTCTGCAAATTCCATTRTGTGCCTTGCTCATCCATTTGCATCCCTAAATTCTGAAATACTCTGCATAGCTCGGCAGACCATCAGAGTTTTACTACACAGTTTTGACATTCCTAGAAATGTCACAATATCTCACAAGAGAGCACTCTATCCTTTGCTACAGTGTCAAACTTGTATTCCAGATCCTTGAAAGCTCCGTTTAGAAGCCATTTCTTAAATTTTTTCTTGTCCAGTGGGTCTGGTGTCTCTTGCTCTTATTTTACTTGATTTTATGTTTCATTCCTTTTTGTGACATCCTCATGGTGGGAAGGAGATTCACTGAGTCGTGCTGGGAGTGAGCACAGAGCTCACAGCCTGAGGGGAGAGCATGTCCAACATGGATTTTATACCCCACCAATGCCCTCAGGAGGCTCAGGAGACTCCAGATTTTGGCTGGGCAAGGCTGGAATCTSTATGGCCCAAGGGTCAAAGTGAATATCACTGTAGCTCCTGACCTTCCCATTATACCTCCATTAAAAATCCTTGACTGAAAGCGTGTCTCGTTCAATCATGTTTGCAGGAGTGTTCATCCTAAATATTTTTGGTTTGAACATTTAGCTGCCAGCTATTTTCCTGAACATCTCTGCTTTGTGTGGCTTTTTTCAGTGTGTCATCAGTGTCCACTAATTCTGTGATGGCTCTTCAGTTGTGGAATTTCCATGATCTGCAGACTGCTCTGTGACAGTTCCCAAATGTGATGTAGGATTTGATCCAGTTCTCCCACTGTGTGTAGAAGCCATACAGGATTTCCCTCGCTATATTGTTTTTAGGGATCAATTATTCTTCTGTCTGAAAGCAGAGTGCTCTGTGCCAGCTTGTGGGGTTTTAGACATCCTTTTGAGGGCTCTCCCTGCTGCCTTTTCAGGACTTGCAAGCAGTTACCTGTCTAGACTAGGTTTTAGTAGAAGAATTTGGGATTAATATTCCCAACCTCAGAGGTAAATGGTATCTTTGCCACTGATTCCAGTGGTAACTGGATCTGGCCACCAGGTAATTTACCTCCCCATTTTATTGGAAGAATGACAAGACAGGCTAAAATAAATCATAATTATTACTTGCCTTTGAATTGGTCTTTTATGCCAATAATATAAAACAAGTTTTACTTCTATGCAGTTTCCCTTGGTACTGTTGCATATTTGAGTTAAAATACCACCATAAAATGCTTCAGAATCCATTTTAAAGCCCATAAACGCTGCACCATATTTGCARATTTTAAAAACTTTTCTAGGCAGTTATTCTGCCTACAAGGGGATCTGTGTTGGTGCCTTTCTCTTCCTCAAAATGTGGGCACCGTTTGTTTWAAGCTGTTCCACCTATCTCTGGAAAAACAACATTTTCTGTTGCCCTTACAGGACCCTTCACCAAACACTGGACAGAGTTTTGGCGCTCTCCCTCAACCACATCTCGTACATAGGAATTTATTTACCTCTCAGAAWACTCGTTTTTCCCATCTAATTGCTGTTTTGGTTTCCTCCATACTTTGCTTTCTCTTTTTGAAGGTATGACATATGGACTTTGCTGAGCAATCTGTAGATCTGGGCTTAGYAGCAGCGGTTCTCCAAAAATCTGTGGCTTGTATTAAGGTTACATTTCTTTCCCTTCACAGTCTACACCTCACAGAATAATTTTATATTTCATCTAAGAGCCTTGCTTTTATTCAGGATTCCCGTGGTCTCCCCAAATTCACATTTGTGCTCTCTAGGCTTGGCCAGCAGCACACTTTCTAAATTCCTGGATCTCTAAGGCAGAGACTGTTGTCTGCCTGTGCTGGGGTAATTCAGTGGAACCCTGAGATCTGAGCTGAAATGAAAGGATTATTGATATTCCACTGWCCCTAGACTGAAACTCATTTTGGAGAGGCTGATTGTCTTCCTCTTGCTCTCTCTTTCAGTGTCACATCCACAGAATTTTCTTCTAAGTTATATCTTACCTAAGTCCATTTATAAAATCACACATATGGAGAGAAGAGGATCTCTCTATACGCAATTCACATTCAGGTCAAAGAGTTTGGGTGTATTTCCAATGCAGTGTCTGTTCTTTAGAGTAATTTCACCATGTTTTTGAAGGGAACAGACCTTTCAGTGTGGGCAGAGTTTCGAGAAGACACCGAGACCTCCTTTGKCAAAAAAGGAAAAGGCTGTGATGGAGTTTTGGACCGAGCAATGGGTTCCATATGGCTAAAATTTTATCCTTTTACCTTTGTTGCCTTTTTTAGGAGGTGTTTGTTTGAAGGATTTTTTGGGGAAGTTTTGGCGTGAGCTAAGATGGAAATCTCAAGACAAGGAACTGAAACACTTCTGTCACGTTTTCTCTCTCTTATGATGAGGAATCCCATTACCTTTCCTCCTGGGTGGATGAATACATCACCCAGAGRACAACATCTACTGCAGGGAGGGGTCAGAGGCTGAAAAAGGACAATTTCTTAAGCAGGTTTTCCATTTTTCTAGCTCCCTGCCAATCTCATAAAATAGAACTTAAAGCTTTTGAGGTCTCTGATGGATGGCCCTTCTCTGTGGCAGCCCCAAAACAAGCTTGTTTGGCTGTGAACTATTTCGTCGTTATCTTCTTTCTTGTCRTGTTTTGTTCTCTGCTGTACAATTTGGCTTGGTTCTAAAGCATCATTATGGTAGAAAAACACAAGAGAAAGATTTATTTTTCTGCCTGGAGTCCCCGTTGGTTTCTTCCCAAGAAGAAAAGGACAGTCTGAACCAAAGGCAGGAATTACTGTTTGGACAAAGTGATCTGACAAGTGAATAGGAGCAGTGGATGAGTGTCCRTGCCCAGTGGAAGTGACCCAGCACGGACAGCTGAGCATCCCTCGGTGTTCCCTGCATGGTGAAATCCTCTTGGAACAACTGGTGCAGGACAGGACAGGACAGTAGACTGTGCTCTGTCCCCCAGAAGGGATGGAGCAGTACTAAATTAAACAGAGAAGTTATTGACTGAGCCAGTTAAATTCAATTAAACACACACTGCGTGTCTYGGTTAAGAGTGAGGAGAGCACTGCACACCAGAATGGTCTCCTGGTACAGGAACAGTTTGAGCACACAGAAAAAGGAAGGAACTGTGCAGGGATGCARTGATACAGAGATGCTCAGAGGTGTGGAACACCTCTGCTATGCAGAGCGGCTGGAAAAGCTGAATTATTCACCCTGGAGAGGAGAAGGCTCCAGGGAGAGCTTAGAGCACCTTCCTGTGCCCRAAGGGGCTACAAGAGAGCTGGGGACAGGAACAGAACAAGGGGGAATAGACCCAAACTGACAGAGGGAAGTTTAGATTAGATTTTAAGAAGAAATTCTTTCCTGTGAAGGTGGTGAGACACCAGTGCAGGTTGCCCAGAGGAGCTGTGGATGCCCCATTGCTGGAAGTGCTCAAGGCCAGGCTGGACAGGGCCTTGAAATGGCAATGGCTGGGGATAAATAAAAAAGGAAAAACGTGAAAAAAGAGATTATCTGGTGAGATTTCAACAGGGCCTTAAGCCACCCCCAGACTGCCAGGAAAGCCCTGGTTTGCACAGCAGACAGCCTCGGGCACTGCCCCTGCTCAGCACCCRCCGGCGCTTGGCTCCGTCCCGGGAAGGGACCAAGAGGGAGAGCTTTGTCYGCTGTCCACAAAATCTTTCACCACTGCTGAAGCTGTCAAGAGGGGGACAAAGTGGTCTGGGAGAGCTGGTCAAGGAGGAAATGAGAGGAGACAGCAAACCATTCTCCTGCTGTCATGCATGAGGCAGTTTCAGCGGGTGCAGTGCCCAGGCATTGATTAAGTTTTCCTAGAACCAGAGATGGGAGTGAAAAGCTGCTTCTCTTCCTTAATCCTTCCTGTACCATTCAACCTCCTCGAGAAGTACAAGCTGGCATGGCTGTTTTGTGCTCAATTTAGTTGTCAGAGGTTTGCTGGCAGAGGAAATGGAGAAGTAGGAGAGTCTTGTTCAACACAGCCGAGGGAGCAAAACCCTCATTTATAGTCTGAATGTGAAGCTTGTGGTCCCTTTATACTGYGTGCCCTCTCCATAAACTGCTAGGCAAAGTGAGCCCAGCGCCTTCAGAAGTGAGGGTGATCATCTCAKTCCCAAACAGCAGACAACTTTGGTGAAAATTCACCCCAATGTTTGGGTAAAGATCCTTCTTCTGGCACCAGAGTGTGTGAGATCCTCCAGCAGCAGGAGCAAAACCCACACTTGTGTTGTGSTTGGGAGCTCACAGAGAAATCACCTGAAATCCCAGTGAGCAGAGGCTGAAAGGAAAAGCTCTTTTACTCCTAGAACTTTCTCTGCTTGCCTTGCACAAAGTGTGTGTGAACATTTGATATGYGTGTGCTTTTCTAAGGAGTTAATAATATTTTGGGGATCTGGATGCAGGAGAGAAYAGTAATCCCTTGCTTTTCCACTGAAAATGCCAGTGATCTGCTCAGCAGGAAAAGATGGCCCTCTGTCTTCTGGAGTTATGGAGAAAAAAAATTATGCCAACAAATTGGTGGATTTCCAAACTTGCAGATTATTTATGGCAAATAGTAACAGTCTCTTGGATCACTGGGACTACCTCCTGAACAGCACATGGCAGGATGGGTCCCCTCTTTCAGCCAGTAACCAGAAATCCCCAGGATCTCTCCCGTGCCATTTGCCCTTTTGTCTTCCAGGTCATCCCAAAGGGAGGATCAATTTGAGATTCCACCTTCCCAGCAAAACTAAACTGTTCATGTCTTGAATTTATGAGGCAGGAAATCTACTTGGGAGGAACGCTGGGGCTGAAACAGCCTTATTTAAGTAAATCTAAGCACAGTGTTTACACAATGTCTGGAATTAATGCAGAGAAAACTTTCAGGTGCCAACTTTGGAAAGAGAAAATGGGGCTCAAAAAGAGCCAGATAGTGAGACTGTGATGAAGCTGGAAGCTCTTCCTCCAAGTTGGATGAAAGGTTGCTTTTACTGCTGTTAAGCACCCGCAGCGTGCTCTACTCTCTAAGGCAAGGTTCAGATAGGATATGATCACTCACCTATCTCTTTTGTGYCCAAGCTGTGGCACTCTGAGGAGGTTTAATATCATCAGCTGTGTGTATTCCCAGCAGGGACAGCCTCACCAAAGATCAGGGGGGGAGTTTGATGTGTGTAGCACATCAGTAGAAAGCGTCCTCAGCAAGAGTTCTGTATTTTGGAAGAAGTTCTCATTCCCATGGAGGGACATTGATGAAATAGGGCTGTGTGGTCACAGGACAGGCCATCGGTGTGATCCATGTGTGGTCATTCGAGAGGCCCTACAGCCACACTCATGCTCCTCACCTTGAATCTCCTGAGTTTGCTGCCACCCCAAGCCAGTGCAATGCTTTCCMTCTACCTGGAAAAATCCTTGTGAAGTTGGCAGGAACCAGTTTTGCAATGTTTCTTCCAGTGCCACCCAGTGCCCTGTTAGGTGAACTTCCACATGGCATTTCTTAGCAGCACATCTGTTGCTTTCAACCTAGCACTGGACTGTTGAGGTTTTGCTAAGATTTCCTCTGGCATCTTGCTCACTGACAGCATGAGCCTGCAGCCTTGAGTATTTTGGTTTTTCCTCTAGCACGGGTGCAGAATAATCAGATAAAAAGTCAGATTATAACAAACTGCAGCTGTTTTATTGGGAGAGAAGTCATAARGACACTGTGGGTGTCTGGCCAGRGGACAGAGAGGAGCCCTGGAGCTCCTGCCATGGCCAAAGGTGCCCTGGTACCATCACCAGGGCGCCCAACAGAGCTGAGTCTGACCATGTCCATACCTGCTTGAGGACAGGAGCCAGCTGAGGCTTGAGGTGAAACCTCACATTATCCCAAACCTCCAGKAAATGTTCTGTTTTCTCCCTCATGCACTAAAATTGCCCAGTGCTGTGCCCTGCAGCAATGCAGGCAGCCAGTGCTGCAGGGCTGTCAG
>NW_026623290.1:1761338-1763599 GCF_030028575.1 Malurus melanocephalus
TGTTTTTACAGGGATGGTTTCAGAAGCAGAGCAGGCAGGAGCAGCATCCAAGCTACTCTGTACATAAAGATCTTACTCACAGAATGGTTAGGAAGCCAGACAGAATGGAATATTWCTCCTATTTTCTTTGCAGCTGAAAAAACATGAAAAATCACAGGAGTGCATTTATTGCCATATTTCTGTTCCAAAGCTTGCCTTATTTAAAAAGAAGAAAAAGAAGAAGAAATAAAACTGGTTTTGCCCACCTCACTCATTCCCCCTGACCCTTCCTTCCCTCCCATTTCCTGGACCTGGCTGAGGTTTTTAACTGATAAAWACTGAATCCAGCACAGAGGCTGGGAACAACAGAGGGACAATGAAGTGTTTGTTTGTAGAGATCACAGAGGAGCAGTCTGTAGTTTTACAGAGAGGAGAAACCACYGTTTAACTCCAAAACCCACAAGGGTTGTGCTCTCCAGGTGCCCCTGCTGGGTGATGGGGTGTCCTCAGACCTCATCAAACCCCTGAAAATAATAATGCTGAGAGAAACTGAGGTCCATTCCCTGGTGGGGAATAAACTGGGAGTGGAAGAGAGAGAATCCAAGGGTAAATAAGCAGAGCTGAGCTTAACTCTTGTCCAGGAGCCTCTTTACATCCTTAATTTTAAAGGAAATGTTGTCTTTGGAAATGCCTTTATGTCCAGGCACATCTTCTAGGCAATGAGTGACATTTTATTAGCTGCCAGAAGCAATATGTAAGTGTACTAAAGGTTTTCCAAAACTGAGAAAGAAGGAAGCTTAAAATGGCCCATCTGCCCTTATTAAAAAAAAAATAAAAAAAAGTAAAGAGGACAACAATTGCAACAAGGGTGATTAACGTGGTCTGGAGCAAGCAAAGGCCATAGGAAAGGCCCTGCAGATGGGACTCAATTAAAACAGACTAGAACTGAAAATGCTTTCMAGCAAGCAAACATGTTTGGCTGTGTTGCAAAGGGGCCATCTGGCTATTTTCCACTGCACAGTCTGGCTSTGTAGGTACTTCATTGAACTTCACTGTAGTGGCTTCTCCTTTTCTTGCTCCCTCCACATTCTTCATCCCTTTGAAAAGCTGGAAATGCTGTTGGAAGAGCAAGGGATTAAACCTGTCTGTCTGCACACAGGTACATGCTTCCCTCCACACGCAGATTCTCAAATAAACATATTTCTATGCAGCCAATTTAGGACACTGCACCAAGCCAGTAMAGGAGCAATAAACTTCAGTGAAAGGGACAGTTGTTCTCTGGGGTGGAGAGCTCCTGAGCCTACCAGCAATTCCCAACCCTCTCCTTTCTAGAAAGGCAAGAGTTTTTCCTCAATTCTTCCTGGTCCAGGCTGAATTGGAAAGGGCCTTGGTTTCTGTCTTGGCCTCAGTTTTTTGGGTTTTTTTTTTGTGGCAGTTTGGTTGGGTTCTTGTTCCTCCAGGTTGCTCAGTGCCCCACACAGGGACTGTSATCCCTTTGCAGAGGCACAGCCGTGACCTTGTGTAACTTGTCCTGCCTCCTCCTCTCTTCTCACCACAAAATCTGCCTGCTCCAGCTGCTCCCCCAGAAAGTGTAAATGGAGTTTTGCAGGGGAGTGATCTGTGGGGATGGGAGGTGTTTTTGTACCATGGACCTGTCAGAAAGCATGTGGTGATCRTTGCTGCCTGTCTGGAGGGCTCTGTGCTGCAAGAATTATCCCCTCACAGTCTTCCCCACTAGAGCCTGGACAAATCTCTCTTTTTGGCTCCACCAAGGCATGTGCARAACAACTTTTTTTAAAGGTTTAAAGATGATAAGGACCCTGCAACTGAATTGGAGCTTGCCAGCAGTGATCTGATAGCTCCTGTGGGTTCAGCAGCTCACTTTTCTAGCCAGAACAATGATTTTCAAAGAAGTAGTGAAATGGGGTTATGTCCAGGGGCCTGTGTTATTTATGACACACGTGGTAGGGGCATTGACTGTGCTCCCAGAYAATTTCCAAGGTCCACTTCTCTCCTTCACCATTCAGCTGCCCCCAGGTCAGTGAGATGCTGAGCAGGGGATGTTCCTGTGACTGCTGAGCCAGCTCCAGCCTGTACTCTGCCTTTGCTCAATCGTGCAGCTCAGACACTCATCCCTGAGCACTTTTCCTCTGTGCCAGATCCATCTTGGCGAGCACACACTGATTCTCCCTCCTGCTCAACTGCACCTTCCTGTTCCTTGGGTGCAGCCAAGGCTGGACCTACACTTGTGCAGAGGCAACAGCCACACGTGAGCCAGCCAC
>NW_026623290.1:1764014-1811875 GCF_030028575.1 Malurus melanocephalus
TCCTTGTCCATGATGTTCTAGAATAACAAGAACAACCTCCCCTGTTCCCTTGTGAGACAGACCAGCCCTCCATCACCCGTGCTGTCCACGGCTGCTCACACAGACCTCCCTCCTCACTCATTTGCTACCAGAACTGCTCCTTCAAGCAGCTGTTTGCTCATTGACATGTGCCTGGAGACAACACAGAGTGGAAGTGTTGCAGCACAGAACTATTGCAGTAACAACAGGACGTTAATCAAAGGCATTCCCAGAGCAGCGAATCCCAACCAGAGCTCTGTACAGACTCGGGGCTGGATCTCTTTGGCATGCTTCAGGGGAATGAAAAATGAAGATCAACATTGCAAACAGCACCCTGAGGAGTAGGTTTGGTTTCTTACTGGCAGGGACTCAACACTTTCGCGGAATACACCCAAAACATTGTTATTCTGATTTGTTAACCGCTGCTCACAAGGAAAATCCTTTTCCTCTGGGCTTCTGTGGGGTAAGAGGAGGTTGGGTTTTTTTCTCCATAGCTAAACCAAACTGCAAAGACACTGCTGGTCCCAGCTGTTGTCATATGAGGCTGTTTTTCCTTGCAGAAGATCAGCATAAAGCTTGAATAAGGCTAGGAGTACATGAGCTTGTCTTAGCTTTTGGGATAAAGGAGATTTCTTCTGTTTAGGGCATTGTGTTCTGTGATGTCTACCTGATGCACAAATAAAACTGCTCTCCTCCTATCTGCCACTGATGTAACCAGAAATACCAACTCAGAACAACACCAGCTTGCTGCAGCCACAGGCCCTATAAGAAATTATCCAGCCAGCCAACTCCTGCCATATTTAAACACCTGTCTCCATGCTCTAGGATGTTTCTATTCTTTAGTAAGTAACCCAGGTCTAAAGCTGCCTGCCTCTCTTGGCTCAGTTTATCTCATGACACTCAGGGCTATTCAGCTTACCTGGATTCTGGCAAAATGTGTCTGTGCAAGGTACCTCATCTAAGCAGCCTGGAGAAGTAAGAGTTTTTATTTAATRCTCAAACAGGTATCATAGTGATGGTTAGGAGGGCGTCCTCTACTTAAATCCCTTCTGCCCTGCATGATCAACCCTGATAGAAAGCCCATAGCTTCTTCTGGTACCAGCTTCAATGATGCACCACCCACTGTGGAGAATGTGTGCTTTGTTTCCCACTTGAGTTTACTCAGCGTCTCCCAGCTATTAGTTCTGATCATGAATTTCTGCTAGAATAAAGACCCCCTCAGCACCAGCAGCCTCTGATTGAAACAGTATTTATGCACAGTTGTCAACTTCTCTGTTTTTGTTTGTTTTATTTGTTGCAATAATTAGGTTCAGACTTCCTACTTTCYAGTCTTGCCCCCTAAAGCATTCTGTCCAGCCCTCAGATCCTTGCTAGTGGATATTTCTTCACCACCTTTTTCTGATATCTTCATGAGCAGAGATTTGCCAAGTATTCCCATTGTTTAATGCACAGAGAGGAATTCCTGTTTGGTTTGATGTTGGATAATAGCAGTAGTTCTCCTGAGTGACTTCTTTCAACATCCCATAGTCAGACATGCATCTCTTGTACAATTTTATATTTGATTCTATTAAAGTACAGTCTGTTTGGAAACCCATTGGATCTAATGCTGACCCCTGTAGATGCCTATTAGGAATAYTTCAGATGGATCCCATTAGAGACCCTCTAGCCTGGTTTCTGCCAAGCCATTTTAATGGATTTACTGCTGGCATTACACRTCTTCATATCACAGAACCCTGAAAAATGCAAACCTTATCAAAATCTAATTACACTGTGTTGCAGCCACGCAGGCAGCTTTATCAGACAAGCTTAGAATCATGCCAAACAATAAAAGGTTGGAAGCACCTGTTTTTATACACAAGTGCCTTAACTAAGATTAGTATTACWTCTATTCTTCAGTGCTTAATGAACTGAACCCTGTATCAGATTTTCCATTATTTTGCCCTGAATTTATGTCAATCAAACTAGCACGTATTTCTGAGGCTCATCATTGTGTATCTTGGCTGATTTTGGAYGCAGTGYTTCAGTTGTTGGGAGCTGCCCCAGCTCTGCAGGATTCTGAAGGARCATCAGTGGCCATCAGCTCACTCAGCCAGCTCATTCAGGGCTCCTGGSTACGGCGCTTTGGCCAAGCTGACTYCAGGCTGTTTGTCAGCAGCAGATGCTGTTTCCAGTTCTCCCTGCTTTACTGWGGAGCAGAAGGCATTCACTGCCCCCCACCCTGTGGGCACAGCCCCCTCCCACTGACCCAGACCCTTTGGCCTCTCATTCATTGGAGTGTCAGCTCCCCACTGCCCATCCCTGCAGGGRAATGGTGAGGTCAGCTGTCATCTGCACAAGAGCTTCGTAATGCATTRTTTGTGCAGGCATCAGCCCTAAGCAGAGAGACACCCAAACACATCTACAGCTCCCAGAGTTCTGCCTGAGGTTAGCACTTACCTGACATTTTATTCCTATGCACGGTAGAAAATGGGATATCTCCGTTTGTTGTTGTTCAGTCCTGTCGCTGCAAACTGAAGCCTCCACACTCCTCTGCCAATGTGTTCCATCCCTGTTCTGTCCTATTTTCTGCCAGCAGAGCTGTCTCTATTCACTAAAGATAARGTTTTGTGGTGTGTCAGGTTCAAATGAATGAGTGCGTGGAGGTCAGGTTTTCAKAAGTGAAAGGTTAGTGCTGAACTGTACAGGATGGGGTTCATTTTTGGCCTTTTCTTGTGCCAGTGAGGGTATATAATGGAGTTTTCTACAAGGCTAGTAGGCATATACCCAGAATGTTACCTGTCAGCTGAAGTCACCTGGAATCTTTCTAGATCATGGGAATGAAACAACCAATATCTGAACCTCAAAGGAAACACCAGTGATTCAGCAGGTTGTGGTCCTTCCTTCTGAGTCGGGGCTCAAATGTGATGCCAAACTGTGCTGGGTTGCCAGAGGACCTGGTTTTTATTTGAAATATTGAAACCAACTTGAGTCTTTGTGGCAATTTAATATGCCATGATATTATAGTGGATGGTAATCCAGTTAGGATTTAATTAGCTGGCCTCCCTATATTGCTTCTGTCACTCAATGTCACCAGGATGCTCCTTCCTTTTCCTGAAGCCTTCAGAAGAAGCAGGTTGCTCTGACTAATAAAGGGATCCCAAGAAGATATTTTAGGGTGGATTTAAGAAGCYTAAAATTGTATCCTGTATCAGTTCTGGATCCATTTGCACTGGAGGATATGCTGACTCTCAGTGCAGGAGTATTGCATCAAAGAGTTGTAACATTTGACTTTTCCACCACGCAAAGGGCAAATTTTCCTTCAGAACATTTTAAGGAATAGAAAATGCTTTCAGCCATCTGGCCTGAGAGCCAGTGCTGGCTTYGGTGGTGATGCCCAGTGAGGGACAGCTCCTGTTCAAAGACAAAAACTTAGAGGATGCAATGGTCCCTCTGAGTAAATACATAGTAGGTGTGTGAAGACCTGTTGTAAAATTGCCATTCTGCTCCACAGGTAAGACTGAATGACAAGAGAGAGTGTGAGAAAGAAATATAATAAGTGTTGTATAATAMCATTTCAGACTGTTGTACATAGCAGAGCATCTTATTTATTTGCMCCATGGACTGATTTCTTGAAGCAGCACTTTGAGGCAGAATCCTTCCCCAGGGACAGGCTTTGACTGCTGATGTGAGGAATGTAGGAGGTTTAAGGGGCATCTGAAAGCATTTCACTGCCYCACAGCAGCACCCAAAGCACTCAGCTCCCCGTGAATATACACAAATCCTTTCTCCCTGTGTTGTTTCTTGCAGGTAAATTATGACCACTTTACTATTAGTGTTTGTGTGTTTGCAAGTCATCACCGCAGCCGACTCTGTGGAGCTCTCAGGTAYGTGTGCAGGGCTTGGGAAAGCAGGACTGAGCCGTGTGCTGCACTCTGGCCCCATCCCCAAGGACAGACAGCCCCCAAAATCTGTGCTGTGCACACACAAGACTCCTCTGTTGGGATGGCTGCTGAGCCACAGCCTCTCACTGCTCTTGTGTTTGGGAAGCCARGGAGACAGCTGCAGGCAAAGGCAGATTTGTGGGGAAACTGAGAGAATTTCAGCATTTCCCTTTTGAAACACGCCCAGGTGTTATCTYGTAGGGTGGGCAGAGCTGTGCTGCAGTGGAGCCCCTCGTTCCCTTCATTCCCATACCCAGCACTGGCCCAAATCCCAAAAGCAGCCACACTGCAGAGGTCATTGTCACGACTTCCCTTTCTAGACTAGACCAAAAGGTTCTGTCTGAACATGTGGGTACAGGTTTGCACAGCAGATATGGGCGCTRGATCATATGAATATTTTGTACTTTTGTGTTACTGATGTAACCATTGCTTTGTTGATGAACCAGCAGACGGTAGTGATGGCCTGGAAGTCAAGATACCTGAGCAGTCTCCCCTGCGTGTTATCCTGGGAAGCTCCCTGAACATCCCGTGCTACTTCAACATCCCRGAGGAGCAGGACACCAGCCTCATGCTGACCCCACGGATCAAATGGAGCAAGCTCTCCAACGGCACCGAGGTGGTCCTGCTGGTGGCCACGGGCGGGAAGATCCGGCTCAACGGCGACTACAGGGAGGTGATCTCCTTGCCCAACTACCCCGCCATCCCCACGGACGCCACGCTGGAGATCAAGGCGCTGAGATCCAACCACACCGGCATTTACCGCTGTGAAGTGATGTACGGCATCGAGGACAGAMAAGACACCATAGAGGTCCTAGTGAAAGGTGGGGTTCTGCCCTTGCTCTTTTCTCTCAGGATCTTGCTGGCCTGGGCAGAAGGGAGAAAGAGGTACATGGGTGGAGAAGGAGCTGCTCTCCCTGTAGGGATCAGCCATTTCTCCCAGGTCACAGATAAGGTGATGGGTGGGGGAGCAGAAGCCACTGGCCAAGCATTTATTTTAGCAGACTAAAACCAGACTAAACAAACCAGTAAAATTACTCATAGCAGAATATGGGAAGAAAATGACTCCTCTGGCAGAAGGTGAATAACAGAGACAGCAAGACGGCATCCTTGGCAGGAGGTGGCACTGGMTACACTGGGTTATTACTTAAGCGGGTGAAGCTGGAACAGGGCCCTTATCAGACCTTTAAATTTTTCCAAACATTTTAGGAGATGGGATGCCCTCATCTGGAGAATTGGGCTGCTCTGGAAAAACTTCCATTGCCTTATTGCAAAGCCTGTTCTAGTAATAGGTGGATAAAATAACAAAAGTTTTGTACAATCCTTCTCTTTTTTTGTGGCTTTTKCTTTCTGGGTAAGAAAGGGAGACAGCTTCCACTGCAGGACTGTATAGGACGAGGTTTATTTTTGGCTTTTTCTTGTGCCACCTCTGGAAGTTAAGGGGCTGGTGATTGTGTGATGGCCAATGTCTTTTCCAGGCATCGTATTCCACTACAGAGCAATCTCCACAAGGTACACCCTGAACTTCGAGAAGGCAAAGCAGGCCTGTATCCAGAACAGTGCTGTCATTGCTACCCCYGAGCAGCTGCAGGCTGCCTACGAGGATGGGTACGAGCAGTGTGATGCTGGCTGGCTGGCTGATCAGACTGTCAGGTGAGCAGCCATGCAGGGCAAAGGAGAGCCACTGCAGGGTCGTTGGGGAAGGTGGTTTCTGTGATGAAGCCACCGACTGAAAATGGTTGCCAAACATCAGTAACTGCTGGTGTGCAGAGGGTGGACTGAGAGCAGAGTGACCACTGTGCTCCTCAGCTAGTGGTGACAACTGAGTGGAAAATGGCTTCATCCTGATCCTTCATCTTCCCTGAACAAAACAGGTGGTGTGCCACGATGCACAAATGTGGCTCAACCAGACCAAGCTGTGAACGCCCCACTGTGGAGGCACTTTGTCCTGATGTTTTTTGGTCAGTGCTCCAAAGAGCATCAGAGGGACGGCAGGACAGCAGATCATCCTTCCCCTTCCCCATAACCTGGGAAAAGCCATAAATCACACACTGGGCAGTGCTCCACAGCTCCCTCCCAGCCTCCTGGGGCTGCCAGGGTCCTGCCCCACTCCTCATCCACAATSTCTCCCTCAGGTACCCCATCCACTGGCCCCGGGAGCGCTGCTATGGCGACAAGGATGAATTCCCAGGAGTGAGGACCTACGGTGTCCGTGAGCCAGATGAAACCTACGATGTTTACTGCTATGCAGAGCAAATGCAAGGTGATTTGGGGTTTTTATTCTTACCAGAGGCAGAAGCAGCCAAAGCCCTGACCATGCCTAGACTGGACAACAGCAAACACAGAGGCAMAGGGCCTAGAGAAAAGACAGGTTAAAGCTGAAAAATCACATACCCCAGCCAGGCCAGATGTACTCGACAGTCTTTTATTAGACCTTGGACAATTTTAATGTCAAATGACTAATGCAGTGCAGAGGGTGGAGTCCGTCTAACCTCCACCAGAGTCCACGCCRTCCTGCCTGGTCAGCTATTGGAGTCGGACATTCAGAGGTGTCAATCACTCATGCTCATGACAGGGATCCATTGAAATATTCAGCACAACTGGACTGCAATTGTCCTTTATGTCCCTCTTGCCCTGTCCCTGCAGCTGATTTGATGTGTTTTGCTCCAGTCTGTAAGAGTTATTGTCTTCTGGTCTTTATAAAGTCATTGACACGAAGTTGCATTTCAGCTCTAACACACAGGATTCTTCATCTCAACCAAACTTTCAGGATAGACCTTCTATCTATTTCTATTTTTATTTCTATTTCGATTCCCTTTCCATCTCAGGGGATATAAAGGGAATTGGGATTAAATTCTACAGGTAATTCCGGTGCTAATGAATGGTGTGATTGCAGGCAAAGTCTTCTACGCCACTGACCCGGAGAAGTTCACCTTCCAAGAAGCTTTTGACAAGTGCCGCAGCCTGGGAGCGCGTTTGGCCACCACWGGGGAGCTGTACCTGGCCTGGAAGGACGGCATGGACATGTGCAGCGCGGGCTGGCTGGCCGACCGCAGCGTGCGCTACCCCATCTCCAGAGCACGGCCCAACTGCGGGGGCAACCTGGTGGGGGTCAGGACGGTGTACCTGTACATCAACCAGACCGGGTACCCCCACCCCGACTCCCGCTACGACGCCATCTGCTACAGCGGTGAGTGCTCGGGCAGTGGGAGCAGGCTCTGCACACCGGCCTGGCCACAGACAAACTCCTGCTTCTTTGTTTTGTTTTGTTTGTTTTTTGGTTTTTTTTTTTTTTAAAAGAGGGGAGAAGGAAGGTTTGGTAGAGGATTAAGTCCTCTGCTTGTGTTCAGGTGCAGAAAGCTGCTTGGCCTGCTCRTGGGGAGCTCTGCAGAGGTGGGTGTAACACAGCCCGCTTCTCTCCAGTCCTCCCACACCTTCCTGCTTTCATAGCTCTCCTGGAGACACAAAGCAGAGCTCAGGTGCTTCATATGCCAGGCTCTGAATGCTGGAGAAGGAAGTGAAGGAGAAAGAGAACCGGTGTGACCCTGAAGATGTGTGTAGTGATGCGATGTGATGTGGTACAGACGCGTGACTGAGTTTCCATGCTGGGATAAATCTGAGACTGACGCAGTCTCTGGGAATCGTGGATCAAAATTGCACCTGGGAAGTGAAGAGCAACCCAGCTACTCCCCCTTTCTTCTAACTGCACACTTCTGCCTGCAGCAAGAAGAGGGGGAAACAGTGGGATATGCTCTATTCAGGGCAACCAGAGGCCAGCATTCAAATAGGATTGCCATGTTTAAAAAAATTACAATATTTTAGAATATATGTTGAAACCCTCCTGATCAGACCTGTTGTGCCCAGATACATCTCCCAGACCCCTGAAGGTACCCAGTTATGTGGCCAAGCTAAAGACTGGTCCATCAAGCCACAGCCCTCTGGTGATCTCAGGRTTTGCAGCTGAAACTGCTGCATATGGTCAGTCCTTGTCTGAGCATCTTTATAGAGGTCTCTGAATCCCTTGAGATCGGAGAGATACTGGCTGAAATGAACTAGCAGTAAAATGGAACTGGACATAGAGCAAGGAAAGCAGTACTAGAGGAAAAGCCAGGCATTGTCTCATAGTTCTTCTCTTCCCAGCCAAGACGTGCCTTGCTGCATGTCCAGGAGGTGAYCCATCCTTCCCTTACCAGCCCTCACAGCTCTGTTTCATGCTTTTTTTTGTAAACCACCATCCCTATCATCAGCTGAGCTGCTCAGTGGCATGTTAAGCACGTTCTCCTAAACCCAAGGGATGTGACTTGAGCAGGAAAGTGATTTGGGAGGGGAAAGGTGGGAGCTGYTTGTATTTGCTATAACAAGTGGCCTGGGCTGTCCTGGCAGTGGGGTTAGGAWGCTTATAGGGGATGAGCTCTAAAATCACCTGGGCAGAGCAGAAGGAGGTCGAGATCCTGGTGAGGCTTCACGCACTGAGTGTGAGGATCCAGTTGTCTTTCCTCCACGGTTCAGACAGATCTGCCGTGCAGCTTTTCCAAGCTCCCCGACTCCCCTCCGTCCACCTCAACTTCCTTGCGGCAGGCACTAGAGGTCAGTGCAGACCTGGATATGGGCGAGGTGTTCCCGAAAAGGAGAGCTGGCAGGAGAGCAGGGAATGTCCCTGATCACCCAGATTTGGAGCCTGAGGTGSCTCGGTGCCCCGTCACCATGCCCTCCGTGCTGAGGCATTGTAGAGAATCACAACGGAGGAAGGAAAACCATTATTTTTCTTTTTACCAAACTGTCGTGATTTCCYTAATCCTCTCAGAGCCAGCTTCTTTTTGGAGGCAGCCCGGTGCAGTTCACCTGTCAGGCTGACATTATCCTCTCTGATTGCTGCTTTGTGTCCTGATGCAGAGGATGGCACTGAGAGCCTGGTGCCAGGGCAGTACATCGACGAGCTGGGGAGCGAGCTGGGCAGCGCTTTCACCGTCCAGACCGTCACCCAGACCGAGGTGGAGCTGCCCCTGTCCCGCAATGCCACGGAGGAGGAGGTCCGCGGCAGCATCGCCACCCTGGAGCCCATGGAGATCACCCCCACGGCCACCGGGCTGGACCAGAGCTTCACTGCCCTGCCCGACCTCTTCAGCACCGCTGGCACAGCAGAGACAGCAGCCACAGAGGAGGAAAATGCCACCAGGGAGGATGTGACAGCGCCGTGGACTGTGCCTCAAGAGGCCACCACCACAGACCTAGGCACTGCCATCACCACCATCGCCCTGGGCACTGCTGTCACTGCTGGAACAGCGGAGGTGAGCTCGSTGGAAGAGGTCCTGACTGCCACAGCAGGACCGGAGTCTGCCTCGGCGTTCACGGTGGAAGATCAGCTTGTGCGAGTGACAGCTGCCCCTCCTGCCGGTCACCTCCCCGAGCAGCCCATCTCCCCCACAGGTGAGTGACCAGGACTCTGAGAAGCGTGAAGGTCAGCTCATTCTAGAGGTGACCATTCTGCTGAAACAGCCCAAGAGGGTATCCAGGTCCCTGGGGCTGGGGTCAGGGACAGGCTCCAGCACAGCAGGGCAGGAGGGGAGAGGAGGAGGCTGTGGGCCATCCCATCGTGTGCTGGCTGATGCGTGGTCACACTCTGCTCTCCAATATGCATCTGACTCCAAAAAAGGGGCAGTCAAGGCAAAAAGGCCTTAGAGGAGGGCTAAAGAGATCCCCAGAACATCACCCTCAGCGACAGCAGAGCTCCGTGAATGAGGCRTTTCCATCAAAGGTGAATTTGAGAGGGCCTGTCCTTGCACTGYTTTTTGAAAGACCGTTTCGGATCCYGTTCCTGCTGTCTCACACAGCTTSTCTCCCCCAGGTGTGGTGTTTCACTACCGTGCAGCCAGCAGCAGATATGCCTTCACCTTTGTCCAGGCGCAGCAGGCCTGCCTGGAGAACAGCGCTGTCATCGCCACCCCCCAGCAGCTGCAGGCTGCCTACGAGGCTGGCTTCGACCAGTGTGATGCTGGCTGGCTGCGGGACCAGACAGTCAGGTAAAGTCACACTGACTTGGGGCAGACACCACWAAATTGAGGCTTTGCTCTGGTCTGTCCTACTGCTCTCCTCATCGGCATCTAAAGCTTTGCTGAGCCAAGGCTGTCTCCATGATATTCAGCGGCCAATAGACATGTTCTTGTCCATTTCTTTTYTTCATTTCCTAACCTGTGTATGCATCTTGCATCAGTGAGTCCTCCCGGTGTGTAGGAAGAGGAGCAGGAAATTTGTATTCATTGCCTTAAGCCASAAGTGGACTTGTCTCCAAGTCACACTCTGAGCACCTCCAACAGTGAAGAGTTCACCTCCTGCTTCCAAGCACATTGAGGTTCCTTCAGTCATGAGCTTGACCTTGGSTTACCTCCTGTCTTCATTTTTTGGCAGGTATCCCATTGTGAATCCCCGAAATAACTGCGTGGGAGACAAGGAGAACACTCCGGGCGTGCGGTCGTATGGCATGCGCCCGGCCTCRGAGACCTATGATGTGTACTGCTACATCGACAGGCTCAAGGGTACGTCCTCCCCCTTCCCCTGGGAGGCAAAAATGCGCTCCACACCTCCAGCTGTGTGTGTGTGCCTATTTGGGATGCAGGGATTCACCCGTGTTCTCCCTCCCACCCTTCAGGCGAYGTGTTCTTCGCCACCCAGCCGGAGCAGTTCACGTTCCCCGAAGCCCAGCGGTACTGCGAGAGCCAGAACGCCACGCTGGCCTCGGTGGGCCAGCTGCACGCCGCCTGGAAGCAGGGTCTGGACCGGTGCTACGCGGGCTGGCTGGCSGACGGCAGCCTGCGCTACCCCATCGTCAGCCCCCGGCCCGCGTGCGGCGGGGATGCGCCGGGCGTCAGGACCTTGTACCAGCACCACAACCAGACCGGCTTCCCCGAGCCGCTGTCCCGGCACCACGCCTTCTGCTTCAGGGGTACGCTGCCAGAGCACAGGAGGCTGTCTCCAAAGGGAAGGGGATTTCAAAATCCTGGTTTGGGTGAGGCACCTCGATGGCAGCTTGGATTGTGAGTTTTTGTGCACTCACTTCAATGGTTTTTTGTTCCAGCTCTGCCTGCCGTGGAGGAGGAGGGGGTCACCCCGTTCTCTGAGGATGTGCTGGCAACACAAGTGATCCCTGGAGTGGAAGGGGTGCCCTCTGGAGAGGAGGTGACAGTGGACACAGAGTCTGCCACTCAGCCTGAGAATCAGACAGCCTGGGGGACAGAGGTCTTTCCAACCGATGTGTCGCTGCTCTCAGGTGGGTTCAGAGCGTTCTTGTAGCCTGGGTCATGCTGGGCTGGTGGTGTACGGTTGGGACACTCCCAAAATACAAATAACTTTCCCAACTCCTTCTCTTTGTTTGGTTTTTCTTTTGCAGTGAGTCCATCTGCTTTTCCTCCAGCTACCATAATTCCAGAGGAAGCGTGTACCAATGCTTCCATCAGCGAAGTGCCAGGGGAGGTGACTAAATCTGGAGAGCATCAAGTCAGTGGTGAATCTTCAACATCTGGGTGGGTATCTGGAGTCCCAGATACCAGCGGAGAAGCAACTTCTGGAGTTTTTGAACTTAGTGGAGAGCACTCAGGGATTGGAGAGAGCGGATTGCCATCGGTAGACCTGCACGCCAGWGGCTTCCCACCTGGAGAAAGTGGGCTGCCCTCAGGAGACCTGAGTGGTGTTGATACCAGCGGCCTGCCTTCTGCAGAGGAGGAGATATCGGTGTCTGTTTCGAGGGTACCAGAAATCAGTGGGATGCCCCCTCAAGTGGAGAGCAGCGGGCTGCCTTTCGGAGCGAGCGGAGAAATCTCTGGCACTGAGCTGGTCAGTGGCGTAGCATCTGGAGAGGAAAGCGGGCTCTCCTCTGGTTTTCCRACCGTCTCCCTCGTGGATACCACACTGGTGGAAGTTGTGACAACAGTGCCACAATGGCGAGAGGAGGGAATAGGGTCCATCGGGGTCAGCGGTGAGGGCGACCTGTCCGGGTTCCCATCCTCTGAGTGGGACAGCAGCGGGGGAATCCAAGGCTTGCCCTCGGGAGCTGAGYCCAGCGGGGAGCACTCTGGGGTGCCCGAGCTCAGCGGGCTGCCCTCGGGARGCTCTGAGCTTAGCGGGTTCTCCAGCGGAGAAACCTCTGGAGCACATGAGACCAGTGGYCTGCTGGACCTTAGTGGCCTTTCCTCAGGTATTGATGGAAGCAGCGAGGCCTCYGGCATCACCTTTGTGGATTCCACTTTGGAGGAAGTGACAACAACCCCCCCAACCACAGGAGCAGAAGCAAAAGAGACTTTGGAAATCAGTGGATTGCCTTCGGGAGGTGAAGACGCATCAGGCATGGTGTCTGGGAGTTTGGACATCAGTGGTGAGACTTCTGGGCATGTAGACTTTGGTGGGAGTGTTTCTGGAGTGCTGGAGATGAGTGGATATCCCAGTGGAGTGACCGACAGCAGYGGAGACGGCTCTGCAGTTGATGTCACCAGTGGTCTGCTGTCTGGAGAGGAAAGTGGACTCACCTCTGGCTTTCCCACCGTCTCTCTTGTGGATACCACTCTGGTGGAAGTTGTAACACMGACGTCAGTGGCACAAGAAGTGGGAGAAGGACCATCTGGGATGATAGAAATCAGCGGATTTACTTCTGGAGACAGAGGACTATCTGGAGAAGGGTCTGGAGCTGTGGAGACTAGTGGGTTTTCTTCAGGGGCAGGAGACCTGAGTGGAGAGCCCTCTGGAATCCCATACATCAGTGGAGACTTTTCTGGAGCCACAGATCTGAGTGGACAGTCTTCAGCAGTGACTGATATTAGCGGGGACRTCTCAGGGCTTCCAGAAGTCACTTTAGTCACTTCTGATTTACTAGAAGTGGTGACAAGACCAACGGTATCACAGGAACTGGGTGGGAAAACCGTCACATTTCCCTACAGTTTGGGGCCAAGTGGTGAAGCCTCTGCATCTGGTGAGCTAAGTGGGGAAACATCTGCACTGCCAGAAGGTGCTCTAGAAACGTCAACAGCTTATGAAATCAGCGGTGAAACRTCTGCATTTCCAGAAACTGGTACAGAAACATCCACGATTCATGAAATCAGCGGGGAGACATCTGCATTTCCCGAATTTAACACAGAAACATCAACAATTCAAGAAATCAGTGGGGAAACCTCTGCATTTCCTGAAGTTTTCACAAGTCAGGAAGCCAGGGGTGAAACATCTGGCTATCCTGAAATTATCATAGAAGCATCAACAGGTCAAGAAGGAAGTGGGGAAACCTCTGCATTTCCTGAAAGTAGCACAGAAACGTCCACAATACAGGACATCAGTGGGGAAACATCTGCATTTCCTGAAATTAGAATAGAAACATCCACGAGTCAAGACATCAGTGGGGAAACATCTGCATTTCCTGAAATTAGAATAGAAACATCCACAAGTCAAGACATCAGTGGGGAAACGTCTGCATTTCCTGAAATTAGAATAGAAACTTTCACAAGTCAAGAGGCCAGGGGTGAAATATCTGGCTATCCTGAAATCACCATAGAAACTTCGACGGTCCAYGAAACCAGTGGAGAAACATCTGCCTTTCCTGAAATCAGCATAGAAGCTTCCACAGTGCATGACATTAGTGGAGAAAGTTCTGCATTTCCTGAAATTAGAATAGAAACGTACACAAATCAAGAGGCCAGGGGTGAAACATCTGCCTACCCAGAAATCAGCATAGAAACTTCGACGGTCCATGAAATCAGTGGGGACATGTCTTCCTTTCCTGAAATTAGCATAGAAACTTCGACAGTCCATGAAACTAGTGGTGAAATACCTGCATTTCCTGAAATCAGAATAGAAACTTCTACAGTCCATGATGTCAGTGGGGAGACATCTGSGTTCTCTGAGTTTAGCATAGAAACACCAACAGGTCAAGAAGCCAGGGGTGAAACATCTGCCTATCCTGAAATTTTCATAGAAACATCCACGGTTCAAGAATTAAGTGGGGAAACCTCTGCGTTCCCTGAAATTAGAACAGGAACACCCACAAGTCAAGAAGCCCGAGGTGAAAYATTTCCTGAGATCACCATAGAAGCATCCACAGTCCACGAAACCAGTGGGGAACCATCTGCTTTGCCTGCTGCTGACATCCAAACAGCTGCCACATCTTTGTCCAGTGGGGAGCCTTTTGGTACTCAGGAGGAGAGGGAGATTCCTGACGCAACATCTGGGGCTGTGACACACTCAATCGCAAGCATTTCAGGGGAAACCTCTGTCCCAGACGTTGTAATTAGCACCAGGACTCCAGATGTTGAAGCRACACAGGGGCTCAGGAGCCCTGAAGAGGCTCAGCTTGAAATAGAACCTTCCCCTCCTGCGGTGTCAGGACGAGAGACGGAGGCAGCTGTTGCTCCAGACAATCCCCATCTGCTGGCCACCACCACTGCTGCCCTGCCTCAAGCCTCACAAGAAGCAATTGACGCATTAGGACCCACTTCAGAAGGTAACGTGTCTCATATGGAAGGGAAAGCTTTGTGGAAGGGAAGGAGGGGGCATAGCTGTCACTTCTTTTGGTTTTTTATACAGCGCGGAAGCAGACAAGCAGAACATTTTTCTRGTGGAAAGCCATAAACATGGGGTTTTCCGCAGGTCATGATCATAGAATCATAAAATCGTTAAAGTTGAAAGAGACTTTTATGATCATCAAGTCCAACTACTAACCCAGTACTTCCAATTCCATCACTAACCCATATCCCTCAGTGCCACTTCTACACGTCTTTTAAATCCTTTTAGGGATGGTGACTCAACCTTTTGCCAGGGCAGCCTTTTCCAGTTTTCCACAGAATGGCTCCACCTGCCAAAGATGCCACCCTGGATGCAGCTGAGAAGCTGGAGAAGATGGGCTGCAAGTCTCAGTCCTGTTTCTCTTTCCGTGGTGCCCTGATTTGCTGCCTAGAGCCCCAAGTATTGCACAGTGTGTGGCCACCCTCTGTGTCTCATGCTGCTCTCTGCAGCTAAAATGAGATCTCAGAGCATCACCAGCTTTTGTCAGCTCTGTTGATAAATGCCCTTCCCTCCACCCTGCCTTTTTAGTGTTTCAGTGTTCTGTCTATGGTAGGACTCCTTGTTACGAAGTAGACACAGTATTTAAATCTGAGTAACCATTTATGGTGCAAACACTCTCCTAGCATTCTGAGCATTCCCTGAGCAGAGTTCAYATGCAGTGAGAAGAGAAACAAGATGCAAGACATTGTGCCTCTTGGCCAAGGGAAGTGCCCAGTCCTGGTAACACAGGATGTCCACCTGGGTTTCCCTTTGCTGCCATCAGGAGCTGGCACCAGGGACAATTCTCATTTGAAAGCCATCAATGCTTGTGCTGTATGAATATCCTGCACGAGCCCAGTCCCAAAGGGCCACACCATACTCAAGTATGGTACAAAATGTTCATGCAAAGAGATTTGCTCTGTTCCTTCTAGCAAAAGTGTCATCAWTTCCACCCCTTCCACACTGCCTCCTAAACTGCTGCTTTTGGGTTAATTTACACTGTTTGGTTCAGCGTAGGTAGCTCTGGGCTCTGTGAGGGTCTGTAAGAGCAGGGTTTTGTGAGGCTCAGACTGGTTTCTAACGTCACTGCCATCCCCAAAGTGTTTTTTATGAGTCACTTCTCCTCCTGAGAGCACAGGTAATCACGAACCTTTGTTCAGCGTGGTCCCGTGTGTGTGGCTGAGCAGCTGCACTGAGGATGCTTCAGGATGCAGAAGTGGGTGAGGATGAGCCATCATCATCATCATCATCATCAGGGTCACTGACACAGCAATGGTCCAGCCTGGCACAGCGTCCAGGGCTTTGTGGGGTGGTGCAGGAGTTGTGGACCCCAAAGATTTTCTTGTGCAGTTCGTGGGCTCTGCTTTTGGGCCATGCTCACTGCCACGTCCAAGCCCAGAGACAAAAATAAGCCAGSAAAGACAGCATTGAGGAGGGGGGAAGGAAGCCAGTGAGGCTTAATAAAAACAAAAAACAAAAAAAAAATTAAAAAATATTGGCCCCAAAATATGGGTTTATTCCACTGCTTTTTCTTTTTAAAAATTAACCACAAGGCGATTGCCAGATWTCTCGGACCATTTGTTAGCCAACATTTTTGTGAAGTATTTTGAAAGAAAACCATGTGTTCAGCAGCTCATGTGTGAAGAATCTTGAAAAATGTTCTGAAAGTGGAATATGTGTATTTGCGAGTCACAGAGAGGACAATGTAGCAGCTGGGGTTTCTTAGCAAGTGACAGCAAGAGGTAAGCAACAACTGCATGAAGTTTGATTGTCCACTTCATAAATTAGAAATGGGCTTGAGTACATGTGTATGGCTGTTACTCCCACCAGGGAAGATATTCTGGGGTAAAAACTTTTATTTTTATTGGTAAACTTTACTACAATGTCCCTACAGGGTTAAATGCAGTGCTGGTCAGGGTATGAAGGAAGCTCATCCAGGTGGCAAAAAAGTGTGTTGACCATGAATTCATAAAAATTCAATTTGCAACAAGGCAAACCTCTTTCTAGAGAATTACAACAAAGAGATGACAAAAGGAAAAAAAAAAAAAAAAGAATCCTAGGTTTCCTTTTTTGGGTCATTACTCTTTACAGAGCTCTGGGGATTGCAAACATGGAAAGTCTACAAGGAAGAACCATAGGCTGGATCCCAAAATTCTGTTTTCCATGTTGCGGCTGCCTTTTCACTCGAAGCTTCCCAGTCTTGAAATTTAGCTCTTGCAAAAAAAAAAAAAAAAAATATCACCCCCCATACCCATGCCTTGGGCTGTGCTCAGGGTTTGTAGGATGCAATGGGTGCCCATGAAGTACAATTTTGACTGACATTAAAATGTGGGTGAAGCTGGTTCAGCTTTACAAGGAGCTGAAGAGTGAGGAACAGGAAGGAATGTGGCTTTTTGCCCTGTGGCCCTGTTGTTGGAGGGTTCCAGTTAGATCCAGCAGTCCATTTAGTGGGATGATTTAAGAAGAATKATATTATTCTGCTCTGCTGTAGGCTAAAAGTATCTCTAAAAGCCAGAGCCAGAAGCATAAGAAGACCGAAGATTAACACTTGGAGTGCCAGTATGTTTTAGTGTTTAACCAAATTGAAGGCTGTGCATGCACATTTTTTAGTCAGCATTTGATTCCTTCATGAAGACAGCAACCCCACAAGCTGAAAGARTTGTCCATAAGCTTGGCTTCCTCACCCGGGTTTTGCCAGCTCAGCGAGTCTTTTTGCTTCTGGTAGCATTTGAAGACAAATAATTATTAGCTGAAAAAACATGCTGGCGCTTCAGTGAAAGGCTGCGGTTTGGAGCACTCTGACCAGKCAACGACTTTAAAACTTCACTCCATTTGTGGGGGAAAAGAGAAATGTGCTGAAATGGCATCTATTTRTGTTAAGTTTTGCTTGTCTCTGGTGAAACAAGTCCATGAAGTCTGTTGCCTACAACTCCACACAGCAGAAGGTTAAAATACAAATGAGGAAAGGTCTTAATGAGCTTTCCTCATACTTCACAACCTGGAAGTTCAAGTGATAGAGTTTTGTTCATCCAGAGAAAATCACCCAGAAAAAAAAAGCCAAGAAAATATTCACCTAAATCAGAATGTTTCACCCAATGTGGAATGCAAATTAGAGTCTCAAGAAGGAGATGGAGGTACCAATCCTGGCTGGCAGGCACAGAGCCTTTGTGGCCGAGCAGATGATTTGATGTCTCCTGAATGCAATGTCTAATTTGCATATCAGAAGTTAATTTGCTTAMACAAAACCTTCCTCTACAAAGGTAMCCTACAGTCTTGGACTAACTAGTGTTATTTACATGTCCATTTATTTTGACACATAATATTTTGGAAGCAGAGATATTCAAATTTCCTGAGCTCTTCTTCCATGAGAGTGTTGGACAAATTGAAGATTCCAGTAGATCAGCAGAACCTCCTGGAAACTTGATGATCTCTACTAGAATAGAGGTTTTTTAAAGCTGCAGCAATACCTGCCCTTTCTGCTGCATGGAGGCTTTGGTTCCATTATTGGTAGTTAATTATTTTAATGACTTAATTGCTCATAATAAGTCAGTAGCTGGCTATGTGATGYTCAATACTAGCATTTAACTTAAAATGTAAAAGAACAGGTTTCCCCAACTCCTCCTATTCTTTTCTTCTAGGAATCACCCTACAATTGCTCCAATGTTTTTCTTTGATATTTGATCTATCAGATCAGTAGTTCAAACTTCCCAGCAGATGCTGAAAAGCAAATTTAATTTGTACCTGGATTATTTTTTTTTCCTCAGTCTCTAGAAGATAATTATCTAGTTAATCTCTGATTCCCTGTTTGATTAATGGGACTTACTATAAAGAAAGGATGAGGGGGAAAACAGCACAGTTGGGCATCTTGAAAAGGCCTTTCTGCTCTATAGAACAAAACCAGGAGGGTATGGAAATATCCCAGGTTTGTTACTAAAAATTTTACACACAGCTTCAGGAAAACTATAGTTTGTTCAGGGTTTGGGTGATAGGATTCTCTGCTCACCAGCTGCTTCTCCTCAGCAGATGTTTTAAGCACAAAGCTGATGTTGTTTAATGGATGTTCTTGCTCATCTTCCATATRGTCAGCCATGGAGAGAAGTGCACAGACTGCACTGTTTTAGGAAATGGTAGCGTTGTTTCTGGTATTGTTGTCTCAGCTTGAAATGAAGAATTTTAAAAGCATTTCCTTCTCACCACTGATGCTGTGTGTTGACTTTTACATGCCATTTGCCTTCTGAACAAAACCAGGGCCAATCTATTTTTCTTTCATTTCTGCCAGGTTTCTCTTTCCAATTTCCATGATCAAGTACAACAAATGTTTTTCAAAGGCATAGGGAAAATCATAGAATCATAAAATGGTTAAGGTTGGAAAGGACCTTAATGATGATCAAGCTTAAACCTCCCCCCCACCATGGGCAAGGATGACAAGAACACTTCTGTTGCTTTCACTTGCACCAAAAGAAAGATATTCTGACTAGATATAGTATACATGTGGCAATGGAGAAGAAATCTTATGAAGGAAATGGTGAAACAAATTCATACTTTGTGTTGCATCTATATAATGCATAGCTTTCCCCTTGCTTTCTCCAGCCAAGAGTTTCCATCTTCCAGATGCAAGATGTGCCTTGTGTTCACCATTCTGTTTTAATTGGTATATTTAAAAAAAAATAAATCTAGAAGTTAGACCTTAGGTCCTGTTAGTGGCAAAAAAATAGAAACTTGTGACAGTAGAATTGAGGAAATTTTGCAACTTCTGGGCGATATTAAGTGCAGCATGGATCCTCTTTAGAAGGGTTGCTAATTCTGCATTATCCTCAATAAGTGAGTTAATGACCTGTTCAGACTGGGTTTCCTATTCTTGGCACCTCGAGGCATTTTCTCCCAGTCTTCGTTTTATATCACTGCAGCCCCTGAAATCGAGGGGTGCCTCCCTSCTGCATTCCTCGGCTATTGCTGTCCTTTGTTAGTGCGGGGCAATAATAGCGGCACTCTTGTCTCCTTGTGGTTGATAAGCTCTTGAGCTGCATGGCGAGGCAGAGCTGATTTTTTGGATGAGTGCTCGGCCAAGCAAATAAACAGCTCGTGTCTAAAATCCTCCAGTGTGGTACCTGGCAGCCAGCGCTGTGGGGCTGGGGGCTTGCTCCGAGTGTGCTGCAGCTTTTCAGCTGGCTGAAGAGGTGTGCAGTGATTTGCTAACCTCATCTAGCTCTAAACAATGTGGAAGTGGATGCTTTTATAGGATATAAAAGGCGTGAAGAGTATCGCTAAGTGTTGTGTGATAGATGCAATTTATTTTTTTTAATAGAGTTCTCACCTCCTGTAAATCATGTTTGTGGCTTTGATGCAATATCCTGGAAACACCCACAAACCAACTCGCCTGGATTTGCAGAGGCAACATCACTGCCAATTTTACCATTTAGACCTTTCCTAGAGRCCTCAGAGATCCAGATTTTCTGGGAGGACCAGAATCACCAATGCTTCCTCCAACCCAACTGATATGTTTGAGTTTTCCTATACCAAATCCTATATAAATCTCAGTGARGTGATGCTGCATCCAGATGGAGAGAGGGTCACTGCCTCAAAAGCCCAAGAGGCCGAAGGGGAGTTCAGTGTTTTCATCATCACATGTTTGAAACATCTTCTTTCCAACCATTTGAAGCACAACTTTAGGAAAAAAAAAAACCTGCCTGTGTGTCACTTGTGTTTGTTGTTTGTTTCTCCAACGTTACCTAGAAGTACACACCCTTTTCTATGTGTAATATATAAGAATATATATGTATATGTATGGAGAGATATGCAACATATATATTATATTCAGAGATCTGTTTTTACTGCATATATAATATGTGCAGCCATATTWTATGTGATATCTGTAAAAGGAAACTCTGTTCCAGCGTTATTTCCCAGCTGGAAATTTGTGGCAATGACTTTGCACATGTGAGTGTGCTCCCCCTCCTCCAGCACTGGGGATGGCAGCACGCAGCAGGGCTCCTCCATCTCAGAAGAAGTCTTGGACACGCCAAGATTTATTCCACATGACTGAAGACAGCTGAAGGCTCATTATCCYCGGCTAAACATCCAGCTTTAGCTCTCCTGTGTGCTTCACTCCCACTTGTGCAGCGTTCTTTCCACTCCATGGAGCCTGACGAGTGAAGGAAAGCCTTTCCTTACGTGTTCAGCTGGAGCCCACCGCAATCAAYGGGAAATTCTGCTGCCCCTGCTGTTGGGAAGCCCAAAGGGCCTCTTGAGTTGCAATCACTCCTCAGGATACCTCGTTTTTCTTTATGCTCTCTATCTTCTAGGAACTCCAAGTGTGACTAATAAGCAAAACTCAGCCAAGTTCAGCTCCTCTATTCTACCAGGCTTGTGACTCCCATTTCGTTCCGGAAAGTCTCAAAGTATTTACTAGAGTCATGGAAACGGGAATTCTCTTCRTGTTGCAGTGAACAAAGAAATCCAGAAAGCTTCCGTGAGATTTAGAAGGGCAATCTGTAGTGGAAAATTCCTATTATCAGAGAGGAACAGCAAAACTGGAGTAAGAGGCTCATCAGCCATCTGAGGAATGATTTCACTGCTCGCAGTGATACAGCCTAGAATAAAGATGACAATCTCCTTGCTCCAAGGCACACAGAGTTTTACCATCCAAGGTCAGAAGGGATATTTTCCATCACTTAGGCCCGTTACAGAACATTTCAGCTTTTCGATGACGTGATCAGACCTTGGCCACTGAGTCACTAGGCGGCCACATGGGGTATAACGCCCATCTGCTCCCTTGTGCCTGGGGACATTGAGCAGCTGGGCCACAGTCCCAAGGAAACAATATCCAACCAAATATATCCCAGTCAGAAAATGAGCACAAATCTTGGGCAATTGCTGCTCTGCTCTGCTATTTCCACAGCTAGCATGTTTATCATAATCTTTGTATGTTTTCTCACTAACCCTCTCATCCACAAGAAGAGTGTGGAGTGTTAGACATCACTTTTAAAGCCTTACATTGCTCCTGAGTGTGAAAGAAACTCTGTCTGACATGAGGATCTAACCAGCCATCATTTAACCTAACCTGGATGTGTTCCCATTTTCTTCCTTAGTCTTGCTCTTTGTTTCTGAGTTGAATGTATCCGAAATCTTTCCATTCTGAATGACCCTTCTTCCAATTCCAAAGTTCTCTCCACCAAGATGGAGTGCACAGCTGCCATCCCCATCACAAGCAAAAGAGCACATAATGGGGACAGGTCTGGAAAAAACGGCACTGCACTCCTGTATCCCTCACCAAGGAAGAAACACCCACAAGCAGATCTAAGATCCTCAAAGAGAAAGAGTTGAGGGTCTCTGAACCACCTCTGAATCCCCTTCTTTTCTTCTCTGCACTTTCTTTGTCTTCATTGAGAAGAGATTTCTTGATGTGGAACTTCATCTAAGTTATGGTTAGGGAGAAACTATTAGTGAGGRCAGACAACCAGGAGCACTTAGGAGATAGGCATCTATTTAAGGATGTTTCCATCACTCATGAGCATTCCACCTTCTTCCTAAGAGACCTTTAGCTGGTGGAGACACAGACACAATTTGCATGTTTGGTGCATCAGGCAGAGACAGCTGACAAAAGAAGAGTTACCACAGCAAGTGCTGTGGGTTGGACACATCTTGCTGAGCTTTGTGCTGATATCTTCAGAGTGGTGTTCAACCATCACAAAACCAAGGTCTTCCTTGTAGGGTGGGTTGGGTCTCTTGCTTTCATTCTTCCAGCAGCAGCTGTGGCAGAATGTTATAAAACACAACCCTCCCAAGTGCCCCCAAAACAGCGGATATTCCCTCCTGAACAAGCAAGGAAACAAGTTCTCCTGTTGGAGTTGCCTGCCCAGAGCCCTAATGGAAGCCCTTGATTTCTTGCAGACACCGATGTGTGCCACTCAAGCCCCTGTGTGAACGGAGCCACCTGCGTTGATGGCATCGACTCTTTCAAATGCTTTTGCCTTCCCAGCTACGGAGGGGACCTGTGTGAGATCGGTACGGCCAGCCTGGCTTAGCTAATCCTACTAACTGCTGCACCACCTCGTTCCCATGTTACCTCCCCAAAAAAAGCTGATCCCCAGTGCTCCCATCAGTGCAGCCCTCATCTCAGTAATCTAACTTCTAACAGCAGCTTTAAACACACAAGGGAGAAGCTTWGAGGCTTTCACATATCTGTTTTGATAAGTTTGTTCATCACAGCATCATGTTCTCTAAGATCTCTAAGCTTCTGGTGTCTTCTCCAGCTTTCTCTTTTYTAAGTTTCTCTTGGTGAAGCTCCACACAAATCATAATAATGTTGATCACAAAAGTYGCTGTCTCTTTGGGTCGAGGATCTTTCTGTTCATCTGTGACAGYAGGGAACCTTCTGAGTAATCTTCATCCCAGGCAAACTTTCTCTGCTAGACTGGAATTTCACGGAAGGATGCTTCAACTGAGCCATGGAAAATGTTTGTGTTTCTCTCCGAGAAGATGCAGCTGAGAGAAGGCTCGTTCACTCCAGGAATCTCCACCAATTTGACACAGCATGACATTTTTGTCATCTCCACTTCATGGCTTCCYGTGGCAGAATCAGCAGGGAACATGTCTTTGGGAAAACAGGAAGCAACCTGTATTTCCATCAAAATTTGGCATTCTGACCTGCGCTAATACTTCTTTTTGTTTCTACAAGGAAAGAAAAAGAGTTACGATTTTTTCTGAAAGCCAGGGCAAGTCCAAACTTTTATCAGCTTACCTGAGGGGAAGCTCTGTTTAAACAAAAGAGAAATAAGGTTGTAGTATCTTCTTCACCTTGGAATGAGTAATGAWAATACATGTTGGATTTCCTCTTTCCCTTTCTCCACATCTCTCTTTGTGCTTCCAATATGAACACATGGAGTAGGCCACCAGGAGAAGGTTCAGAATTAYTGGACCTTCTAGGCAGGAATTGTGCTCCCTTAACATCACTTTCCTGATCATCAGCACTCAATTTACCCATCCATACCTGTTGCTGAAGATCTTTATAATCCAACCAGAGACTTTCTACCCTGTGACTGTTTATGGTAGATCAGGCATCTGAAAGGCTGAGATTAAACACATTTAATTTTCTGTTTTCTTCAGTCACGTGTAGCAGACAGATATGTGGTGTTGCATTTCACGGGAACTGCTGACYGTCTTTTCTGGTGGTTTCTCCATTTGTCTCTATTTTGCCCCACCTGTGGTTTTATTTTTCTTAGTAAGTGYGTTCAGTTCTTCAGTGTTTGTCAGATGGTAAAAGGTCTTCCGAAAAGTTGAGGAATGCTTATACTTCTTTAAGAGTATTCAGGCTGGTTTATTGAGATTTAATTCTCTCTCTGCTGTGATAAGTTTCTGTTTCCATCTTTTTTCACCCATCTTGGTCAGTTTGCTTCTCCTCCAGAGCTCCAGAATCACATCAAGTGGTGGAATCACCCAAACCTGGTTGTCCCTTCTTTCATTTCCAACACATATGCATTGRTTCTGGACATCTGGATATGGGGTTTGGAGGTTTTTTCCCAAAGCAAGAAAACTCCACAGAACRGCAGAGTGGGGAGAGAAGTGTTCTTTCTTGGGCAGTTCCTCAAAAGCACACTTCAGGAACATTACACAGGGATTGAGTCTCTCAGGGATAAACCTGTGTCATTCAAGCTTCCTCCTAGCACTGGTGGTGTCACTGCAGACACTTCCAACACAAACTTCCCTCTCTCTGCATGTCTTGGATGCCTTCTGACAATTTTCCAGGGAATTCTTACAGGCAGCAGTGTGTCAGGGTTTSCTTTTTAATAAAAGTGACTGCGGGTTGTCCCACACCATGAGAGCATGAGCTGCTAAGAGGTGAGTTGCAACRCTTTCACACACATGCACCAACTCCTTTCCATCCCTCCTCTGTGTGTTTCAGACTTGGAAAACTGTGAGGAAGGCTGGACCAAGTTCCAGGGCCACTGCTACCGRCACTTTGAAGAGAGGGAGACTTGGATGGATGCAGAGAGCAGATGCCGACAACACCAAGCCCACCTGAGCAGTATCATCACCCCAGAGGAGCAAGAATTCGTGAACAGTGAGTGATGAGAGCTGTCAGAGACTGGGCATGGCTCTCAGTCTGAATCTACAGGCAAATTTATTCCAAGTGGTGTGAAAATCACCATTTGGCACTCAGAGTTATCCTAACAAAGCCTCATCCTTGTCCCACAGCAGGTTGAGTGGGGAGGGAGATGGGCAAACATGATGTAAGGGAAAAGAGCATCAAGGAATGGAGACTGGGAGGGAGCTGAATGACCCAGAGCTCCAGGGCCAGCTGAGATGGCAAAGAAAATCTTCCAGCAAAGTGTGGCACAACCATGACTCTTTCCTCCCCCTCCTGCTCCCCCAGGCCATGCACAGGATTACCAATGGATCGGCCTCAGTGACAGAGCTGTGGAGAACGACTTCCGCTGGTCCGACGGGCACTCCCTGGTGAGCCTGCAGCCCCCAGCACCAGCAGACACTGGCTTTTGGGGGTGGGAAGGGGGTCCCTTTGGGTGAGAAGGGCCTCATTAATTATATTCTGAGTTGGGCATTGAGTGGAGGCAACACTAAACTTTGAAGGGYTGTGGTTTTCCCAAGCCTCTAGAAAAGCTGGTCACCTCTCAAGCCCCATCCCAACAGAAATTAGCGGTGTGGGGACAGTGCTGACAACCCACAGGCTCTGCTGGAGACAGGTGGGASGGGTAGGAGAGACCAGGGCTCAGCTTTAGGTGAAGGACTTTCCTCTCCTGGCAGCAATACGAGAACTGGCGGCCCAACCAACCCGATAACTTCTTCTCGGCGGGCGAGGACTGYGTCGTGATGATCTGGCACGAGAAGGGCGAATGGAACGATGTCCCCTGCAACTATCACCTGCCTTTCACCTGCAAGAAAGGAACAGGTCAGCAGCCTGTGCCGTGCTGGCAAGGATGGGGGGCTCAGGGGGTGGCTGTGGGTCTGGAGCAGAGCCCCCAGGGCACAGGGACGTGGGTTTTGTCACTGCAAAGGGTGGTTAAAGAGGGGGAAGGAATGAGAAACAGAAGTAGGCCAAGGCTGTAGGAGAAATGACTCGGAAATAAATAGGACAAGATTCAACATCCCCAGGCAGAGTGGTGCTGTGGCTGCAGCATCACTCCCACACAGCAGCTCTGTGCCCTCCCACAGGCACAGGCAGCTGGTGCGATGCTCAGCTCTCACAGCCTCTCCAGGAGGCAGGAACGGAGCACTGAGGCAGAGCCCTGCTTAATGTCAAATCACAGAATTTCTGTATCCCCCTGCTCCTGAGCTCTGTGGACAGAGGCAATCCCAAAGGGAGTTTTTACCCRTGGAGGAGTGAGGGGGCTGTGCACGCCCAGCCTGCCCTGGGSTGAGCTGCCTGCTCGGGTGGGTGTTCTCTCACCCTCCACACCTCTGCCCATCTCCYGCAGTGGCCTGTGGGGACCCCCCCGTGGTGGAGAACGCCAGGACCTTCGGTCGGAAGAAGGAACGCTAYGAAATAAACTCCATGGTGCGGTACCAGTGCGAGCAGGGCTTCATCCAGCGCCACGTGCCCACGATTCGGTGCCAGCCCAGCGGGCASTGGGAGGAGCCACGGATATCCTGCCTAAACCGTGAGTGTCCATGCCTTCACCTTCGGGTCAGGGCTGGAAGTGTGGGGCATCATCTCAGGGTGCAGGATAGCTCKGAGCCAGGCAGAAGGGGACATCACGGTTGCCTTGAATTTCTGGAAGCTTCCCCCGTGATGGGGCCATGGGAGCTGACATTTTCTGGTTGGGTGTTGATCACAGAGCCTGGCTTGAAGAACTGCCCTGGAAACCCAGCCAGGCAGAGCAGGGGCAGCTCCTGAGTCAGGAAAAGGCAACAAGGAGTTCACTAATGGCCCGGGCTACTTAAAGAAAGACAGAAAAATAAATGGCTTCTGAAAGGGTGATTTTTGGCAGCACCTGCATCAACAGAGAGAATAGGAGGGGACAGCTATGGTCCCCCAAGCCTTTCCCCAGTGTCCCCCTGCCCTGGGAGCAGACAGGAGTCCTGCAGCAGATAGAAGCCAAGGGACAGGGCTGGGCTCCTGACTCTCCTCCTGTCAGGCCTCCAGCTGATGGCAGCCAGSCTTCTTCCACTGGTGTCCCAGCCCACTCCCAGGCCTGCCTACACCCCTGGYTCATCCCTGACTGCCTGCAGCTTCCCAAGAATTTTGTTGGCCTCAGACAAACCACATCTGTCCAGTGGCCTCCTTGCCAGGTTCTGATCTGGCTGGGCAAATCCAGATAAGGCAGGSAAAGTAACAATCCCACAGCCAGGGAAAATTGATACAGACTTAAGGGAGAAACCTCAGTCCCAGGGAGATGAAAGCAGGAGGGATGGTGGAGATGCAGAGCAGGATGCTGATTCCTCTGGCTCTGCTGTGGATCTGGAGAGCTGCAGGCAGTTCTGACGTGGATCACCAGCGATCACCAGACCTGCCCTGCTCCCGGCCAGCATTGCCACTTCCACCAACCAAACCCCTCCTGCAATTATCAACCAGAGCACGGCAGCTTCCAGGGAGCAAGGATCAGGCASAATCCCCCTGTCCCTGCCAGCCAGACGGGGCTGTTTCCCCTCCTGTGCCCTGAGCACATCCCACTCCTGATGGATGTTGGGGTGGGCATTGAGGGGGCAGTGGGCGAGGTGGGGAAGAGCCACAAGGCACAAAGAAAGGATGGCACAAGCATCTGTGGAAACGATGCTCCTGCCCAGCCCGGGACACGTTCCCCCGGGTGAAGCACAGCCCGGCAGCAGGAGAGAAGGGCCGATTGTCCGTGTGCGGCCGGACTGGCGCCGGGGCACACGCAGCCGGCCCCGGGCAGCGCTGCCTGCGGCTGCCCCGTGTTTTTCCAGGCAGCGTGGGACAAGAAGCTCCTCTGTCCCGGCTCCTGCCAACAAGGTGCCTTTTCTTCTCTCGCACAGCCTCCAGCTACCAGCGCAGGCTATACAAGAGAAGCCCCAGGAGCCGGTCGAAACCCAGCGGCAGCGCCGTCCACAGACCCACCCATTAGAGCGGGGCGAGAGACCGAGGGGGAACGCGAGAAAGAGAGATTTTTAACGGAACACTTATATTAACAGAGTCGATTTCTTCTTCTTCTTGTTGCTTTTTTTTTTTTGTCATATAAGGAAAAAAAAATTATATTAAAGACAAACCCACCTTTGTGTATATATATAAAAAAAAAATTTTTTTTTCAAGCACCAAAGCAAAACGAATTAGATCTGAGCATTTTTACTAACCGTCCGGTTCCAATTATCTTCGTGCCTTTGGGGACAGGGAGGGGGGTGGGTTTGCAAAGGGCAGGGGGTTAAGTTAAATAATAAAGATGATTATTTTTTCCTGATTTTATCCACGAACAATGTAATTATTTCTGTTATTTAATCTCCAGGGTGAACAGCACCTTTTGGGGTTGTTTTTTTTGTTTGGATGTTTTTTTTTTCAGAATCCTTCTACTGCTGCAGCACGTCAGGACGGGTGGGGAGGGCTGGGGGGCTGTGGTGGAAGGAGCTGTGGGAGGAGGGAGGAGAGGRGATGGTGAGACCCAGGATGTGGGTGCTGGGGGCTGTGACCCCCCCTCTGCAGCGCCCGTCCCAGGACAACGTGCTCTTTCCAGGGGACCGTGCGGGGCACCAGCGTTCCCTGCACCTATTTATATTTTTGAACATATCCTATTTTGAAAGAATGATAAATAATAAAGAGAGCGAAATCAGAACGGGCACTTTGTCAGTGTTGGTTTTTTGGTTTTTTTTTAGGGAAGAGGGGTGTCTGGTGGGCTGGGAGGAGGGGGCAAGGCAGCAAGGAAGGAAGGGGAACCCAAGAGGGTTACACAGGAATGGCTCAGCCCCAGGCAGCACCTAAAGGACCACGGGGATGGGAGGGGTGTCCCAAGCCCCAGCTGAAGAAGGACCCTGGAGCAGGACCCTGCCCTCCCCATTCAGCTCTCACCTTGGGAGGGATGAACCCACATGCCTAAAACCCATCCAAAACCCACAGCCTGCAGGAGCTGCTTCGCCTTCCAGCTTTCAATCCCGACACCCAGGGGGTTAATTAACACTCACTAATGAGGGAACACAAGGCCATTTCAGGAGCTGAGCTGAGCCAGCACTGATGAAGCGATGCTCAGCCAAGGATGAGACAGGCAGGGATCCCCAAATCCTTCCTCCACAGCAAACCTTTCTCTCGTGATGGCACGGAGATGGGGACACAGCCATGTCACTCCAGGGCTTTCTCCACYGTTTTATTAGAAGATGTCCAGGAAATCACATCTTTTCATAGCCAATGTTCAAAGAAGAAGGCACCAGAGTTTAAACGGAGTCCAAGCAARAGGCACACCGAGATGAGGCACACAGAGATAAGGCACTTGCGCTCCCACGGGGACAGGCACAGTGGCATCCTTCAGCAGGACATGGAAGGGGCTGGAAGAGGGGCCAGGATGCAACGGAGATACTCGCTCTCTGCTCCGGCCAAACCCAGCCTTGCCTCACTCTCTCATGGCCTCACCTCATCAATTCAGAGGCTGAACCAGCCTGGAAGGGCAGGCAGCTGTTGTGACAACCTGGCACCACAGGAAGGGAAGGGGCCACCAGCCATGGGTGGCAGCAGCAGCCCGTGGGGATCATCCTGGCACACGTCCCATGCCAGGGATTGTCCTGCGCTGCCCAGGTGGCAGCCACCCCAAGCAGCTGCAAGATGAGGAAAATACAAAGGAAGGAAAAAAAAACAAAACAAAAAGAAACCTCCCGCCATCCCACCTCCCCCCAGTCACCCCCAAAACAGCCCCTGGAAATGCCCAACACTGGGCACCGGCAGGCTGGAAACATCCCTCGTCCAAGAAGGATCCCTCCTGGCTCCTTATCTCTCCCGGTAGCAGAAGACCCCAAASCTGCCCTTGCTGGGGAAGCCAAAGGTGCGGACCCCGGGCTCAGCGGGGCCGCAGTTGGCCCGGGGTGTGACGATGGGGTAGCGGACACTGCCATCTGCCAGCCAGCCGGCATCGCAGCGGTCCAGCCCCAGGAACTTCCAGGCGGAGTAGAGCTGCCCCACCCGGGCGATCTCGGCCCCCTCATCCTGGCAGCTCTGCTTGGCCTCYTCCAGCGTCATCCCGGCCTGGCGGTCCAGGTAGAAAACCTCTCCTAGGAGGGAGAGAGGAGCGTGAGTGGGGAACAGCAGTGCTGAGCATCATCCACAGCATCCCCACCTGGARCATCACTGCAGCTTGACCCCACCCCGGCCAAATCCTGTGCCCTAAGAGAGTGATGCACAGCACCTCCCCAGGATCCCAGCCCCGTTCCCCGGCCCAGAACCCACCTTTGAGCGCGGAGGAGAAGCAGAAGGCATCGAAGCGGTGCAGGTGCCGGTGGCGCGGGCCGTAGCTGCGGATGCCCGGGGCGAGGTGCACGCCCCCGCAGGGTTTGCGGGGCAGGCGGATGGGGTACTGCACCGTGCCGTCAGCCAGCCAGCCCGCGTTGCACCAGTCCAGCCCCTCGCTCCACGCCTGGAAGAGCTGGTTAAAGTTGGCGAGGATGGCACCTTGGTCCCGGCACACTTGCTCGGCCTCGTGGAAGTTGAGGCGGTACTGCCCGCGGGGAGGCTGGTACGGGAACACGATGCCTGTAGGCAGATGGGACACTCAGCTGGCTCCGTGGGCAGCGCACCCAATGCAAGCCCAGCCACAGGGGTCCCTGGCTCATGACAAAATCGGGTTCTGGGACAGGGACACCTCGGTGCGGCAGAGACAAGGCTCAGGGATGCAGGGATGGGGCTGCTCCGCACACGCAAGCGCCAGCAGCGAGTTGCCAGCGACATCTGGTGGCACAGGGACACACGGGCTCGGTCCTGGGGACACGAGGAACCCCTCACGGGATGCACAGACTGCAATAGGGATGCAGGGACCCATCATCACGGGGTTGTACAGACCACGGTCCTGGGAACAGACGGACAGTTGTCTCGGGGAGGCAGGGAACACCCCTGAGGGGATGGGGATGCATAGGAAAAGGGATACAAGGACCAGAATCGTGGGGATATATGGCCATGATCCCAGGGGAAAAGAGACCACCAGCATGGGGATGGATGGACCACAGAACCACGGGCATCACCACCACAGGGACACAGTCACAGGGACWGGGGACAAGTGGTGGGGACGAATCACTGCGGGAGGCAGGACCCAGGGACCAGGGGGTGGGGCAGAAGGGAGAAAAGGGGACATTTCAACAGCTCTGCTCTCAAAGCAGTGTCAAGGCTGAGTCAGGTCCCTCATGACAAATGAGCAAGAGAGGCTGGAACGATCACCAAGGTTCATCATAAGATGTACAGGGATATCCAGWGCTGGGAGGGGAGGGGGCGGCTCCACATAGTGCAGCACAGTGGGAAAATGGGTGGGTCAAGGCAGGAAATGCTGTGGCCATGGGGTCACTCCYAACTATGACTCCAGCAGCACCCTTGGTGTCCCAGCTGGGCAAACAGATCTGGGCTCACTCACCCCTGTGACCCCCAAGCCAGACAGCTCCAGCCACTGCCCCATCGCACCAAACATCCCAGCCCCTTTCTGCCCACAATCAGGCTCCCCCACCCCCMTGCCTTGCTATTCCCCAAAGAATAGGGTGCCACAGGAAAGCCAGGCTCACTTGCCTGGCACCCAGCATCCCCTGGTCCCCAGCRTGTCCCCACCTTGCAGCCGGAGGTCGATGACATCGCTCTCGTCCTCCAGCCCGTCGATGACCTCGCAGCGGTATTTGCCATCGTCCTTCAAGCGCACGTCACTGATGACCAGTGAGGCCTCGTGCCGGCTGGCCTGGCGAATGTGAGCACGGCCCTTGAAGTCCCCAAAGGCCATGTAGGTCTTGCCTATGGCCACCATCACGTCCTGCTCTTTGGTGTAGTCGTCCCGCAGCTTGGACCACTTGATGCGGATTTTGCGCTTAGGTCCCAGGTCGGGCTCGTAGCGGAAGTGGCAGGGCAGGGTGACGTTGGCACCGTTGTAGCTGTACACAGGGTCTTTGGAGGTTTCCACAACCAGTTTGGCTCCGTTGAAGTAATCTACTGGGGATAGGGAAGGAAGGCGTGATGGGCAGATCAGGATCCAGGGCTGGGCAGCATCCCCAAACCTTCCTTCGAGCCACCACCTATTCCACCATGAGCATGCCCAAGTAACCCTGGAGCACCCCTGCTTGCCCTCTGAACCCCACATCCCACAAAGAGATGGTCTCCACCCCATCCAGTACCCAGGGGTGGTACTTCAGCCTCCTGTGACCAGCTGCCAGCCCCCTTGTCCCCGATGTACCTTTGTCCTGCCCRTCGCCATCGTCATTCATGATGTGGTTGTAGTAGAAGCCGTTGTAGAAGGGGTGGTAGGAGGCACTGGCCAGGCGCAGCAGGGTGGCCTTCAGGAGGAGTGGGAGGAGCAGCATGGCTGGGAAGTGAGGCTGAACCCTGAGGGGGGCTGCAGAGGGGGAAAGGGCTGCTGTGACACCCCCAAATATCCAGGAGAAAGCCAGCAATGCYTGGCCGTGGTGCCAAGCAGACCCATACCAGGGGTGCAAGGAGAGGRGTGGGAAGAGCCAGCAGAGCACCTCGCCTGCCCGCAGGGGAGAGCTCAGAAAACCTCAGCCATGTYCCCGGAGCCACCCCCAGCGGGGCTCCTGGTGCCCTCCCTCCTCATCCTCCCGCCTGGGTCACACCAACAGCCCCGCATCCACCGCTGCCATTGCAGGATGGTCATTGCGGGGAGCGCCCGGCTCGCAGGGGAGTGCTGACACCCAGCCGGGGACGGGGCAGCTGGAGAAACCAGCTGGGATCCCAGGGTGTCCTTTGAGCAGGGAAAACATCACGGGGTGCAGGGGGAGAGAAGYGGCAGAGCCCCACTGTGAAGCAGCAAGGTCGGTTTACAGAGGCAGCCGAGCGTGCAGCCCGACCAAGGAGGGAGGGACAGAGCTCGGGCTGCCTCCGCTGCCCCGGTCCGGACAAAGCCCGGCACCACTCCCCGTCCTGGCCGAGCACCCCCGAGTCCAACACGGGACTGCCGCCCTGCACCACAGACACGGCTGGCAACGACCCCTTGCAACATATTTGGGCTCCCAAAATCCGTCCCATGGGTTGGGGGCATCAGAAMTGTGCACTGTCCCGAGTTCTGGGGGCCAGAACGCACAGGGGTGCCCCGCGCGGGGCTCACCCAGGGTGCTACCAGCAGAATTGGCTTGTGAGCATTCCCAGAGCCGGCAGAGGGGGCCCGGCACCCRGCAAGCCCCAGGCAGACCCCATCCAGCACTGGGGGGCTCTGACATCCGTGCCCTGCTCAAACAAGGCTTTGGAACGCCTGCAAACCTCCCCGGGGCCAGGGGGCTGTGAGAGAACAGAGCTCATCCCCGGAATGGTCAATACGGGGTACGGTGGTGCTCGCTGGGGTCCGGGGCATGAAAYCGGCCCCGCTCACCACAGCTTGGGGTGAGAAACCGGCCGCTCAACCCCGGACCCTCCTCCGCTGTGAGCGCCACTGCACAGTGGGCAGCTCACACTTGCCACCCACTGGGGCCAGCAGAACCGGTGGCCGAGGGTGCAGGGTGCACCCAGGGGAGCGCCAGCACAGCCTGGGGTGCTGCTGGCACTGCAGTGTAGGGACACAGCGGGGACACCATAGGGACACCACAGGGACACCACAGGGACACCACCACGTGCTGCCCACGCGTCGCAGGGTGGGCTCGAGGCACGGCAGCTCCACAGCTCTCTTTGCAGGGCACCAGCCCTGCTCCCCCTGTACCCCAACACCGGTGACCCCCCCCAAACCCAGCGCTGCAGCGACGAGCAGTGGTCCCGGCATTCCTGCGGTGCCACGAGCATCGTGCTGCAGCTCCCAGCACAGCGATGCTTGGCACCTTCCCCAGTGATGCCCAGCTCCCTCCACGGCACTGCCATCCCCCCTGGTGCCCACCRCCCCGGGTGCCAGCCCTCCCCAGCCCGGCGCTGGGGTCAAGCCCTACTCACGCTGGTTGCGGGCAGGCTGCAGGCAGATGCACTGTGTTTAGGGCTCTTGCAGGGCTGAGAGGAAGCAGCTCCAGGGCCTGCCTCTTAAAGGGAAACACACGCCTTTCCCAACCCCCTGCTCGCAGCCCGGAGCTGGGGTGGGTGCCCCCGTCCCCCCGCCTGCCCACCATGCCTGGGTGATGGCCTCACCGAGCATCCACACACTGCCCACACGGTGCCCACACGGTGCCCACACACCTCATCTGGGGTGTGCCAGCTGCCTGCACTGCCCCCGACTTGGAAAGGGCAGCACTGGGGAGCAACGTGCCCTGTCGGGGCTGGTGGGATCCTGTGATGTTCCGTGCAAAACCCCAGTGAAGCCACAGTGCCAGGGAAAAAGAGACATCCCTCATCCCACATCCCACTGGAGGGGACYAGCCACGGTCCCCAGACAAAGGTGGATGTGGCAGGAGCATCACAGGCACCGGCAGCTTGGGACAGGTGGGCTGTGGCACAGAGTGTTCTGTGCCCAGAATGTGCAGGCAGAATCTGGAATTCAGGAAAGACAGCTGAGCTGTGGGGTTCAGCCTCTTCAGGGTCTGCYTGGGGCTATGAGGACAAAGAGAGGCACAGAAACCAGGGCAAAAGCTCTGGGGTGCCCAGTTGCACCATGCGAGGGGACATCATCCCTAAACCGGGGTGATGCCCTCCATGCCAGCTGCCACTGGCACACAGACATGCAGACCCAGCTCCAGGAACCCCAGATGGAGCCCTCRGGAAGGGCAGCACGGCCGCGGCACCGCCGGGGGATGCCGGTCATGGGGTGCACAGAGGGGCCAAACACACGGAGGAACCACGGTGCGGCGTGTGCCCTGACCCATCGACCCGCTGTCCCAGCCCAGAGCGCCGCTTCACCCCCCACTTTGTTGTTTTATGGCAAGGAAATGAGGCGTGGGGGCCCCGGTCCAGCTCTTTGCCGCCGTGCAGGATGGCTTCAAGCCGGAAAGAAAACAAGCCGTGTAAAAATAAACGGCCCGAGGCTGGCTGCGGGGTGAAGGGGGCCAGGAGCCTTTGCCGACAGCGCCCAGCACGGAGCGCTCGGGGTGCGATCCTGTCTGCCCGTCGCCGCCACGCTGATAGCGAGCAGCCAGCAAGGAAACGGTGTTATCTGCCGCCAGCGCCGGCATGGCAGCCCCGGCAGGGATAGCAGTGCGACCCGGGCTCCGGAGGCACTGCTCTGCCTTGCTCCCCTTTCCCCGCACACCCAGCAGCCCTGCCAGCCCTCCCCGGGGAGGGACGAGCGGAGCCGGGCTGCCCGGGCACACGGGAGTGTGACGGCCGGGCACAGCGCCCGGAGCAGCCTGTGCCGCAGCCCACAATGGAAGGACAATTACATCTGCCGGCACTGGGGCCGCTGCGCTGCCCGCACCACGGCCCAGGGTCCCTGCTGCCCCCAGCCCTGTCCCTCGGCCGGAGGGGGTGGTGGGGTGGTGTCCTAGGTTGGTGTCCCAGCGGCAACCTGGCCACCAGTGTCCCGCTGCAGTTGTTTGCCCAAATTGTTCCAGTGATCCAGCAGCTGCGATGGTTCTCYCCACCCCCGGGGCTGTGCAGACAGACAGACAGCTCTGTCGGGGCACGCTGCTCCCTGGCGTGGCTGTCCCATTGTTCCCGGGCTGAGGAACAAGCCCCAGAGTCCTGCACTGCCTGCACCAGCAGCCATCCTCTGCCTGGTCTGAGGAGGGGACTGGCAGCATGGAAGGGGACAGAGATGCTTTTAGGCACCTCTTTAGTAACAAATCCTGGCTCACCTTAGGCCATGRCTTGTCTGGATGTTGCCAGTGGTTTCCCCATCTCCTCCTAGGGAGCTGCGGGCACAGGGAAGGATCGGGCCACCAGCAGTCCCCGAGGAAGAAGGAATCTCCTTCATTCCTTCCCACCTCTCACCCTCTTCTTGTTTTCCATTCCCTGAGGGGTACCCTGGGTGTGACCACAGGWTTCAGATTGAGCAAAGCTGTGCAGGGTCTGACCTGGGAACACATGTTTAGGGCACGTGTCTGAGTTTGGCTGAACAGGAGCCATAAAAGTGTCATCCCAGTCTTCCCCGCCTCAAAGTCAGCATCTGACAGCTCTGCTGTGGCCTCGCCAGAGAGATTTGTCTGTGAAATGCTGCTTGCACAGGATGATTCCAGCAGGAACACTCCCATTCCTGGTGGGATGGAGGAGGTTGTGATCTGAGCTGGGCTTTCCGGGTGGTGAGGAGAGGATGCTGTCCCTGACGGCTGCTTCCTGAGGAGCCAGCTCGCCACAGCTGGCAGCACCAGCAGCAGGGTGCCGGCCATCCCGCCTTCCTGCTGTCCCATCAACCCAGCCACGTCCGGGAAGAGCATCCCAGGGACAGGGACAGGCGGTGAGGGGCTGTGCATGGTGGGGAGGGCACCCTGGCTCTCCCAATCCCCCCATCCTGCGGCTCTGGGGGATGAAGGAAATGCCACAAGGCTGGGAAAGGGCTCAGCATCCATCAGAGGGGCTGGCTTGGGGGGTGGCAATGGGCAGGGGGAGCAGCAGCTGGGGGCTGAGGATGCATCCCCTGCTCTGCTGTGCAGCATCTGCTCCCACCACCCTCCTCCTGGAGCCTCTGCCACGTCCCTGGCTCACGGCTGACTTGGCTGGACTCAAAGCGAACTGCTCTTATCTCTGCCACAGCTTCCCGATGATAAGGGTGGCATGTCTGGAAGTGAAGAGGGCAGACTGTCCCCCTGTCCCTGGCTCTAACTGTGGCTGTTATTTGTCACCAAGCAGCTGCAGCCACTGCCACAATGAATTCAGCCCAGTCTCTGCAAGGGCTGGCACCCACAGGCTGGGTATGAGCCCACCTGCCATGGGCAAGGCCCAAGGAGGGGATGCCTGGCCCAGGAGGGCACTGGGAGGTGCAGGAAGATTGTCCAGAGCTGCAGGGACAGGGAGCTATGGTTGGACATGGGTGACTCTTGGCCATTCAGTGTGGCAGATTCCAGAGATGAGCAAAACTCCTCTGTCCTGTTCACCTCAGTGCTCCTTCCCCACGTGGGATCACATCCTCAGTACAGGGAGATCCTGCTCCAAGGGGGCCCTGCTGGGAACATCCCCCCAGGCAGCTTCACACAGCTCCCAGCTCCCTCCAGCCCTGGGAGCATGTTTGGCTGTAGGAGCCGATCCTGGATCCTGGATTTGCTCCAGGATCAAAGCCAAAGGAGGAGACACAGGGTGTGGGGTGCTGATAGAGGCTTCCCCTCCCCAAGTCCCATCCTGCTGTCTGGCCAGCTGTGAGCACTGTCTCCAGCAGCTGTGACAGGGTGGAGGCAGTGGGAAAGAGGCACACRAAGCCCTGAGATAGCCTATTTTTCAGGCAGGGAAGGGAGCTAGAAGGGCCTGTGAAGGCAGGAGAAGTGTGGGGCCAGCACAGCAGCTGGAAACCCCCAGGATGGAGGAGTTGAGGGGCTCAGAGGGAATCCTGGGGGATCACCAGACCAGCAGGGCTTTGGGAGATGSCCTTTGGAGAGGCACAGAGCAGACRAGCCAACACCCCCAAAGTTTCAGCTGGTTTTAATACTGTCAGAGACACCCCAGAGCGGGGCCATCACTGCCATCCCACCCGGGCTCCCTCAGCCCTTGCCACAGTGAGCCCACTGCCAGCCCAGCCCCATGGCCACTTCACACACCAGCAGGCAGGGGAAGCATTGCTGCCAGCCTGGACCCTCCCCTGCTCCCACCCGGGGCTCACTCATCTCCTGCTGCTAACCCCGAGGGCTCCAGCGTTGCAAGAGGCTCCCCCCCACCATGGAAAGGGAAAAAAAAATCAGGTTACAAAAAGGGTCATGGCACGGCTCTCTGCCTGCTGCATTTGGGTGGTGTCACTACCACCTTTCCCATCTTTTCTCCACATCCTTGTGGCTACAAACCAACTCGCCCTGCTACCAGATCACAGTCCCCCTGGTCACCACTGGGCTCTGAGGATAAGGGACCTCCAGGCACCCCAAACTACAATAAGCTGGGGATGACGGCAGTGCTGAGACTTGGGAAAATGCTGGAGCTGGCATCCCAGGAAGGGGAATGGGTAGGGCCTGCCAAAATGCCAGCTGTGGCACCTGCCAGAGTGCCCAGAGGACAGAGCCACCATCGGTGGGGGTCTGGTGCCTCTTGCCAGGAGCCATCTCATCACTCCCCTCGCACTCTGTGGTGCTGACACTGCAGGCAAGGAGACCCAGGGCCTGGCAAAAGGGGACAACAGCTGAGTTTTTTCAGGGGWTTTTCAGAGCCCCTGCTTGCAGACAAGCAGGAAGCAGGAGGGACAGCAGAGGCTGCAAGCCAGGGGTGCCTGCCCTAACACCCCAAAGGCTGCTGAGCCCCAAAACCCAGTTCAGGCCAGGGACTGCCACTGGCTGCACCTCTCTGCTGGAAGCAGAAGCAAGAAGGGGGAGAAAATTTGTCCCCGGGCRTAGCTGAGAAGACAAAGCCAAGCCCTATTTGCAGGACAGGGTCCCCCAGCAAGGCCCCATTTGCAGGATGGTGTCCCCCCTTTGCAGGAGGGGGTCTCAGCCCTGGCTGGAGCAGCAGAAGGGCAGGAGCCATCCCCACATCCCACCTTCAAGGACCCCATAAAGTGCAGTGCTGCAGCCCCAGCACCACGGCGGGGCAGGGGAGCCCTCTCGGCCGCCTCCTGAGCGTGGGGACGTGGACAGGGGGGTGTGAGGCCAGAGCAGGAGCRGGCAGGGCAGGCAGGGAGCAGGCTGGGCAGCGGGGAAGAGCAGCCCCGTCCTTCCTGGCCGTGCCTACTCATCGCAGCCCAGCAGCTCCACGCGCAGGGTGATGCGGTTGTGCCAGGCCACGGGCAGGATGCGGACAAAGCGGGCGTAGAAGGGCACGTCRAACACGTTCTTCTTGTGGGAGTAGTTGTCACTGTTGCCATGGAAGATCTGGAGGAGAAAGGTGGGTGTCAGTGCAGCCAGCAYCCCAKGGAAGAGGTCACAGCACTGAGCTGACAGAGCTCAAGAAACATTTGGACAACRTTCAYAGGCAGAGCCCATGGAGTGACTCTTGGGGTGTTTTGTGCAGGGCTGGGAGTTGGACACAATGATCCTCATGGGTATTTTCCAACTCAGCACATTCTGCCCTCCCCACTGTGCCCAGGGACATCACCTCGCCCTCCCCACACCCACCTTGGTGCTGTTTGTCTGKCCATCCCGGTACAGCGTCCAGGACGTGCCGTTGTCACTGTAGGCCACCTTGTAGGCTGCCACATACTGGATGTGCCCAAAGTCGCGGGCTCCTTGCGTGATGATGCCTGTCACCTTCTTCTGGTCCCGSAGATCGATCTGCCAGAGACAAGGCTTGTCACAGCTCCTTGCAGGAGCAGTGCTCCCACCCTACAGCACTCTGCATGTTCTACAGGGTCTGGAAGAGCCGGCCCTTGGGGGTCAAGGATGGACAAAACACCACTTGACCCCCACAGCAATGCCAGACAAATCATAAAACACAACTATGAAATATTTCATCCTTCCAACACTCACAGCATCCCTCAAAGCAACCAGAAGTGGGCACAAATCCAWCTCAGCTCCCTTGCCCATCCCTGCYACCTCCACATTTTTTGCCAGAATCATCAATGTGGGAAGGACAGCCAAAAATCTCAATTAAAAAAAAATAAACCAGGATTCACAGAGGAAATGCATTTCCACTGGAAAGTAATTCTGGCTGAGAAAATACACAGTTCAACACAATCTGACATTTGGGTTCTAAGTGAGATGGTTTCTATTCTCTTTACTCTGCCACACTGTGTTTACTGCTGCTGGCACATTACAGGCTAAACGTGCAAAGGAACTGAAAATCTCATTAATTTAGTTCTTTCTTTATGCTCATGGAGGGCAGTTCCAGCACTACAATACATGTAAATCCTGAGAGCACATGAATGTCTGAACACACATAGAGAAACAAGCAGTCTGTGGTGCAACAGCCACACTCGGCGTGTCAKCCCGACCCCATCATCAGCCGATGTCTCGATAAGCTGGGTTTATTTAGAGTTGGGAGGCAGCTGCTTTTAATCATTTCCCAAATAAAAAGCGGGACAAATATCTAAACTGCTTTGTCCTATTATGTCATGGAATCATGTGAAAAGTACAAAAACAGGGGAGGAAAGAAAACTGAGAAGGAAATTTCAAAACTATTTGTTTCTATTCCAGACTGGGAAGAGAAAAGCAAGCCTGATTTTTTGCTGCAAAACAGAAACACAGTGTTSTGGGCAGCCAGAGGGTGGTGGGACRGTCACCCCAGGCTGGGGTGGMATTTCCTTACGGGGTGAGGGAGAAACTGGGGTGCTGCAGGCTTGATGCACCCCACAAGAAGGTGAAAAGACAGCATCACCACATCCCTGTGAGCACTGATTGTCACCCAGAGCTCCAGGATTGCTGTTCAAACAGGTGGCTGCGGTCCCATTCTSCCCTGTCCCTGTGCTCCCTGCTCGGGGAGAGCACTGCTGGGCTTTGTGACCCACAGCAAGGCTACAGAGACCCGAGACCCACCTGCAGCCACTCGGACTGGCCGTTGTTCAGGGCTGTCCAGGCGTTGGTTTTGCCCGTCATGTCCAGGCGGGCRTAATGAGGGTGCCAGGTAAAGGCATCGATGCCCCAGGTCTTGAAGACACTGGAGGCTGTGATCTGCTGGTCGGAGATGAGGCGGGATTTCATGCCCAGGGGCTCGGAGCAACCTGCCGTGTTGAAATACACTGTAACACAACAGTTTACACAGGCAGTGAAAAGGAAAAGAGACAACCGCACCGCCGCATGCAAAACCCCGCAGCCCTGTCAGAAACCATCCCCACATCCTCATGTTTGCACTGCACGGAGCAGCAGCAGGGCCAGGCAGGGAAATGCTCAGCAGATTTCCCGGGATTTTCAGCTATTCCCAGCTATTCCCTGGCTCACAGTGCCTCCTGCTGCAGGGACGGGTGGATGTCCCCACAGCGCAGGAACACAGAGAGCTTTGGCAAGAGACACAGGAGGATGTGAAAAGAGAAACGCAAAGACATCCCCAGCCAAAAGCACAGATGGCACCACACCCACACAGCAGCAGGACAGGACCCAAGCCCCCACAGCATCCCACTCCCACAGTGAGTCCCACTCAGATCCCAGGGCAGGAATGCAGGAGGCACAGGCAAAGGGCTCAGGCTGACGATCCCTCACATTTCCCAGAGGACTTTGATCCTCCAGTGTTTTTCAAGCTCTCAGGCAGGAAAAGTAGCGGGCTCAGAGCTCAGATGGGGAGGTAGCACAGTGAAAACTCCTGGCTTGGGAAGGTGTTAGCAGCGTGAGAATGCAGCTCGAGCTGGCTGAGCCCATGGGATTAACAGCCTGTGCTCCCCAAACRCACCCCTGGGTACTCCCAGTGTGAGGGAAAACAAATCCCTTKTCCAGAGGGATCAGCACCAGGCCAAGGGGTGATCCCTGCCCTGTGTCCCCCCTGCCCTGCAGCCCCAGGAGGGGACAGACATTTACCGTTCATCTCGCAGCCGATGAGCTCGAAGCGCAGCGTGCAGGCGCGGCGGCACATGACGGGGTAGATGCGGATGAACTGGGCCGTGATGGGAGGGTTGAACATGTTGGTCTTCATGGTGCCATAGTCCATGTTCCCCTCAAAAACCTGCAACAGCCAGCAGGGCTCAGTGCCCCAGCTCTCCCACAGCCTCCCGCATTAAATATCTCGCACAGCAGACAGAGAGATGGCAGCACTGCCCGTGGCCAAAGAGCACGGTGGGGAAAGTTGGGCTCTGTTTTTGTGCCCTGGAATAGTGCACGACCTTGCAGCAGCTCCAACACTCTCAACAGAGCTTTGCAACGCTCCCTGCTCCATCCTCACCCCCACAGAGCCACACATGCAGCAACACCCACTCCATCCCGCTTACACAACACTCCTCAAAGCACAGAGGTGGCTCTCTTCTTTCTTTTTAACACAATAAAGAGTCAAATTGTGTTTTCATGCTCTTTTTCCACTGCTGAAAAAACAAGAGGAATTCCTCTTTTTTTTTAAAAGCAAAGCAGATACTCCCAACCATTCCCTGGATGCTCAGGAAGCCAGCAAAAGACACTTGCCATGAAGAACTGGGAGTGGAGAGCGTTGCAATCTATGAGTATTTCTGCTTTGASAGACATGCTGTCAGCTGCTACTTGGTGCAGATACAACACCAAGCCACCTGAGCTGCTCAGCAGCACTCCCAGACCGAGCCCAGCTCCCACAGCGTGTCAGTGATAAAGATACTATCTGAATGACCTAAATAAGTCACTGCTGCTTCTTTGGTTATGCTCATTAYGGTCAATTAAACAGAGGCAGGGAGTACTGCTCGGCGCTGGAACTGCCTGTGCCATCTCACTGCCAGGAGAGTTCCCAGTGGTTCCCAGCATGGGAACTTTGCCCCAGGTCAAAAGCATTTCCCACACATGGGATGCAGCTTAGAGCCACTCCASCACCCCAAAATTGAGGAAATGAGACATCCCCTGCACGGAGCATCGCAGCCCACCTTGTCTACATTCTGCTTCTCATCCTTGAAGAAGGTGAACTCCCTCCCATCCAGGCTGTAGGCGACTTTGTAGGCACGGACAAACTCCTGCTGCCCCACACGGCGTGCACCCTGYGTGATGATCCCGCTCAGCCGCATCTTCCGCAGCAGGTTGGCCTGAGGATGGAAAACAAGCATGAGTGGGGTACATTGAGGGTGGGGTACACAGCCCTTGCACCCACCAGCACCGCCTGAGTGGGAGGGTGGGCATCGGGACATGGAAYGGGGCTGCCCAGGGAGCTGGAACTCCCTCCATCCCTCCAGCCYTGCAGAGCACAGGGGATCACCAACCCAAGCTCCACCTYCCTCCAATGCTCTTGCCTCCTCCAKCCCCACCMCAAGATACCCCAGGGTGGCAGCTTGCTGCAGCAATTCAGCCCCACATTTACCACCAGGAACAGTGAAATCCCRTGACAGCAAGGCCAGCATGGCTGCCAGGGCTGCTGTCTGTGCTGGCACTGCCAGTCCTGCCRCAGGTACCTGGATCCAGGGGCTCTTGTCGTAGTTGCTGGAGGTCCAGGCGTTGACGATGCCGTGGTTGTTGAGGCGGGCGAGCTCTGGGCCCCAGCGCTGGAGGCCAAGGAAGCCGTAGTAGACAGAGGATGCTGAGAGCTGGGCGTCAGAGATGGCTCCTCCTTCCATGCCCAGGAGAACAGCACAGCCTGGGGGCACAGGGGGGATCAGGATCACACAGACAYGGTCACCAGGGAGCACAATGAGGGGTCATTTGTTTCTTGTCTGGGGATAGAGCAGGAGAGGGAGGCAAGCCCTAGGACCTGGCTGTCCCCAGGATGTCCCCTCCTCCTCATCCCTCAGCCAAAACCACACCATCCATCAGTCCCCCTCACTGCACAGAGGTCTGGGGGAGAAAGGGCTGTTCTGGGGCCCTCCAGAGAGGTGAAAGCACCTTCTTGAGTGTGTTCCCTTCATCAGCACCAGGCCTGACGGCATCAARGACAGCCACAGCTGCCTTCCAGACCCCCTAAACTGGTGATGAGATCTCTCCTGGCAATGAGGGACAGACAGGAGGGAACAGGGAGGGAAAGGGAATCCAGTCAAGGACTTACGGACGTGGCAGGTCTTCCCCAAGAATGGAGAAGGACATTTGCAGGCGTAGTCACCATCCAGGTCCAGGCAGGTGCCTCCATTCTTGCAAGGTTGGGAGGAGCACTCATTCTGGTCTAGGAGAGAGTGGGGGAGCTCAGGAGGCAACCCCAAACCTGGAGACGAGACCCCTCACTCAGAGCAGCAGGAAGAAGGGGAGGCATCCCCTGAAGGGCCATGGCAGGGACTCTGATGACACGGTGGCAGGGATTGAAGCTCTACCCCAAGGACCCATCCATGCCATGTCCCCACTGAGTGCAGCCATGCAGGTGCACAGGCACTCAGTCAATCACAGCTGGGACACTGCATGGAGCAGGGAGAGCCTCGAGGCACCCCTCATGTTATTATTCCAGGCACCAAGGCCCTCCAGAGATGCAGACACACAGTGTGTCCCCACCCCATGGTCCTTCCCTGCACCCTGCAAGCTCCAAAACAGCCCATGGTCCCTGAGACAGCCTGGTACCCCACAGACACAGCTGCACACACCCCCATTTGTCACCCCAGAGCTGTCCCAGGGGTCCCCAAGCTTCCCCTGCCCCCCAGAGCACAGTACTCACTGTTCTGGCAGTGCACCCCATCGTACCCCGCGGGGCACTTGCAGATGTAGTCAGTAAAGACGTCCCCTCGGTTTGGGACCAGCTGGCATTCACCATTGTTGTGGCAAGGATTGGGGTGGCAGGGGCCTGGGGAAGGGGAAAAACAACTGTAATATAGGCACGGGTGGAAAATATGAGCATCCAGTGGGCTTCCACTCCCCACAGACACCGCATTCCCCCCAAGTGTATCCCAGCACCATATCCCAGCCTGGATCCCTGCTCTRTGTGTCCATCAGCCATCAGAAGGGCTGGAGCCCAGGGCCAGTGGTGCAGGGCCATGACAAGGGCACACTAACTCTCTGCAAGGTTCCTGGCTGACATGGAGCACCTGCAAAAGGGTCAGCTCCTCACCTTTCTCYGTCTCATTGCAGTCAATCCCAACGTAGCCCTCGGGGCAGATGCAGAAGAAGGGGGCCTCGTTAATCCCAGTCAGGCAGGTGCCCCCATTCTGACAGTGGTTCACGTCACAGAAGTCACCTGGAAATAAAGCCAGGTGTCACTGCAAACCATCCCTAAGGCATCCCAGCCCAACTGCAGGAACTGCTCTGCTGCAAATCCCACAGGGAAGGAGCACCTGGCAGGGACTGGCTGCTGGACTTTGCACAGAAGCAATGGTTGAGAGTGGCAGCACAACCAGCAGGACCTGTCCTGCCCTGGCACATTAAAAACAGAGGTTTAACAGAGTCTATAAATCAAAGTGAAGACAGGGGGAACCCGGGGTTTGGTGCATTTTATGTTTTTGACACTTGGCTGAGAAATGTGAGTGGCCAGGCTGGGCCTCACTCAGGCACGAACAGGACAGGATCATTTAAGGGAATGGGGTTGGTGCTGTTGCTGGGTTTTGCTAATGGAAGTTTGTACTTGTTAGAGCACCAAAAAAAAAAAAAAAATCATTGTAGGGGGAGCTCGAACGCCTCAGTTCCCAGATGCTGGAAACAGGCAGGGAGGAAGCACAAGGTCCATCTCTGCAGGACGCCTGCCAGACCTCCAGCACTCTCTGAGCAGCAGCTCTGGCTCACAGGAAGGTTCCCCCAGGGAGSTGGTGGGGCTGCATCATTTTCCCTCCCTGTTCATCCACCTCCAGCATCTGCCGTGGTGTAGGGTTTATGTGGCAAGTTTGGGGCTGCAAAGGTGGCTCCTGCAAGAAGACAACAGCTGCTTCCATGTTGGAGACAGCCAGTGCCAGCCAATGCCAAAACAGACCCTCTGCTGCCCAGAGCTGGTGGGCAATATATCCAAGATAAATATATATATATATTATATATTTATAAATATATGATATATATCCAAGATAAAGTGAAAAACACTGTGCAGCAGCTGTAGAAGAGGAGTGAGAAAATGTGAGAGAAACAGCCCTGCAGACACCCCCRGCAGTGAAAAAGGAGGGGAAGGAAGCAATCCAGGTACAGGAGCAGGGATTCCACTGCAGCCCATGGAGAAGAGCAGTCTCCCTGCAGCTTGTGGAGGGTCACAGGGGAGCAGATATCCACCCTGCAGCCCACAGATTACTCCAGGCTGAGCAGTCTCTTTCTCATGGACTGTATCTCCATGGAAAGGACCCGCACCAGAGCATTTCATGAATAGCTSCAGCCCACGGGAAGGACCCACTCTGGATCTTTTCCTTCTTTTCCCCACCCTATCTTATTGAGGAGGGGAGTGAATGAGATCAACCCACCACACCCTCCAACCTTCTACTCCCCATTGCAGRGCTGAATCAGATTGCAAGAGCTGGGCTGAAATTCCTCCCACCCTCAATTTATTCTGCCTGAAAGCTGCAAGGCGGCARCACTCCATAAACCTAGACCAGATTTCCATACAACTGGCTGAAAGCCCCAGTAACTCCTCGTCAAACAGGACAGYGCATCCCTTCTCTGCCACACTGAAGAAGTCAGAATAAGAGCTGAACCCAGGTGGAGACCCAGGAATAACCCTTCACTACATGCATGACCTGGAGATGGTGCAAGTTGATGAGCTGTGGGCTCGCTGCCCAGACCCACACCAAACAAGGCAGTTCTCATTAGCCTAAGCTACTACTCAGAGAGCTCCTACTCATCAGTCCTTTAATAGCAGGACTCCTTCGAGTTAATCCTACTATTCCTGACACTCCACATCTGTACACACTGGTGGCAGATAGGCCRGCATCAGGTGAAGGTTTCCATAATGATGCCGTAGCTCCCTTAGCCCAGCCTCAGGAGGCAGAAAAATTTGGGCAGCAGTTCAAGTCGCTGCCTGCTCTGCCCAGCCTGTTCTGGATGACCTCATGCTCCATCAATGCGCTGCCATGAGCTACAGCATGGGAGGAGAGGGCTCCTGCTGATACGTGGGGATGCCTTTGCCCCATGCCCCTCCACCCCTCTGCAGGTCTTGGGCACATCCAGCCACCCCACTGCAAGCAACTCTGCTGGCAGCCAGTCAAGGATATGACATCCTTGACAAGATATTTCTGTTCGACACCRGCTGCTTTCCCCAGACAGAGTGTCAAGGAATGTGTGCTCCCCCAAACATCAGTGCTGCCCCCAGCACAGGAGTGTCTGGGGTGTGACACAGCACAGCAAAYCAGCAAGGTTTCCTCCCAGGGTTGCGGCAGGAACAGTCCAAGTTTTATAATTTAGTTATTCCAAGTAACTGCACTCCCTTTAATCCCCTCCCAAGAATAATCCCTTACGTGGTGGGTGTCAGTAGCCAGCCCCCTGCCTAGCAGCGAGGCACACAGGTCACATTTTCCACTGCAGCAAGCAGTTTTTGATGCTCCTGTTTCTGGGCTGATTCAGGCCTGGTTTCAGAGCTGTTCAGTATCTCCATCCTCCACACACACATTTTTCTCCAGTCATGGACAAAGCTGTCACAGGCTGAACACTCAGGGACCAAGGCAACACAGATCAGCCACCGCTTTTGGAAATGTTTGCTTATATGAACCCGCAGGCTGGCTGGAAGGCAAAAATAACATCCTCCGAACACTGGGACAGCTCATCCCAGCAGGGCTGGGGGAAGTCGGGTCTTGGGAGGGCAAAAAGGACACCTCAGCTGCCCATGGGGAGTGAACATAARCAGGGCCTTCCTCGCCCCTTCCTGCTGCCCTTTGTCCCCTGACCTGCAGCCTGCACTTGGGCTTTGCTCCCCTTTTCCCTGGTCTCATCCATCCCTTTTGGAGCCAAGCGCCCCAGGCGTGACCCACGGGGTTATGATGGAGCTGCTGCTCCCCGGGGCTCCCCGGGCCAGGCCAGCTGGGTGCGCAGTACCAGGCGGTCCCAGGGACGCTGTTTACATTGCAGGCACGGTTATCTGAGCCTGAAAGCACGGGACAGTCTGGCTGAGCGACTCTCAGACGGGGTCGTGGACCCCGGAGATCCTCCGCTCCTGCAGCAGCAGCCCTGGSGCTGCACTCTCTCTCACCAGCACCCTGCGACCCGCACAGAAGCTTGGACCCACTCACCCTGCACCCCAGATCCTTCCTTCTACATTCTGGATTCCCACCACCGCAGATCCCCGGCATCTCGGGTTCCCCTACACCCCCGACAAGCCCTGCACCCCGGACACCCCCTGCACCCGCGATGCCCCCTACTCCGGATCCCCAGCATTCCGGGCTCCCCTGTATTCCGGATCCCCTGAACCTCACATTCCCCTGCACACCAGACAACCCCGCACTCCAGATTCTCCGCACTCTGGCTCCCCTACACCTCGGACTGCCCCGCACCCCGGAATCCCTGCGCACCGGACAACCCTGCACTCCAAATCCCCACCACTCCGGATCTCCAGCATTCCAGCCTGCCTGGCACCCAGGTTTCCCTGCACCCCGGATCCCCTGCAACTCGGATCCCGGCACCCAGCTCCCCGGAATCCCGTCTCCCCGGCACCCAAACCCCCGGTTCCCCGGCACTCCCGATCCCCGGTTCCCCGGCACCCCGTCTCCCCGGCACTCACTGGACACGAYCAGCAGCAGCGAGAGCCCCACGGACACGGCGAGCAGCACTCGCAAGGACCTGGCCGCGCTCATGTTGCGTCCCGAGCCGCGCCGTGCGCTCCCCGGCGAGCGRCTCCGCTGGGCTCCGYTSGGCTCCGGTGCGGGGCTCGGGGCGGGCACTGCCTCAGCCCGGCCCGGCTGGCCCCACGTGCTCCTCCGCCCGCCCCCGGGGCGGGGCACAGCCCCA
>NW_026623290.1:1812800-1906022 GCF_030028575.1 Malurus melanocephalus
TGATGATGATGATGATGATGATGATGATGATTCAGTGAGGGGGACCGCTGGCTCACCCCACGCCAGATCTTGGCCTTCCTGAGCCTGGCAGTGCCCATAGCTCCTGGTTTGCAGGCAGAGGTTGCAGGGTTGGACCGGAAAGTCCTGGGGACTGCCAGCGCTTGGCAGAAGGAAGAGCTGTTTTGCAGCACAAACCCCGCTTTTCTCTCCCTGGGTGGGATGAAARCTGGAGAGGGTTTCCCCTCCGATGGACAGGGAATACAAGTGCCCTGTGCCATCTTTGTCATCCAGCATRCCAGTGGCATGGGGTTTTCCCAAGTTCCTCCTGACTAACATCAAGGAAAACAGCTTGCAGCCGGGTCAGGCGAATATGTAAAAGGGATTGGGAGTGACATAACAGCTTTCTGCCCAAAGCACTGCACCACAGCTCCACTGGTTTGGCCACAGCTCCTTTTTGAGCTGTGCCCGGCCACCAAGAGCTGGAAAAGCCCAGCCATGCTCTTGAGAGGAACTGGTGTCATGTGGGGAGCTCTGCCCTGGAAGGCAGAAACATATTTAGCCCTGGAAGGCTAAAGYATATTCAGGCTAAATCCATATTCAGCAGTAAATTCTTTGGAAAAGAGCACTGCACAGCACAGGAATGCTGGATCACTTGACCCCGCAATGGAAATCCACTCCTCCTAAAGGTGAAGCTGATTTTATCTCTTCTTGCAAAACCCTCCATTTCAGCATTAACTAACCCACCTCAGACACTTGGGCTGCTCATATTTATGTGTTGACTCTGCCCGAGTGTTGCTACATTTCTGCCTTTGGCAATGCAGCCACCRCAGCTGTCCATGAGCCGGGCAGTCCAGCTGCATGCCATGCACTTTGACCAGTCTTCCCACCTCCACTCCAGTGTCCAGCTAATGCTTTTCTGGGACAGTCAAACAATGCCCGTGAGAGCACCCAGACTATGAGCAACACCCCAAGGACAGACCCAGTGGCAGGTCCAGCTGCCCCCAGTGCGCTGGTAACTTGTCAGAGCACCAGAGAATGAGAAACACATGGAACTGGACACGTCTTCCCACCCACACCCACCACCCTTGCTGCTGGTGTTTCTTTAAATTAGTAACAACACAAAGAATACTCCAGGTAGAGTTTAATTCCAGTGTAGGGAGAAACAACAGCTGGAAAGGAAGGAGCGTACAAGACACAGTACTTGCTTTCGAATAACCCTTCAACCTCAGGGTAATTACTGTTGTGGTGTTCCGAGGAAAACAAGGTCAGGAGGAGGAGAGAGCAGGGCAAGATTCCCAGGGYTCTGCACAAGCAACTAGGACAAGGGTGTTTGTTCAGCCTTTTGAGGGGCTACGGCCTGGATTAGTCTCGGAGAGAATGCAAGACCCAGAGGGAGCTGCAGAAAAAGCATCAGCCTCTCTAAAAACAGAAAGCAAAATGTTTTTCCTTCAGTCCCCAGAGGCATGAATGCCAATGTCCTGAGGAACGTGCATGGGAACGGATATTAAAAAGTGTGTTGTGGAGGCCAGATGGAGCAGTGCTCTCCACAGGACAGTGCTTCTTGCAAGTACCAGTGGCTCTTTGAATGGAGACCTGTGATGGAGAGGGGCATCCCATGAGAAACTACAGTCAGGAAATGTCTGTTCTGTCCCAGCTGGCAGAGAGAAACTCTGGACATGGRGGGCAGAGAAGAGAGAGGAACAACCTGTCAAGGACTGGGAAGAAACAAGGAATGRAGACAGCTCCCACAGGCGAACACCACGCCCGGGCTCCCACAGCCGCCAAGTTTTCGCTTGGGATGGCTCTGCTTGAAAGAGTTGGGTATGTCGAAGGTCAGGCATAATTTCACTCCCTTCTGCAGGGACTACTTAGGCCTTGCTATAGCAGTATTTACCACTGGGTTTGGTTTCTTCTGCGCAGAGATCTGCCAGATTGTGCTGTGTGTAACCCTTTCCAATCTGTACTGATAGCAGAGAGCCTGGTTCCCGTAGCTGGGGTGATAAAGAGGAAAATAGGTAATGATGGGGCCATGCATTTCTCTGATGCAATCCTTTTATTTTCCAGCTTATACAATGATTTTTTTCCTGTGAACAAGAGGTGAACAATACACAACAGATCCCTTGGCCAAGCATAAAGCCCCCATCTGCCATAAAACCAGGGTGCTCTCACAGCTGAAGAACGTGCAGTGACAGCTAAGGTATCAGCACAGCTTCATGTTCCTTCCCTCCCACTCCCTCTCAGACAATCACCTCAGAACCACAGGACCTCTCCCTGCCACTATCAGGTAGCAAAGATGCCCCCGCTCCCCTCCCACGCCCCCCAGCAAACTCCTGCTCAGCCCTTGTATGGACATTTTTTGGGTAGCAGTTCCCATTGTTTCAACTATCTRTTCAGTAAAGGAGCTCACTGGCTTAGGGTCTATCTGTCAATGTTACAACTCAGAGGGATTCCCCACCCAAAACACTCCCACAACACTCAATGCCACATGGTTTTCCTCTCACGCCAGCTTTAAGAGCTCCAGAAAAATCCCTGGCAGAGGTAGCCAGCCCCATCCTTCACAGGTACAACTCTTTTAGAGTTCAAAGTTGTGGTTCYGGCCACAGCACAGGTCCTGGGAAAATTTCCTGCCCCGTGGGATCAAGCCTCCCATCCTGCCACACGTGTTAGCCACTCCAAGTGGGAAGGAGAAACGATCTGCAGCACCACAACAGTGGATTTAGCCCCAGTCAGCTCCTAATCCCTCTAACAGGATAACCAAGGGCTTGTGCCAGCATTTCRAACGTCCTGCAGCCCCAGCCAGCGTCACTGCCTGCTGGCCTACCAGCACGTAGTTTCCAACRAAATAGAACATCTCCACTGGCTGGGACAAKCCTGGCATGTAGCCAGACTTGTCTRTTTAATTTCTTGAAGAAAAAAACKGTTTCCAAACTCTGTGCCCCTTCCACCGAAAGGGCAACAGTTCCTGTACATTTAGGGATGCTAATGGTTAGGAATCAGGAACTTCAGGTATACCCAAAAACACYTAGATACTGAATATCCTCAGGGCATGGAAAGCTCTGTATGGCTACTGATTGCCCTTTAGGATATCGTAAAATGTTGTGATTTAAAAGGAAGAAGGCAAAGGGCAGCACCATCTCACGGTTTYGCTCCACTGCCACCGCTGATCCTGTTGGCGCTCAGATGACATTCCAGCCAGTTTAACTTCAAGTCCTTTGCTCTAACCTAAATAAACAAGATTATACCCATCTTAGAGCTTGTGTCTGTGTAAGGTACTTAATATAAGCACCTTTATATAACCCCCTCCTTTGAATCCTTTGCAGTMTTTAAGGATTTATCCATGCTTATCTCCAGCAGGAAAGGTGTTGCCTTCATCTTCATTTGGCAGATGGGAAACCGAGGGCTGGTGGGGTTGGTGGAGCTGGAGGGAAGGACACATCTCCCTTTATTTTGGCCATCCAAAAGCCAGACATGAAGGTTTGGCCTCTTACACACACTGCCTCATCAGCCAGTGGTAACAGCACCACTTCTAAAGGCCATTTTTATGTGCTACAGCAGGAATTACCCTGGGGAATACCCGTCTCCTCACTGATGATGGATTAGCACCGACCTCAGGCCAGGATTAAACCCCTGCGTGGCCGTGCTTCCCTGTGGTGCTCATCTCAGAGCACTGCCCAGGACAGATGGAGCACAGCCCACATCCCACACTTGCCTTGCCCTCTGTAGCCTGTTGCTGGGGAGCACCAAGCCGGTAACACAAGCCCACACTCCCTGGTACACCACGGTGCACAATCGAAACCTCTGATGGATTAAAAGCTGTGAGCTTCTGACCGTGCCTGAGCTCTGAGCAGATGCCACAGGAAGATAAGCCATGGTCTTTTGTTCTTTTTCAGGAAGCTCTTCWCAAGCTCCTGCCTTGACACAAAGCACTAAATTGTGTACTTGATAGTTTTATTATCCAGGTTTCTCTGATAACCCAGGTTTCTGTGGCAGGTTTGTGATCCTCACCCTGTTATCACACTCACAAGACCCTTCCTTACTCAAGCCACCAATTTGGTGCGTGTGCTTCTGGCATATGCTTGATGGAAGGTCCTCCAGTGCCTGCAGGGCTTAAGGCAAGCTCACAGTCTGATTAAACACGGGGCCTGATGGCGTTAATGCTATATGAATATGGAACAACACTAATGAACTCTAACGAGCTAGACCACAGGGTTTGTTTGCAAGGAGCCAGAACCTGTCCTACCGGCTGGTGGAGAAGAGGCAGTTTGCTCATTACCTCACACTCCSCTCCCACCCATCCATGCTGGGAGAAGCTCTGCCCAGGTGGAGGCCTTATTAATTTGTRAAGTTGTCTTTTGATCTCTGTATCTCGGAGCATAATGAGAAGGTTTGAACTCTGCCTGTCCCACCCTCTTCGTACCTCCCACTTGCTCTGATCCCCCGGAACCTGGCAGGCAAGGGGAGAATGGCTACAGCTCTAGGATTCACTTCTTCCTGGAGACAAGCATATTTGGGGCCTTTTAAAACACTTCAGTAGCCACAACTATGACTGATGTAGCAGGAAAGCACCAGTGCTTGCACATCTTCCTGTCTCTTACACCAGACCCTGTGAGGGAATCCAGGATGATCACACCCCAAAAGCAGCTCCTTATTCCCTTGGTTCACCCAGGCTAAAGAAGCTCTYGGAGGCCACCTGGAGTCACTTGTGCTCCTAGGTGGAGAGGCTRGTGACCACTGATGCAGGATGTTGGCTCCTGTAGGATCTCTGTGCTGGGAGGAAGTTCCTGGTGACCAGTGCCTTCAGCTGGAGCTGCTGCGGGAGCTCCTKCGCTGGCAAAGAGCCACACATCCCCCTCATCCTGTGACCCATCAGAGCCTTTGCCTTATGATTCARTCTCTCTCCCTGGCTGGATCAATCCTGCACTGCTGGCACACCAGTTGAAGCTCCTTCTCCACCACTTCCTGCCCCTTGGGTCGCAGCCTCCAGAGCCGCAGYGGAAACCGCAGCAAGAGCTCGTTTGGCACCGCGGTCCGTGTCCAGGAGAGCCGGCTCAGCCACTCAGTTACTCCTCTCCCATGGCTCCTCCTTCCCCCAAAAGGAAATGAAAACAAGCACCAAGCCAGACATGTGTCCTCAATGAAACCCATCTGTCAGAGCCATCGCCACAGTCTCACCGGGCTGTTGCCTGCTCAGAGCATCCAGCCCCACCATGGAGAACTGCACGTAGCCGGTCCCAGGGGCAGCACGCCCAAGGGGACACGAGGCYGGAGCAGAGGATGCCACGGGACAGTCAGGGCAGCTGTGTCCTCCCCAAGCGCTGTGCCTGGGGCTGTGCTACCTCCTTTCTGAGCAGCGACAACAACATCCAGGCAAGGAGCCAGCTGATAGCTCTGCACATCCACAGAGGTCTCCATACAGTTTCCACACACACAGTTTGGAGCGGTRAAGAGCTTCTTAGAAGAAACAAGAGTGGGCTGATGGGTAGGGGTATCCACTCATCTCCCCTGTCTGCTTCACTAATTTTCTCCAAGGGAGATTTCCTAGAGCTCAGTTTTGTGTCAGACCCTTGTAAMGTCTCCCAAAGGTTTCCCCCTCCCTGCCAGGAAGTTTACTCTARCATGTTTTTATGACATGCATTCGGTTAGTCATACTCCATATGTCCTCTGCAATCACCCCTCCTTCTCAGTAGGATCTCCCATCACACCAACTACTTTGTCCAGCCTCCAAGGGAGGCTTTATTAGAGCATGAACCCATTTGTCCTCTGCCATCAACTCCTCCTCCAGGCATTTTCACATTTCACTGTTTCACTCTCACCTCCTTGTCCTGCCCTGCGGCTCAGTTAATAATAGTAGATCCCACCTATTCTGCATTCTCCCGGTGTCGTTGGAGAGTTAAGCAACTGCAGCTCCCRTGCTGAGTCCCTGTATGTCCTCAGCTGGCAGTGGGCTGCTGCCCTGACAGCCCCAGCAGCAAAMGCAGTGGCTCTCACTGTAGACTTCCAGAGCAGACTAAAAGAGTGRAAAAACATGGGTTCAACAGCCCCTCTTAGCTCCTAACAGGGCTTTATATCCTCCCTTTGGTACATGTTCTGGGGCAGGTTTGTTTGTACCTCTTGGGTATGTCCCCCAGGGCCCTACAGATGCAGCCCCAGCACTTTCTTTGGCATGTGTGGTGGGGCCAGGGCAGTTATTAGGGGCTTGTGTGGTAATCGGTGTCCAGTTTAGGAAGCTCTCTTTCAGTYATTGCTAACCCACATCAGGACTGAGGTGGAAAGCAGAAGGGAGGTCACCTTCATCAAAACCTGATATGGCTGAATTCATGGACTCTGTGCTGTACCCAGTGCTCACCTGAAAGAACCCCAGAACCTCCCCATGGCCCAGAGGGAGGTGCRGTCCCTTTAGCTGTGAATGGGGCTCCTTTGCAGTTTTCCTCCTCTGTTGTATGCCTGCACCTTCTCACTTAATTCAGTAGGTTGTTTTCTGCAAGACCTGAGAATGTAAGAATACATCTACCACTGCTTCCTCCTGCTCCAGCTACGCCTGCACATCTGCCCCACCTGCTGCAGGCAGGCAGGGAGAGCAGCTTTGCCAGCTGTGAGGACAGTGACCCCAAACCGCAGCTCTGGGGCDGCAGGGCTGTGTTTGCAGAGCACGTGCAGCCCCACACAGGAGCACATTCGCTCCTGCCGCCTGTGGTTCCTGGCAGCATTTCCAGGGAGCAGCCCTGGGCTCACAGAGCTGCTTGTTCTGCAGCATGTYGTGTTTTTGCCTGGTCTTGCAGCTGCCTGTCAGCTGCTGTACAAACACAGCCCTGTCTCCTGTGCTCCCCCGGCCTCTTCTCACTCCTCAGCTCTGCTCTTTGCGGTGCTCAGGATTAGCCACACCTCAGCTGGGTAAACAGGAGCTGATCCTGCCCCATCAGCCGGGAGCTTTGCAGCCTCAGCTGCCGCAAGCAAGAAGTGCTCCTTTATTTCTCTCCCAAGCAAATCCCCCTTTCATCATTCGGCAGATCTGAAGCCCTTAATTGGACACAGCAGTGGATGTGATCCTCTGCATTGGTTTCATCTTCTATTTTTCTTTATCCTTTTATTTTCTTTCTTTACCCTTCTATTCTCTACTTTTGGTCCACYCAGCTTCCTTATCTTCTGATCTGTTCCTCATTTTCTCATTCCTTTTCCTCACTCCTGTCTGTCCCCTCCTTTTTGCTTTTACACCCATCTGAGAAAAGCCACTCTTTCTGTATGTCACCTTCTGGATGCTAAATAATKAACTAATGAACTATTCTAATCTGAAAAAAAAGTCCTTGAGGTTGTTCATAACTACAGCCAGCACCATAGTCTTCATCTCAACTCAGAGACAGCATTTCCTGCAAATTTTTACCTGAGACTGAAGAGATGCTGAGAAGGGAAGGAAGAGGACACCCATTCCCTGCAGCACAGCACCCTCTAGCCTCCACCAGGGCGGTAGCTCTTTCCTGAGCTGGAAGGAGGAAGGACCTTCACCATCATCATTCAGCCATGCATCCTCCCATCCTGCCACACTCCCTGCACGTCCAGCCCTACTCCCTGCATGTCCAGCCCTGCACTAYTCTGACAAAATCCTCCTGCAGCATTGCTGCCAAATCCCAGGATGGATTTCATGAGAGCTCTGGAGGTCAGGATCTTAAAGCTGGTCTGCTCTGAGCAGACGTGTGGCAAATCAGACGTCATTTCCCAAAAGTTGAGACATCAGCTTTGCAAGGTGGAGCCTGCAATGAGCCGAGGTGGAGTCAGCCTGGAGAAGGGGTCATTACACAGCACCAAACAGCGCTGTTCATTTCCTCCAGCCCACRCAATACTTTAATTCAGAGCTGGTAAAAAGGGAAGTGCTGCTCCTGCAAAGCCAGGTAAGGTCAGCCAGTGTGGAGTGCAAGAACTCTGCAGTCACTTTGTTTTCTTGGGACACTGATCTGCAGCCTTCCAGGAGCCTGKGCATGAGAAAGGGTGGTCACCCTCAGCTCACCCTCTGGTCATGGTGGCAGACCTTCCCTGCTTGGCTGTGACTGCCAGTGTATCTCCAGGAAACCATCAGGCAGATGGAAATGCTCTGGATTAGCCTTTCATCCCAGATATCCCACTGCACCTTCAGCTTCCTGCCCACCTCTCAAACCATGCTCCCATGGACCCTACAGCCTCACCCACAATGCATATCCCTGCACCAGCATCAAGYCTGTTTCCTTTCATCCTTGTTTTCCTTCTACACCCAGGAAACAGAGCTCTGGCTCTCTGCTCCTGAACCAACCCTCATTCTCCAAAATCACAACTATAACCATTTCTTTTGTACTCACCCTCATTGAAACAAGTTCTCTTATTGCCACCTCCAAGATCTATCCAAATTCCCACTATTTTGGCACAAGGCAGTAGCTTCTGYCTCTGCTCAACTTATTTCCAGAAATATTGCTTTCTAGGAAAAGGCCCTTCCCCATTCCTCAGGCAATATAAAAATTTGGAGTTTTACAAGGGGCTGCTAATCCCATTGTTCGGTTCACTGAGCATTTCAGTTTGCAGGATTGCAACCCTGCATTCTCCTCAGGCATTACTACTTCCATGGAAACTTTTCCAGAGAAAGCATTTCACAAGCAGCCACTGAAAAAAAACCCCAATAACTTGTGGCTTTAGCAGACTCCCTTGCCACTTTCTGAGGCACGACAATAATAGTCTTTCCAGACTGCAACCTCAGGAACACAGTATAGTGGCAAATGTCAGACAGACCACTTGGGATTAAACAGACCAGCGACTTCCTTTATTCTTGGAAACACTCCAGGAGAAGCTCATACATCCTTCCAGCTCTAGTACATACATTTGTCCAAATCCACCCTGCCTTCCCTCAGAGACAACTCCTCTCTCTGTTCTCRCTGCCTGCCAGACACCCACTGATCTGATGCCACCTCCCCTGCACAGAACCCTCCTGCTTGTGCAGGTGTCTTTAGGGACAGATGCCACACCAAAGCACCGTCTGGCTCCTGCAGCTGTATTTTGAGTTACTAAAATGTGTGATAAAGGGGCAGAAACAGCTGCAAGTGAACAAGAGATGGCATTAAAGTGGCTGCAGAGGTATGCTCAGTTTTTGGTGCAGAAGGTATTCTGAAGGTAGGAATGTCACCKAACTGAACTCCCTGGAAAACTCAGTAGTGTTGTGACACAGATGCATTTCAGGGAGATACAGATGGATCCTTCTCCTGCACCATCGAGTCTGCTTGTGGAGCCAGGCAGGGTTCAAGYGCCATGGAGCAACCAGAAGCAGGACCAGCAGCACTGCTGATGTCAGGGAGTGGTTTTCAAAACCTCTTCCTCCAGCCAGTAGCTGTGGCTGGGTGTGGGATAAAAGCAGTGAGCTGGTTGCTGAGAATTTGTGGACAGAAACAGCAGAATACAGCCTGGTAAAGTGCTCAGCTCACTGGCATTTCTCATTTTGGCCTAAAGAATTCAGGAAAGCAATAGCCCATCTGCTCTGAAATGATCAGTGAAGCTCTCTCTGTAAACAGTCTGAGCCCTCTYGATTTGGTAGAAAAACAAAAAAAGTGAGTCAGAAAGTCTCTAGCAACAGCCTTCAGCCATTAGAGACCAGAGCGTGTGGTGTAGAGGGGACAAAAAGGTGGACAGCAGTACCCAGCAGGGCTGAGGTCAGTCACTTCRGTTCTATAATTAGGAAATAAATAGCATGCTAAATAAACCCAGAGTAGAAGCTTTTGAGGAGCGTGACAGAGCTGGAAGTTGGCAAGGAACAGCTGAATGAGAATGTGATGGAAAAATACTGATCAGGTGGGCCACGTGCCACCTTCCCAGCTGGTTTGTATGATGCAGCCATCCTCCCATCCCTGCCACTTGCTTCTGTACACTGCCAGCTCCTCAGGACAGAGGCTGGTCTATTTAGAGCTCTGTAAAGTGCCCATTACTCTTTTAGACACCATTTTCAGAAAATACGTAAGAGTCCAAAGAGCTCTGTGCCTCCAGAGCCAACAGGCTATGGAACAGCACAGCTCTGCAGCCCAGGAGCCAAAGCCTCACTGGCACTGCAGGGAAGGCAGAGCAGAGGAGGAAAAAGCATTGCCTTTATTTCCATCTGCAAAGCTTTTTTGTGCTCACATGTCACTGACAGGCACTTTGCTTATTTTCAKCTGGCAATCAAACCCTGCCTAAGAGGTGTTTTCCTTTTTGCTCCTGCTACACACTTCCAGAGATGAACACCCTGATGTTTCCTCTGGCAAAAAGGTTTCCTCAGGGGTGCAAAGTCCGCAGGAATCCTTCAGTGCATGGTGCGTTTGCTGAGCAGGAGAAAAGCTGGGCCAGGGGAAATGAAGCAGAAAAAGAGTAGCGAGTTCCTTGTGGTAGCAACAGCAAAAAGAGAGAGGGATGGGAAGAACAAAAGGTGATTGTCACCACAGTGTTACACGGGGGTGTCTCAGGCTGGTTCAGCAGCACGTGGAGTTCTCTCTGCCTGGTACCTTTCCAACTGCTGCATTTAAAAAGGTGGAATTTTCATCAGTCTTTTTTTGGCCTCTCTGTACAGAGRTAATTGCCTGCCCAAAGCACAAGGCAAAGCTGTTTTTCCCGTGCTTTTAGTTCCCAGCACATACATTTGCCCCTCTCACAACAGCCACACTACTCAGAGAGGGATCCTCATTCTCCAAAGCATTAGGATATCCCTGGACACCCACATCCCACCTCTCTGCAATAACAGCAGGCAGAAATATCTGCTGGGCYGAAGCAGCCAAATCCCTCCCTACAAGGCTGGAAACAAAGCTCAGCTCTTTCCAGCACTTTTCCTTTTGGGATGGTCCAGGCTCCTGCTCAGGTGGCACTTTCTGAGCATGAGCTGTTTACTGTGAGTGGCACAGCCTTGCTCCTGGCTCCTGGCCAGAGTGCTCCACCCACAGCACAGGCACACACAGCTTCTCCCAGCACCAGTCCGACAGAGCCCACCAAAACATCGGCCAGAGCAACTCCCCACACACTCAGAGGGAGGGCAGCTTCCTTCTTCACAAGCCATGGTTCACCAGCTGTTTGAACAGCCCAAAGCCGGATTTGTATTCCCAAAATGTGCTCGCTCCCTCCCAGACATCCCTGCTCCCACACCAAGAGGTGCAGCTGGAACCTCTCAACATTGCCCAGAGTAAAACACCAATGCGCTGGTTCTTCCTTCTTTCTGGAGATACAGCACCTTTTCCATAACTTCCCTTCTTGCRATAAACACAGCTCAGGATTTTGGCTCCCACGCCACAACCACCTGTAAATTTGTGCTGCCACATCTTCAGTGCTCACCTCTCCTCAGCAAAAAGTGAGCAGCAGGTTTGTTTTGCTTTGTTTTGTGACAGGTCTGTAAAAAGCTCTCTAATAGCTGAGCTTCTCTCAGGTCAGAGAAATCTCCAACAGCCTCCAGGATTTTAAATAAAATCTTGCCTGGAGGCTCAGCTCCAGTTTGAGGTGTGTTTTCCTGCCTGGATCTGTTTTTTCCTGCCTGGATCAGACGGTGAAGGAGCTAAGGTACACCTGGAATCAATTGAACTGCAATTTTCTGTAATCAAACTCAAACACATTCCTCAAATACCTCGTTGAGTCTGATACCGGATGTTTATCTGCTGAGCCTATCTGTTAACTTGATCACAAGCACAACTCAGCTGCCTTGAGACACACCAAACCACAGCCCAGCTGAGCCACTGACAAATTTAGCCACCATAAATTGCTGGGTATTTYCACAAGGTTTAATTAAAAGATAAGGAATACAACTCTGTTTGACTAACTGATGTGGGATCACACCTGCAGCAAGCAAGGAGAGGAGAATATCGCTTGTTTTGCCACCTTCGTTCCAGCAGTTCCCTCTCTGCCCTTCCCCTTCTTTGCCGTGACTCAGGCTACAGCAGTTATTCATCTCTCCACGTATACAGCGCCCTGGAAAATGTGACTCGCTCCTTGAGAGCTTTCTCCACGTAGGAAGCTCCAACACCCAGTAAACAGAGGAAACAAAATATCTGAAATGAGAGGATTTTTCCATCCAGTTATACAAAGCAACCATTAACACAGCTTGGAATGGTTAATGATACCAACAACGTAACACATGGCTCTTTTGGAAGAATCCAAGAAAAGCAGGTTTGTTAACATTGCACTGTGGACACTTCTTTATATTTTGTTTTCCTCCAGATGTGGCAGGGTCCATCTACCCCCAAGTGGATTTTGCTGTTCCACTCACACACCCCATGCCGTGGGACAGTGCTGAGCATTCTGAGGGACCAGGGAAGACCCTTCAGGGCTACAGGCACAGGCCAAGCTTGGATCCAGTGCTCGACACACAGAGGCACCCTGCAGGCCCCTGAGAAACAAACCCAGCGAGTAGAAGCCCCAGTCACCCTTTYCAAGGCTCGAAGATACTGTTCCTAAACAGCAGTATTATTATGTAACCAGCATGCAGCACCGGGGCCTCATGGGCAGCCTGGAGGAGGTTTTGGCCCTCAGGACCACCGAGCTCCGTGTCACTGTGGAGCAATTGTATCCTTCAGCTAGAGCMGCTCCCCAGGCTGCCTCCCCCGCGGCACGGGTGCTGGCTCCGGGGGCAGGAAGCGGCGTGCGGGGGACTGAAAATAAAGCTGAGGCAAAGGCTGAAGCCTCCACCCTCCGCACCCTCAGGCCCCGCTCTGTCATGGCCGCCACACCGCGCTCCCCGCCGTCACCCATAGCCCCGCCCCCAGCCCGCCACCGCCAATCAATCACCGCCCTGCGGRTGACTGACAGGTGTCCGAGCCATAAAAACCGCGCTGTCCCGCCCTGCGCTGCTCCTCCAGCCAATGGGATCCGCGCATCGTGACGGAGCGCCCGGGCGCAGCTCGCCTTCTGGCCAATGGCCGCGCGAGTCTGGGCGGAAGCAGCGCGGCGCTGGCCAATAGCAGGGCGAGGGCGGCTGCTAAAGGGCAGCGGGCGGCGGGCCCCCGGCAGACGGGCGGGAGCGGCGGCGGGAGCTGTCCGGGGCTTCGCGCCCGGCCGGGCTGCAGGTGAGGCGGGGGCGCCCGGGCGCCCCTTCCCGCGAGGCTGAGAGGGTGGCCGGGCCTCCTCCCCGCTTCTCTCGGCAGGGCCGGGGACTGCCTCGCGGCCGGGTTTGTGCCTGCCCAGCCGCCGTCCTGCTGTGCGCTGTCTGCACGCCCGGCCCCGCGTGCTTGTTTGCTGCGGGGGAGATGGGGATGYCGCTCGGTGGGGCTGTGGTGATCAGTGTCCGGTCTCCCTGCGGTTCTCCCCGACGTTGGAAGGTCTGGGAGGTGGCGGGGCGGTGACAGCCTCCAGCTTTCCTCCCTGGGGGTGCAAGGCAAGGGCTGAGGTGGGAGCAGCACATCCTTGTGCTCCCAGGGAGGGAAGGCCCAGGTGGGATGCGATTGGGAGCTGAGTGCGGAGCAGAGGATAGGATATAAGGATATAACTCTTGTGTGAGTTATAGCCAGGGGGWTTGTGTGTCCTGTCAGGTCACCTGCTCCCCATAAAGGATCCTCTTTGGTGCTCGTTTATGCTCCTCACCCTCTAAGAGCATCTTGCATTTGCTTCAGATTCCCTTTTCTTGCCTGCTGTGTACCTGTTTGTTACCCTGTGTGATGGAATTCTGCTCCATCCTGCACCTTCAGGTGTAACTTGTTATCTCCTTTAGCACATGATGTGTCTCTATTTATCACAATTGATGAGTTGCAGCTGCTGAGGTCTCTCACTGACACTAACTTGATTGCAGAGGTGTATCAGGAGCAGCTTTATTCATGCAGTTATGGCTGAAGGGGTTGCATTCTGTGCTTGCATTCTCTTGCAGGTTCCCTCAGAGARYTCGTAACAGCTTCCTCTKATTGTTGATGAACAATTGTCACTGGACTGGCAGGTACTGTAGATTYCTGTCTGCATCTTAGATTGCTCTTTGGCTTCCACAGCATTGGTKCTTCCTTCTGTAACAAATGTTCCTGGCTTATTACTCAGCTAACTGGTACAGTGTGTTCGTCTTGCATGCCTTATTTATCAATTATTTTCATGCTCAGCCATGTTTATTATATTGCTTAGGTTGACATGTTCTAGTCCCTGCTGATATGGTCTCTGTAGAACACTTAGTTTAGTTATTTGCATTTGTGGTATCTCGTWTTTACACTTCCTTTGATAATGTTTTTCCTGTGCAGGGAGTTTTGTTATTGACATCTATATTTGGTTGCTCTCTTTATCTTTTGTGTGTCACCTTCTCTCTGAGGTGCTTGCTTAGTTCTCATATCACAGGAGAAGTTTCARTAGCTTTTCTTGTCTGTTCTAGATCAGTGGACATACAGCCATTCTTATTTTGGTCTCAAGGTCAAGAGTAGGAACAGGAAGGATACAAAAAGAGAAGTAAATACTAATGTTTGAGTGCCTTTGCTCTCCTGCCCTATTCTTAAAAATAGTTGCTTTTGCATGGGAGGTTCTCTGTGTTGCTGAGTGAATTAGCTGYACAAAAGATGAGGCTGACCTAAGATTGTACCAGACTGTCTCTTAGGTGTGGAAAGGATGTGGAGGTTGGGGATAAAAAACCTTCCATCTTGCAGAACTGTTTCTGAAGAAGTTAAACTTAAAAATGAACTTCCCTTATGTTCTGCTCKTCCTGTAAAAGCTGTATTTTTCTATTCAGGGAGTGAATAGCGGCTTAAGCTCTTAGTATTTCATAAAGCTGCTTTATTAAATTTGTCATGTGAAAATTCAGAGATTAACACATTGAAATAGTTGTTCTGGGATGTGGTACTGAGAAGGAAAGATGGCAAAATRAGACCCTTTGACCTTGACACAGACATATGGAGGGGTTGTCATATGTTCCAGCTGTACTCCAGGTGGGATTTGGTGTGGGACAGGAAATGGTGGGTTTAGAGCAGTGAAATGCCTGGGTGCCACTGGATGCACATTGTCCTGTTACCTTTCTTCTTCCATACCTCTTGACTCTTCATCCCTGCTTTGCCAGCTCTGGCAGTACCAAAACTTGGATTAAGCTAACTAAGAACAAGATTTTGCAGTCTCGGGTAGGGGTGTAAGTGCTAGGGTTTGGGTGCTTGTGATTCCTRTTAAAAGGTGCAGAGACCAGCTTGAAATTAGTGGTTTGGACTCTTCAGCAAAAGCCTAAGTAACCATACTATTTTAAAGTCTTCATCTACACATTAGAGTTTCTCTGGAAGTGTTTCATGTATTATAGCTCTGAACTTTTGTTCTTAATGTGCTATAGATCAATTGATCTGTGCAAGCATTTGCCCTTCTTCACCCTAAATATCTCGCAAAGTTTAAGGTTATGTGCAGTTAARCGTCTGATCAAACTCGGCTGATTGATTTAATTTCAATTGATTTAATTTCAGTGTGCAAGGGCACATTGTCCTTCTTGTGGACAAGCAAAGTCCTGTTTGCCCAACATACATGGGTGGCAGTGATGGTATTTTATGGGGTAGCTATCTTAACCTTTTCTGGCTCTAGGAAGGCTTCTACACCCAAGGGCTTGTCTTTACTCTGTCAGTTGACTTAATAATAAAGATTCTCTGACTGCCAGCTTTACTCTGCCAGTATCAGGCAGCAGTAATTGAAAATGCTTTGCRAAGCAGTTGAGTACAAAGCAGCTGCTTGAAACGTCATTGTGCCTGTGCTCCGTTAGAGGTAACAGCAGTGGAAGGGAGTGCCAGACTGGGCAGAGAAGAGATTTTATCTGTATCTCTAGACAGACCAAGCAGTGCAGTTAGCTATCACTCACTCTGCTGTTGAGAAATGCTTTCATTTCTCATTATCATGGGTTCAGTCTGACTAAAGTAAATGATAACTTCCTCTGCTAATATGGGTTGAGCCCTTGCAAACAGCAAACTTTTCTGAAATGTCTCATATTTGCTAGCAACTGAGCTACAGCCCTATTCAGGGCATTGAGTACTCAAAAAATATAGTACATGCTCCTCATAGGAGGGGACCAGTGACTGCTACTGAGAGGCTCACAGTTGAGTACCTTGTCCTGCTTCTAAACTTACCTCAAAGCATCCTTAAAGGTGCTTTTGTATAGAGCTGCAGGTTCCGGAAGAATTATGCAGAGAGGGTTCAAGCCTGGCTCTCCCTTATCTGGAACACCCAGTTCTGTGGAGTGTTGGTTGAGCATATGTGAATATGAAAGGTTGTACTAAGTGAAAGAAGCACGTGCACAGTCATTTACAGTAAACCTCCTTGTAAGAAGTTAGGACAAAATGTCCTGAAACCTGTGCCTTTAATATCACTGGCCTGACACTTTGATATAGCAGGAGAGAGGGCAATGTAGCTCTTTGCACGTTGAGTTGCTGGTGACTGCTGTAGTGCTCCAAAACCACCCCTTTAGTTGTATTCTGGTAGAACCTGAATATTCAGCAGTGGGAGTAGCTGTGTGTTGGTCAGATCCCATCTCTTTGTGTGTAGTTCTTCTGTCCTTAAATGTTGCTGCTTCATTTTCAGTGTGTTTGCATGAATTAGGTTACTCCTTCTCTACTGCAAGCCTTCTATCTGTCATGGACAGRCTGTGAGAGAATGACTCTGCAAATCTTCTGCTCCCCTGTGGAGAGGAGCTGCTCGTCAGGGGAACAAAGTAAGCAAGGTGTTTAAAGACCTCAGTGAAACRGCACCTCAGCTTTTCATCACATTCAAGTAAAGGTGTTTTCAGACTGCTTGAACTGGACCATTCTTGAATAAATTCCCTTACCTGTGTTGTGACTGATTATAGCTGGTCTTTCCCTGCTGTGCATCTTGTCTAGTGTTGAGCATGTTCCCCACTTAYTCAGCCCTGTAGCTGAGCAAACAGCTGGTATTGGTTGGACTTTGAGCTGTTTCTCCAGTATGTTCAGCTGAGCTCTGTGAATGTGTTCAGTGTGGGAATGGAGGGGTTGGAGTCAGAGGATAAATGAARCTTTAACAATATGATGCTTCAAAATATAATGAAGGAATAGAGGAGACTTCCTTGAGGAGGGCTTGTCTATAATGCAGTTTTTGTTAGCTCYCTTAGCTCTGTGGCTTGATTCCAGTAGTTGCATTTCCTCATCCATTGGGCATGGATAGTTGGGTTCTCTAYGGTCTGTTTACTCCATTTCTTCCCTTGAGCTCAGTGCTGCTTGCTGGCAGTTATGTGGTAGGCAAGGAACACCTACTCSTGCTGTAAGACTGTGGAAAGGTGTTACCCAATATTTTTTTCTGTACCTAAAAGTAAGYTTGACCTCTTCTACAAGGACCTGAAGYTTTGCCCTGTATTACRTAAGGTAGTGGTTAGGGAGGCAGTCCCAAGTCTTTGTGCCTTATCTTAAAGGAAAGGCTCMTGTTATTTAARCAAACGTAATTATTTAATTACTGCAATTAATTGATTTCTGTGAAGTCAGAGTCTGGTGCTGTCTTAGTTTAATCATGTTCCTGAGGTGTGTGCAATAAAAGCTAAYGCKGTGGTTTTCAATCCATYTGAGACACACAGGAACCAGATAAGGTGATGTAACAGGGAGTCTACATAGCAACCTCAAATAATATACAAAAGCTCCATGTTCTGTGGTAGAACTGTTTCTGATCAGTTAAAATGATATTGTCAGGAAACAAAGGCAGTTCCTGTAGTTGGAAGGAAGTGAAATTCAAGGCTCATTTGACTGTAAATTAACCTTCCTGGAGAAGTGAGAGTGTTAAAGAGCCTTTGGCCCTGTTGGCTATGGTTTTACTCATGGGTGCTYTTTTAAGCAACCTGCCTTGGGATGTACACCCAGCCCTCTGAGGTGCTTGTTTTCTGCTCTGAAGATGTAGGACTCCTCAAGGGCAAAGTAAAAAGCTCTAGTTCAAGGCACCTGTCTTTCTGACTGTGCTGGTGGGTCCTTGTGCCATGAACTTTATTCCTGTTACCTCACAGTACCTCTAAATTTAGTCTGAGCCAAGTATTGTAACTGGTGAAAAGGTTAAATTCCAGTGAAGGCACCAGCCAAGAATTTTTTTTTGATCAGGGTGTAAACAATACTTGCTGGTTTCTGTACTTKCCAACCAGCCAAATCCTGGCCTGGCTGTTGCTCTGGCRCTGGGARGGATTTGCTCASAGATTTGTCCAGATAGTGTTCTTTTGATCATCCTTGTGATGGGACATGTCAGTATGCCCTCTGTGTTTTGAGATAAAATCTGTCACATGTTGGACAACAAACCCATGGTGGGCTTTGCCAGACTCCTGAGGACTGCACTTTMTCTCTCATGGCCACATCTAACCCTAAACTGAAGTGCCTTAAGTGCTCAGCTAATTCTTAATTATACCCTCTGAGGTTTGAGACTTAGCTGGCTCTTTTACATGTCCAGAARTACAGAGTGATGCATCAAGATCTCAGTATTTGCTTCTGACGTGTTCTCTGAGCCACACTGAGGTAATGGGTTCTGCACCCGGTGAGCTTGGGCTGGGTACATGCCAGTCTCAAGATAAGTGCTGTCATGACTTGCTTTGTGTGCTGAAGCTGATGAGGCATAGTATTGGTGTGACCCTAAAATACTTGTATCTRTGTAATTTTCTGGGAACAAAGTAGCAGTTTAGAGTTAACGCTGTTCTATAAAAACAAAGGCATTTTTTTAATACAAGTGCTGAGTAAAAGGCAGGATATGGAACTGCGCAATAAAGCTTGAGGCTTTCTTCATGATTCCTTTTGCACAGGTTCCTGTACTTGTGTAGCTTGTCCTCTAGTGCTCAGTAGGGCAGCGTTTCCCAAGTGTATTCATCATCCCCTGCATTTAAACCATTGAAAGCTCAACGATGTGATACTTTCATGCACTTCCTGGAGTGCGATTTCAGTAATAGGCTGCCATAAAACTTGTCTTTGTTAAAAAAACCATGTAGTGTTCTAACTTGCTACCCCTGTTCTTAAAATAAGTTCTGTTCTCTGTACCATGGTTCTAAATATCTCACCTGATAGTGACAGGCCTGTACGTTTTGGTTTTGTGSTGTATTTTTCAGAAGAGTCATTGGCTAAGGCTGATATTAAAGGTGATTAATTTCTGGAAACATTCCACAAAGAACTAACTTAAGTGAAATAACCTTCCTTCTTTCTCCTTTGAAGAGGTGGGAAAAACCCCACTTATTTCTGATCCCAGTCTGCCTAGGCACAACTCTTTAAAGTAGGGTGGGTTTGCTTTCCTCTTGTCTGACATGCTTGCTTTCAGTTTTATTCCCTAAGCAGACACKAAAAATATATGAAACCAGTCTGAGAAATGTCTGATTTGTTAGTTAACAAAGTCTGCCTGCTTAAAACTGTCAGAAATGGCTTCTTTAGCTCCTCTGAGTCCTAGTGAGTAAAAGTATTGCACTACTTGGTAAGCTGTAGCAGGCGAGGAAAGGGGACTTTTAAAGACTCTCACTGTTGGCCAGGCAAGTTCCAGTKTTTTGGTGATCCAGCTGAGCTTTGAGAGCATCAGTGAGCCACAGTGCTGATGGGTGGGGAGGCACCTATGAGGCTTTTGTACTGAGCTGCCCTTCCTGGAAATGGCACTCCTTCAAGATTCTGCACTTTATGTAATGGAGCATAAAATATCTTGCTAGTGGAACCCCTTTCAAAGAGCCCTTTGCTCTTTGTGTTCCATGTAGCTGCATTTTTGCATTAGCCCAAAGCATTTCTAATGCTTGAGTGAAATGAGTCTGCCAGGCTTTCAATGCTCATTAAAAGGCCTGAGGGGAGGATCTTGTGGGWATGGCTTTCTTTAATATCTTTGCTTTTTTAGTGTTGGCTTTCCAGTATGAGGAGTCAGACTCTGCTTCCATGGGTGGAGGAGCTGTAAAAAACCAAATCCTGTGCGTGCCCTGTTGAGTCACAGCGAAGTGATTTCTGTCCCTGGAAGAGTTTCCTCTCCACAGGAAACCTGGAACCTGGAAACGTGTACAGGTCTTGGATTTGTTGATAGTTGTGAATTCACTTACTCTACAAGTAAATATTTTGATGATGGCTTTCCCAAAAACCCAGGTTTTTTTGAAAGGATAGATAAGGAATTTGCTGTAGCTCTACTGGTTTTTGTAGCTGTTTTTGTTCCTGTCTGGATAGGGTGAGACTTGGGATTTTTTTCTCATTATACTTGTACAGATGAAGTGCTCTCTGTTAGCAGTAGTGCTGAAAAGTTTCCTGTAACATGATTTTCAGCTTTTCGTGATGAAAGGACAAATTGAAAGACCACAAATCCAGCATTTGCTTTCCAGTGATTGATTTTAAAGTTGTCCCTCAGTTACAATTGGGACTTAAGAACATTGCTTGAGAGGGCTGCTGGTCTTTGGCATTCTTGGGGCCAGGAGCTTCAGCTTCCTTGGGTTCCTCCATGTGGATTTCAAATGCTGTGATGGATGGAAAGGCTTGATGGCTTTCAGTGGTATGCTTTTGGTAATTCTGCCTAGCCTACCAGAAGTGAATCCAGTGTATGGAAAAAAMCAAATGTTTGTCCATTTAGATTAATGCTGACCCAGTTAGAGGAGATTCTAGATTAAAATTTGTCTGGCTCAACCCTGTGGTTATCTATCCTTTTTTTTTAACAGACAAGTTTATTGGTTTAATGCAAAAAGGGTTTAACAAAACATAAGCAAGGTGACCTCATCCCAGCTGGTAGAGAGGGAGACATTTGTCCTATGTGATTAGAGGCAGAGCTCAAATCCATTTTGGTAAGCTAAACCCTTAAAATTTTATAGCAAAGTGCCTTGACTCAGCCCTTGCAAATCTGCCCTGGCTGAGACAGGTCTGTTTAGGTCTTCAGAAATACCAGACTTCAGAGGAGGTACCTTAGTGACACAGCTGAATCCATAAGGCATGGAATCTTCATGGACTAGACCCCTTATTTAAATAATCACTGCAAAAAGCTGTGTAGTTAAAGCAGTGCCAGCTTTGTGTTACAGCTACAGACTGATCTGAGCTTTTGGGTAAAAATTCTGACAAATACATGAACCTCTRGCACATGTTTGAGGTGCGTAAGTTCAGTGGATGTATGTTTCGACTGTCTAAAATGGAAAATACTAATTCATAAGTGTCAAAGCGTAATCCTGCTTACCAACAGCTGATTTTACTGAAAGTAATGCCAGGCTGGTATGCTGTTTTAAGGGAGTGACAGGCTAACATGAGATRTAAAAGTACTAGAAAAGATGTGGTGTGTTTGTAATCTGAAGATTATATGGGAGAGAACATTCTGGGGGAGAGAGGGTTTGGCTGGATCAGTTATACTGAGTCACTGGTACAAAATCCTAATGACTAATTATGCCCAGTTCTATTTTTAACAAATTCACTAAGGTGAAAGCTGTAAACAGCAAACTAGCTTAAAATCCAGGTGTCAGGAAGGTGTCAGGTATCAGTGTCTCTTAATTTTCTGAATAAAACAATGATAGGAAGATGTCAACAGCACTTCTGGGAGTTTGACTTGGGGAAGATTTGCTTGAGCACCTGGTTGTCCTTGAAGTCAGGAACTCTGCTYTTCTTGCCAGTTGTACCCTCCCTGGTCAAGCCTTTGCTGTARTTTGCCTCTTGTCTCCTACAGAACTGATGGTAGCGTTGGTGRAAGTTTATCAAGTAGGGATGTGAGGGATAACATCCTGCACCTGAACTCATGGTGCCAGTACAATCTTCTGAGTAGAAGAAAAAATAGGTTTTTTTGTGGCCTATCCTTTCCCTTCTACTGTGAAGCTTAAAATTGGAAAATAAAAGCTTGAACTGTCCAATATTAAATGTCTCTGCTTCCCTCATTTTCTTCTGCTAGGCAGATGGTTGTGGTGGCAGAAACTTGCAGCTTTCCAGCTCACTGTAAGTCAATAACTGATGTCACACGTGTTTTCTTCCAAGGGATTTTGGTGTAGCTACATTGGGTACAGAAAGTACTTCTGAGGCTCTTTGCTCCTGCTATAAAGGAGAGTAAGGCTTTGGTATGGTCTGTCCTGATGGTGTGTTTTCCATTTGGAAGCAGCAGCCGTGGTAGAGAGCAGACAGTTCTGGAGCTGTTCCTGGAAGCTCCGATTCCCCATCGATTTGTTGTGCCTGTGGGAAGGCAGTTCTAATTGCAAGTATTGCTTACACTACCATGGTCACAGGCTGAAAGCTTTCTATTTTATTGGCATCATCAAATTCTTGTAACAAGCCTTCTTCAATGTGCGTTGTGTTAATTAGGTGACTCTGTCTGAGCCTCCTGTGGCTCCCACCGCGTTGAAGTGTGATATGTTGTAACATCTCAAAAAGCAAGTGTGGGAACAAGCAGAGACTGTTTACAAGCTTCCATCTGTAGGAGTGAGCTGTCTTGCTAAGCCTGAATAAAAGTAGCAGGAGACTTCTTTCCGAGTGGCTTCACACTTTACAGTGTAGATATTGCACAAAGTTGAGAAGGATGGTATCCTGCTAATCTTAGGCTTTTAAATAGAAAGAGACCTGGGTAGGTTTTCTAACTGGATACAAGGTCTCACTGTCTTGCAGAGATGGAATCTCTTTGCTCCTGAAGTTGTATTTGCCATKGAGTTAATATGCCATAGGCAAGTGGTCTAGTCTGGAATCTGTCCACTGGCGACAGATTTCTGATGCAGGTGGATCAGAGTTGGTTATGACTGACTACACAAATGACTTATTAACATGTCTGTGATGGCTCCTTTGTATAAATTCAYGTTCATCTTTTCCAGCTGAGAGATGCCACTTTATGAGAAATAATCAGTTTGCTTTTCCTCCCTTTGCAGGTTGCTTGGGTAGCAGGTGGATCAGTGACAAATCTACTGAGGGCTGGCATTTTTTTCTAGCTTGAAGAAAATTGAAATTGGTAAGACTTGGCTTGTCAGTTATCCTACTTGGGTTACCCGTGTGACGTAGGAAAGACCCAGGGAAAAACCTGCCCTTTCAAAAATAACTGCAGCTAGCTGCTTGAACTGTATGTTCAAAACTGAACTGTATGTTCAGTTTAAGAATTKGACTTCTAGCTGGAAGGATATAATTTTTATACTACTTTCCTCTGCCTCTGTTCCTTTACTCTGATGCCCTTGAAAGGCTAGATATTAATCTAGTCCTTTAGCTGCAGAGCTACAGTGAATTAAAAGAAATGCTGAAAATGCCAGTACGTGAAGTGACCACCTAAAGTGCAGACAGGATTTAGTACCAGTGTTCTCATGGAATTGCARTACTCAAGTTGAGTAGTTCTTTCAGGTTCTCGTTTTCAAGTCTGCCTTGTACACCTGTGAAGGAACACATATCCAAAGCTGCCAAGGTGTCTTTGTAGCCTGGCTTTTCACCCAGCTTCTGTTTGAGCTGGGTAGCATTGGCCAAAATCCTGCTCGTATTGGCTGGCTGCAGACCAGGRCTTGACACCTGAGACACTGGTGCAATTCTAGGGCAGCACTGATAAGGAGTAAATCTCCTTCACAGCTGGTCATCTAGTTTATCATCTTAGTCAAGGTGTCTAGAGCAATACTAACTAAACTTTATTTCAACTTAGAACTTGCTAGTYTGAATTGATWTGCTAGGATTTCCTGGCAGTGTTGACTAACAAATTTAGCTGGTTAGCACAATTGTATATTTAACATGACAGTTGATATTCATATCCAACACTATATTTCTAAAAGCTTTAATGTTGTTTTTTTATCTCCAGGCTGAAAATGAGTACGATATTGGAAACCTCTGAGCTGCCTGCAGTGTTTGATGGGGTGAAGCTAGCTGCAGTTGCTGCTGTTCTGTATGTTATTGTTCGCTGCTTGAATTTAAAAAGCCCAACTGCCCCTCCTGAACTCATTTACCAGGACTCTGCTTTGGCCCGCTTTCTACTCAAATCCTGCCCACTTTTGACCAAAGAGTAAGTAATATATTTTTTCCATGTTGATCTGTRTTATAGGAAGAAGAGCTACACTTGTCCATTCTTGTGCCTTATGTGTTTCTTAAACTTGGGTGCAAATGAATGTCAGGGTATCTCTYGATAAAAGAAATTTATTCTAAGTCAAGCATTTGTCTCAGGTACCTGGATTTACAGCCAAGCCATGTTACATGGACTTTTCCACAAATGCATAGAAAAAGTCATCACTGTGTTATCTTTATAAAAGCTGTAGCTGATATTATACTATACCAGCACTACATAGCCCACAGTCTGTGGAAATGGGGGAGGAATGGAGGCAGTCAGCACTTGTTTGTGATCTTGTACTCCTTTCTATTAGGGAAGGAATCCGTTGGGGCTCACAGGAAGGAAACGTTTTTGTGGTGTGTCAGTGCCCTTATAATGAACACAGGGTTGGCTATTAGTTTTAAAGTGCCTGCTCTTATCTGAAGTACCTTAAGTTGATTGAAAACTAATGAAATTTATTATTGGTAGAGCACATCCTAACTAGTTTAATAAAGTAATGACATACAGGCCAGCTCTAAGCCTGTTGAATACACTTTCAAATTGACCTTATGTCAGCTGTGTATTTGAGCAGGCTGATCCCTGATCTTCATTCTAAGACCTCCAGAATCAGTGCAGCTGCCCTTAGCTTCACCAAGAACCTTCACCAGTAATAGGAAGCATTTAGTACAATTTCATGAGGCTTTGGAGGGACAAGGACTTTGATTACAGTATTTCTCTTCTGCAATCACTTTGAAAACTTGCAAGTCCTATTTAGAAGCTCTAAATACATCAATTATCTAGTAAGTGCTGAGTGCAGCTGCATGAACTTTCCGTTTGGATCTCAAAAGTCAAGCTGACTTAAGGATAGTCATTTTAGGGGAGATGAGAGGCTTTTACAGTGCTGTGTTAGGCTGTGTTGATTACATAAGGTATAAGATGTTAGGCTGTGGGGTCTGTAAACTTTTAAAAGAAACAAAGCATTATCTGTTGAAATTGGAACCCATAGAGGGTTCTGTRATGCACTCCAGGTTGGTGGTAATGTAAGTGTGTTTGGTTTCTTGATTATATCTGGTGCCTTAACGGCTTTCCTAAAAAATACACTGACAAGGTTTGAGTTACTTGGTACTTTAGATATTTGCCATCTCAGTGTTGCACTCCAGAATGACATGTCCTTAGTCACTGAAGGAGCAAGCATGAAGCTGTGCTGATTACCAGCCTTGAAGGCATATTAGTATCAGGCTAGTCTTTGGAAATGGATTGTAAGCTAATTCAGAGTCCATTTTCCTGCTGTGTCAGCTCTSTTCTCACAGCATAGACTCCTAGCACTGCTGTATTAGGGCCATGTTTCTGCCTTGCAGTCGGAGAACAAAGCATCCCCAAAAGAGTGAAAATGCAGAACGTGTCCAGCAATATTTAAACATCTGTTGTGCATTGATTGCAGGAGTGRTGAGCTGCTTGCAGAGCCCTGGTGTTGTGTTAATAGTGTGCAAGTGTAGATTGTTTGCTTTCTCTGGGTCAGCTGAGCTCAGCTTGCCAGCTTCTCTGAAAACTGTAGCAGTGATCTCCCATACCTGGTTCTKGGGCAAAATATTGTTTGAAAGGCTTCCATGACACGAGGAAGCAAACTCAGCTGAAACAAACTGGAATAAAATGTGTCAATAGGTGGCTGTTCAATCCCCTTGCTTCTGTACCTATATTAAAGAAGGAAGGACTGTTGGGAATTGAAAGAGTTTACAGGAAAGACAACTCAAATTAAAAAAATCACATATACATATTTTTTTTACTATTCTAGTGATGTTATCATAGACCTTTTTCAATATAGAAATTTTTTAAAAATCAAAGAAATCCTGTCTTTAGGCATGAAAGTCACCTGGAGACTAAAGGGGAACAAATATATTTAAATTCCTGCAATTATGCATGAAACAGTTTGTAGGATAATTAGGAAAAAGCTATGTGAAAACAGCTTGTGCCATACACCACCRAAAAATCTTGCAAGGCTTTGATTACTTGCTAATTATTCAGAGTGTTAGGAAAGCTGATTAAGCAGCTCTTTTCAAATTCTACCATGAAAGCAAAATAAGTAGCCCAGCAATCCCTTCTSTTATATCAGTACTGGGTTTGTTGTCAGATCTGTTATAAGACCAATTCTTCTGTACAGAGGAATGTTCACAGCTGTGAACTGGCTTTCAGACCTGGTTTGTACGGCTCCTGYTCAAGGGAGGAAGGGATGAGGGCACTGCTGGGAAAAACACATTGGCAGGGAGAAATAATAACTTTGCCTGCTTCTGCTRTCTGTGCAGGTGTTCAAATTTTCTTAGAATAAACACTTTTGGACTCTATTTTCCCATTATGGCACAATCCTCACCTCTGTCTAATTCAGTACATTGCAACTGTGGTGTCATTCAGTGAGCCAAATGGTGGTGGATGAATAATTTAAGAACTTTGAATTGTAAAACTGCCTGAGATGGCTGTGTGCCAGGTACCTYGTACTTGTAGATGTTAGCACTGCTTTTTACAATTCTGTAAACTGCCAGAAACTTTCTACATACCTACCAAACATTGGGAAGCAAGAGAATCTGTCTTCAGATGAACATGAGGTCCTAGAACTCAAGTTTTTCCTACCCCTATTTCCATTCCTCTGCCCTGTCTAGCTCTGTGCTTTGGCTCACCAAGTGGAGCAGCATAATCAGACCCTTTTCCATTCAAATTGCTGCTTCTTGTATGGAAGCTCTTGCAATCAGCACAGCTATTGGTGCCCTTGAGCACTTGGGCCCAACTGCTGGTGGCAGCTGTGTCCTTTTCCTGTCTTTCAAAAGGGTACAGAAAGTCCTTCATCTGCYCTTATTCCCGTGGAAATGCAGTGCTGGCTCTTTGATTCATGAGGATAAATTTGGCCAGTGCTTGCTGTACTGGGCTAGACTTTTTTGGCTGTTTACAGTTTATTCTAMCAAAGTGTGTGTATCTTTATTTCTGTAAAGATATGGCACGTGTCATCCGTATGGAAAATAATTATCCTTGCTGTCTGCACACTTTTTATCATCCAGAAAGGCAAGCTCCTCAAAGATTGAGGCAAATGACTGTCAAGCCTGTTAGTAAACACTGTCAAAGATCCAGCCTAGATCCTTCTTATCCTTTGTTTGCACACCAACCTGTGCTGGGTGAGCAGGCTGCCTGGTACCTGAAGATTCTTTTACACTGTCACTGCTTTTCTCTTAGATGCAAGGAGATGAGTAGTCAGGAAAGCTGTCTTCAAGCTTTTCAGTGTTCTTTTCTTCCCCCTAATAGCAAGCAGTGTTTGATCCCTGTCAACTCCTTAGTGTTTTACTCTGGGAGGAACACTTCCAGGAGAATAATAAACTAGGAGAACAGTGTTACCCCTGAAGCTTTGGCAGGTGAACATGCTGAGAGGTAGAGAAGAATGGCAGCTTCCTGTTGGTAAGTTGAAGCATTGACCTTGTGGAGAAGCAGCCTCGGGGGTCTGAGTTTTTGCAGGTGCAGCCTTGTGTTCTCCAGCTCTTAACAGCAAGGAAGATTCTAAGTGCTGTAAATGCTCATGCCTTGTTTTGGCTAAAATGATTCTTGTAGTCGCTGGTGGAGGAGGAGGGGTGTGATGGGCACTTTAAATAAAAGCTTCCTGAATGGTGAAGGTGGTTTAGCTGAGGCTAGTCTGTACTTTTAAATAGTTCTGACTTCAYACAGGTACTGTGGGCAGCAAACAAACACTTCTACTCAACTTGTTTCTTTTTCAAGGCTCAGGGAATGTGTCAAATCCATAACCTGCTTAATTTTTTTTGTCGTGTATCTGCTGTGTTCTCATCACATTGAGCATGCTGAGCTGATGCAGAAAAAACTGCTTTCTGCATATTTGGGGTCAGGGGTTGAATCCTGGCAGACTTTTATATGAGTTTTCTTGATTGGAATTCAAATTGCATTCCCTAGCATCAAATAAGGGACAAGGCTCAAAATTTGATTTTGTAAAGCATTCTTTAGATACCTCCAAACTGCTCTGTAAAGGGGAAAACCAAAATCTCTCACCTGTTGTAATGCAGGCAAGAGTTCTTAGAATATCCTGACATTGGATACTGTTAGTGAGAAAACAGACCACAACTTGTCAGTGTGTTATAGCACATAAAGGCCATGTAAGAGTTAATGTTTAAAGTGTTAATCTCTTCAGATGAAATGAAGCAATGCTCCAGAAATAAGCCTGTTGCTGAACTTCCACTTCAGATCTTTGAGGACCTGAGTGCTGATGCCTGCTAATAAAAATAGCACAGTTTTTATGTGCTTTGTGTGAGCTGCTTATGCAGCTGCTGCTTTCCTAAATTCCTGCATACYGGATGATGTRCGTGCTCTAAAATGATWATCTAMTGCCTGAGAGCCACTAAACTTAATCTACAATCTCATGCTGAAATTGTTTTTAATATTAAAATGCTAGGAGAAATTTTTGGGAAACACCTGGGAATTRTCTTGTTCTAGGGTACTGTGGGCAGCCGCCTACCAAGATACATGCTGCACAGCTGAAATGCAGATTTTGAGCTCAAATATTAACATTTGTGAGCAGATTTATGTAACTGGCTGTGAATTCACTTAGCCACCTCAGACTGATGAACTCTGTRCTTGTTGAGCCATGTAAGTCAGCTTCCCTAATAAGTAACTACCATCCCCAGGCCTTTTCTCCTGTCTGCCTTCTGTTGCAGAATCCTGTTACTGGGAGTTACAGGGCTGGTTACTGGAAGACATAGCTGCTTCAAATATTTATCTTCACTCAGGGTGCCTGCTATCTATTGCAAGTGACCAAATGAAAACAGGGATATGAATCAGTTAAAAGCCTTCAGGTCTGGAGGAACTGGGAAGCCATTTATGTTTCACCGAAATATAAAATCTCGGTTTCTGGTGCAATGCAACTTTTCCTTTGGATTTTCTTTATCAGTACATTGCTTGTCTGGGTTATTGTGTTATGGTGTCCTTGTCCTTGTGTGGAGGTCTTGGCAAGAGGTTGTCCTGGCTGGTGTTCACTGCTTAGCTCTTGTAACCATAAGCCACTATTGCATAACAGTGGAAATGCTGCTTATGGACATGGTGTTTGTTCCTGGGCTTTTGTACATCTGGGAGCAGCTTCTCTGGAACAGGACACTGAGAAATCTGTGCTGAACCATCTCCATGYTGTGCCAGAGTAATYTCTGCAGTACAATGCTTTTCAGAMCCACTTCAGTTTATAGCAGACAGAGAGGAAGGAGTTGAAAATCTATTGTGTCCTTGAASAGTTTCCTTGTTTCTGCTTGTTATCAATGCTGGAGGGAAGCCACCTGCTTTTGAGTGAAGGGCCYTTGTTTGAAAGACATGGTTAAATTTAGCAGTAATTATAGTTTTAGCATAAAATCTGAAGGGCAATGCTCAAATRCTCCTTAGACTGAATACTACTTGGTAGCTCAGTCTGCATGGCTGTGTTTCCCTGGGYTGCATCCTGCTGAGCTTGTTTTCTTAAGGTAAACCACAAGAATGCCCTGAGTACATGCTCTTCTGTCTGCAGGATCATTGTTTTGGAGAAGCATCTTTTTTCAGCTGTTTGCCATGAGGAATGTTGACTTCACTACAAAACAATCTGTTCTAGCTATTGCTATCAGCACTGGGTAGTTAAGCTTTTTTCAGCTGGGTTGAGGATAGAAATGTCTGGAACTGCTTTTCACATAATAGGCTTAAATAAAATTTATCTAAGCTGATCTGTCATTTCAGGGAGTAAAGGCTTTTGCACAATTCCTGGCAAGTTTTCTCCTTCAGCAGTGTCATATCATGCACCTTCAGGACTGAAAAGTTCTTTCTATGCTGTCTCCTTTGAATGATTTTAGTAAAATCAAGCTGAAAGTCCACACAAATCCTGTACAGAAAGATATTCTTATCCTTCAGTCTTGTACTTTTAGGCTTAGTACTTGCTCTTCGAAGTTCTTGTAAACTTTGTCTCATCAAAAGAGATAAAAGTCACATGAAGATTTCAAAAATAGATTTGTCCATTGCCAAAGTTGAGGGTCAATAGAAGTAGTGTGACAGGCAGATCATATGTCTGATTCTGCTATAGATTATAAGGATAYCTTGTCCTCAGCTGAGAACAGATTTTTACCTGAATTCAGTGATAGAGAGCAATCACTCTTATATAAAGGCTTTGCAGGGTTTTGTAATAGGTTAGATTGGCAACTTGTCTTGGTAAAYAGAAGTAATATTTTTATTAGCTGCTTGATTTTGCATCCATCTGGTAAGGTAAATTTTAATCTTTGTTTTTCACTGATAATACAAGATCTATACTATCTGGGCAACTTTTTTGCTTTTCYCTGTTAAAGGCTTGTGGTGTGCAGTTTTCTGAGCCTGGATACTTAAGGGATATCTTTTGTCTCACAAKTCTGCCTAAAGGCTGAGGGGCCTAAACAAAAAGATGGGTGAGATAACAAGCTTCTTCCTGACCACTTGCATGTATTTCTGAGCTTCAACTGCTTTAAAACTTGCGTGCAAACTAGAAATATACTTAATGACTTGGTAGAAGTTACAAATCTCTATATCAGAGTACTATGCACATTACTCATGCTGAAGCTTGGCCTTTGAATATTTGTCTAAAATAGTGTAGTTACATGCAGAGTGACTAACACAAGCCATCTTTGCTGCAGGCAATGTGATGTTTAAGCAGCTGACTGGAGTTAGCATCATAAAAGATAAGCTGAGCATTTTACTTGGTCCATAGGATGCTCAAACACTTGTGCATTCTGAAGGGAGCAACAGTGAATGCTCCCTTGTCCATAGGGCTTCACACAGTTTTAGCTTTGAGGGAAATGTGGAAGCTGTAAGTGTCACTTAACCATCATCATGGATGGAGTAAGAGGTATTCCTGCCTTAAAAGGGGATCATGTCAAAGAAACTGCATGTGCTGTTTGCCTGTAAAAACAGTGTAAAGGTTGATCTTTTGTAGATCAGTATTTATGTAACCTCCAGCTGGGTTATGCAAAGATCTGGGGGTTTCTTTCCCCAGAGAAAACATGAGTGACCTGAAGAGGCAGACTGTGGGAAGTGTRTTTGAAACYATTTGCCTGTCATTTAAACTGGCAGTAGTGGTGAGGCTTTGAAGACTCTTCTCATTCCCTCTCTAAYAACATCCTGTGGTGTGTGCTGCTGCCTCTGTTCCAGTGGGTGACTGTAACCTATAGCTGGAACTGAACTGTGGATCAAACATGGGGAGAGCATTGGTGCTTGCAGAGATCCTTCATTTTTGGTTTGTTTTGGGKTTTTTTTCATGGTAGCAGTAATCAGTAACAGTTGTATAACTTAGAGCTATAGCTGGACAAATTGCTTTCCTGTTAGCCCGATAGGGCAAGATTTTGGGATAGTCTTTGATTTGAAAAGCTCTGGATGGAAGCAGAGTCACCAAAACTTTCCGACGCGTGTTCTTACCCAAGATTAGAAACCATGAAGCAATGTTGAYGTCTGAGTCTCCTCTAAAAGAGCTGCAAATTCTTATTATAGGTTCTATTTGTCAGCTTTCTCAAAAGGTGCTAGTAAACCCTATCTGTAAAGGATGTCTGTGGAAAAAAAAAGACAAAAAGCCAATCAGGCACTGTCTAGTATGGAGTATGGCTACTGATATGAACTGCTGGTAAATTACTGGAGTGAAGCCAGTTGTTTTTTCCTTATGTTAGGAGAGCAGTGTCTCTTCCATCTGGCATAATAGTTGTGTTCAAAACACTCTGCACTGAGCTGTGACTTGAGCAGGACCAGGTGTAGTTCTTGTGCAGCTTGATTTATTTTGACTACATTATCCCAATGGATATGTATTCTGAATTATGAGAATGGACCCACTGACTACTTTCCAGCCCTACCAGCTATTGCAGAGGATGAGTTTTCCAGCCTCTGTCACTGCTGGGAATCTGGACATTGCACCTGGCAAGACCCAGTGCAGAGATGCTGGGCTGACAGAAGAGGGGTGRTGCTGCTGGCCTTGCCTGGATCCTTTGAAAAGCTTCATAGTTAAATGATCAAACCCAAAGTGCACTGAGGGTTAATTTACAAGGTTGTGTGCATCAGCTAGCAGCTTTTGCAGCCTTTATTGAAGCAATGTCTGCTTCTCCAGAAATCTGTTTTGCATCTTTTTGGCAAGTACACCTGCAAAAATGAGTGAAACTGCAGCAAACTGTTGTGTTGTTTGGACTGTAAGAAGTCTCCCTCATAGACGAGGGAAAAGAATGGGGAGRAAGAGAGCATACTGCTGTTCTTGTCTTGCTAAACAACCCTAARTAGTTTTTATTTGATAGGAAGCCTTTTTAAGGAGCGTGCGGGGGAAGAGGGAGTTGCGGATGTGACACATAAGAGCTGGCATGGGGAAAGGTCCAGCTGTATGAGTAGGTAGTGTCAGAGCACAAAGGTAGGGTTTCTGTCACATTCTAGTGGATTATGGGCTTAAGTAGTAAATTTGASTCCTGAGCTGCCTAGTTTTTTGTGWACAGGGAAGAACATGATCTCTGCTTCATGTGCTCTCAAGAAGTCAAAAGGAATAATTGCAGGAAGCCCTAAACACAATAGGGAGGGAGYTGCTAATCTCTCAGGATCCAAGGTGTTGTCAGACACTCTCAAGCTACTTCTGGATCCCTGGTCTGTACACCRGAGACCACAGTTCTTTAACTGGCAGTGGGACTGTTCTCCTCAACAATAAATCATTCATGCTTTCCTGTTCAGAGCTGATGTAACTCCCTTTTCCAAGGCATTGGCTCAGTGTCCTTTTTCTGAGTGACCAGATGACTTGCCCACATGGTGGTGGTGGCAGGGCACAGTATGTTTCCTGCTAAACCACTTGCAGCTCTGCTCGTGCTAAAAAAATCTGGTAACTAAGCCTTTAATGCTTTCCAGCTCATAGCTGTGTTTCTCACATATCTTTTTTTTTGAGGGTCTGTAAGCCAGGAAAAGAGCAACAATCTGCTTTGTCACATAGCTTTAATATACCCTTGATAAGCATAAATAATTGGTGGACTCACCCCTCTTACTGAAAGGGATTTGTTACTCAGTGGRATTTCCCCAGTTCTGACTGGTTCTCCTAGCACCACCCCAACTTTTACCTAATTCCAAAAGGCAAAATCAGCCTGTACTGTGCTCTCTGCTTAACTTAGTAAAGCAGTTCTGTGTAAAATGGTCCCAACCAGCAAGTCCTGGGGGTTTTTTTTGGTTTTTTTTTGGTTTTTTTTTTGCTATGAATTCTCCAGCCAGTTGTTTCTGCCACTGGCTTGTACAAGCAAGTGCTTACACAAGTTCATGTGTCTCAACCCAGGAGGCTTCAGTGTTTCAATTAAAACAGATTTACAGCACTGTGCAGTTCTGGAGGTCACTTTGGTTGGYTGGCAACATGGAGTCCCAGTCTCACCGAGGCAAAAGGCCTCTGTGTATTTAGTGAGAAGCATTTGTGCCTCTAACATCTCAATACAGGGAATGTCTGAGTTTTGGCTTCTGCTGCTGCTGTCAGTGCTGATTTCTCAGATTTGAGAGAGTTTTGRTCTCTCTTGTGTAAGGCTGCAAAGATCACTGCTGCCAGTTCAGTCACAGCAAAAACAATTCCATATTTGTTACTATATTTGGAGGCTGGTGAGAGATTTGTTATGGGAGTGCTTATCTGTTCTTAAAGGCTTTTTAACTCAGCAGGGGTAAGCAATTAAATTTCTGCCTTTCAGGTACATTCCACCCCTGATCTGGGGAAAGAGTGGACACATCCAGACTGCTCTTTATGGAAAAATGGGGAGAGTGAGATCACCACACCCATATGGACTTCGCAAGTACCTCACGATGCCAGATGGAGCAACAGCCACCTTCGATCTCTTCGAGCCACGGTCTGAGCACTGCACTGGAGGTCAGTCAAASAGCTGCTGGCTGCACCTAGCTGCTAACCTGGAATTCTGTACCCTGGGGGACAGATGAGGTTAGAGACCATGACTCCCATTTGGCCCTTAGAAAAAGCAGATTTCTTTTTGAAACTGTCAGTGTTGAGATCTTCATGGTGCAATGCTGCACTGGAACAGTTACCGTTATCTTTATTGCTGAAGAGAATGTGAGCAGTGCCTTTCTAATGAGGTAAAAATTCAATGGCTAGAGCTGGTAATGYTGCAGCTTTGCACATGAGAGTTACAGTTAATTTGAAGTGCATATGATAATGCTGAATGTAATTTACTGTGCTTACTTGAATTACAGCAATTACTGTCTTGGTTGATGAAATGATATCTTGTTAAACTAGTGAACAGTGTCAGCAGATCAAATATCATTAGATTAGCCACGAAGCAGATGATGGCTAATGTCAGCTGATCAAAATGTCTGTGCTTAGCRCAGCTTCATTTGTAAGATCTATATTACACCCAGCTCTAGAAGGGAAATGAGGGGGAAACAGCATAACCAGTCTGCTTGGAGAGCTGGGCTCCACAGCTTCTACACACATCACAATCACAACAGACTGTCAGAAGGCAGAACATGTGTAACATCAAAAATGYCCTTCAAAGGGAAGGATGTAGTCTTGGTCTCTAGGCAGTGCCTGTAGAACTTGTTGCATAGCTTTCCCTGAAGTTAAAAACTCTTCCTCTCCCATAGCATGAATTACTTTTCCACATCTGCAGCCCTAGAGCTGCCGCTCTCCTGTCCCGTATGGGATTTTTGGCAGACTGGTAGGAATTCTAGCTTGCTTGTGGTAGGTGGTTTCCCAYGGATCTGAAATGGAAGCCTTCTGACTCTCTTAATTTGCATCAAGTGACATTTACTTAACTTCCCTGTTTTTCTGAGCGCAGAGGATGTCACGATGGTGATCTGCCCGGGGATTGCTAACCACAGTGAGAAGCAGTACATCCGTACCTTTGTTGACTATGCCCAGAAAAACGGCTACAGATGTGCTGTCCTGAATCACTTGGGAGCCTTGCCAAACATTGAGCTMACTTCACCACGGATGTTCACTTATGGTAGGTACTTCATGGCACCTGGGGAATTTATTTTCTACCTTGTGGAATTTCTGGGGATTGATCAGCCTCCTTCAGGATAATAACTGCTGTACTCCAGTGAGGGTAACAGTTTTGTACTGTTTCTTAGGAATTAAACTGAACTTAGATGGAAGGAAGAGGGGAGGCTAATACTGAAATCACTTTTGTCTCATGTATTCTCTTCAAGGAGACAGTTTTATGTAAGAAAACTTATTTCTGGAAAAAAGAAAATCTCTTGTGGCTACCAAGAGTCTGTTCAAATGACTTTGGAGATACTGAAATTGCCAGTTTCATGGAATGTGGAACAAACCTGTTTCTGAAGGATAGATGCCATTTCTGAGTCTTTGTARAGTGAAACACCAGAGGAGTTAGTACCAGCCTATCCAGAAAGAACATTTATACTATAGGAGGGGGACATGAGAATATGGTCCTGGATGTAACAACACAAGTCAAACGACAACCACAGTTCTAGAGYATGACAATAAAGCTACAGAAGTGGTAATGATTATCTGCCACGTTTATGAGCTCTCACCTTGACTATAAGGAAGTCTTTCTTAAGCTAGAAATTAAAAGGAATAAATTATTTGAAACTGTGTAAAAGGTGACTCCAGCTAGTCTTAATAGCCCTTTTGGTGAGTCATGTGACCTTTGTAGAATGAGGCCTCTTTGCCTGTGACCTAATCTGCTTGTTCCTGAGCTCTCTTGAGCCCTCATGTCCCTCTTTACTGTAAATATCTGGAGGTACTTTGACAGTTGTGTGTTTAGCAGACGTGTGTTAGGTTTTATTTTTTAAACTTAGCTAAGATACTGCTTAGAGTTTGGATTRACAGAAAAGTTATCTTGAACAGTTAAATTGTCAAAACAGAAATAYTGTGCTTTGAGGTGCCAAGTCTGGGAGGCAAATAGACTGTAATGCTTTGTTGCTTGTTTTAGAATTAAATATTTTCCTCTTTGGGAAACACTTCAGAAATACCAAATACCTTCATTTGTATTGAGACCCTAGGCTGTTAATGGCTGCAAGACTACCATGTCTTGAAAACTAAACTTATCAAAACAGCAAATGCTTTAACAAGGATAAAAGTTAAGAGTTTGCTTTCATGGARCTTTGCTTTAGGCCTTAGGGTCTTATTTTGTAATGCATCTCTTGAGATGTACCTTTCTGAGTCTTTTATAGCCTTGGAAAGGGCAAAGAATGCCTAGCACTTCCTCTGAGTAAGACAGTAAATCACTTGGCAGCATTGCTTGTTAAGTAAAGAGCCATCAAGACCACGAGCAGACTTTACTCTGCCTCCTACCCAAATAACTCAGTGCCCTTTCAGCTTTGCTGTATTCCAGGCATACTTGCTGRGGAGCAAATAGCCTAAATTTGGGATTTGCCGAATCCCAGCCTCTATCAAGCTTGACCTGTTGCTATTCTAGTTTTGGATTTCTGAGCTGCCCTGAAATCACAAAGGTCAAGCACTAAAGTGTTTTGACTGCTGGTTTCTTCCAGAGCAAACCAGAGCAGGGCAGCATATGCTGCCTTGAAGATTTGTTCATTAAGAATGTTCACAAGGAAGTGCCCAAACCCTGTTGAAAYGCTCAGCCAGGAGCTTGCTGTTCCACTGAAGCAAACAAACCCTGGTGCTCAGAGTTTACTCCAGATCTAGGCAAAGTTGGAGTCTAATTTCTGCTGAGGATGCCACAGCTGGGGTGGGGGCCCAGCRGAGTAGTGTTAGGTTAGTACAGGGTGGAATCCTAGGATTTATCTCCCTGGACAAGTTCCACACGATAGAGCTGAATTTGTCTCTGGACAGGAAGAAACATCTGGAATTCTATTTCTGTTGTTCATGTGATGCCTCCTGTGGTTTGCAGCCTTAAATCCAAAGGGAAGGTTAACAAGCTGCATAAACAGTTGATACCAGTGTACCAAAGCCATCATTATTGCAGTTACTTCTTCATATTTCATTTTCCCATTCTCAAAAGCAGGAGAAATAGTTGCAGGTATTCAGTTTGTCGCATGTGTGGAGCCCTTCAAGTCTGTCAAACAATTGGAGGATGCCAGTACTGCCAGAAACTGGATCCCTCAGTGCCTGTGGGATGCAAGTGGGTGTTTGCTGACAGAGGAACAGATCTCTGGAGAGGCACTKAACTGTTCTCTTGATGTGGGGATACCCACGTGTCTCTCAGGGAGCTGCAGTATCTTTACCCTTTCACTGGTTACAATGGGCTGAATGTCTCTGCTGAAACCCTTCTCCCTGATTCCAGAGATCACCTGCTTAGGCTCTGCAGCWGTCTGCTCTGCAGCTGGGAGTTGTTTCTGACAAGCCACTCCTTTCCCCTCCCCACAGCAGCATGGATTTAGGGATTCGTGGTGGCCTTGGTAAAAATAAAGGAGCAAACTGCATTCCAGATAGCCCATTTCACTTCAGAGGTAGCAAACTGCCTCAGGAAAATAATGATGTTTGCTGCTCTTGCATAGCAGTGTCAAGCCCAGAGCTGCTGGACTCTCATTTTTAAGCTGTTTTAGAAAGGAAGAGTTTTGATTGTCACGATAACTGTTGCCATGATTTTCAAGCAACTAAATTTTCATCTTGCTTTGGCACTSTGTCAGAACTAAGCATGAGCTAAGCTCCACAGGACTCACAGATGTATGAACACATGTGAATCAGAGCTCTTAAAACCTTAAGGCTATTGAAAAGTCAGAAAGGGTTAGAAGCTGAATTCAAAGCACGCAACTGAAGTTTCAAGTGAGAATTTAAATATGTCAGGAGATGTTTTTTAACTTTGCTCTTCTTTTTAGGATGCACGTGGGAATTTGGTGCCATGGTGAATTACATCAAGAAGACCTACCCTCAGACCCAGTTGGTTGTTGTGGGCTTCAGCCTGGGTGGAAACATAGTGTGCAAATACCTGGGAGAGAGCCAGGCCAACCAGGAGCGAGTCCTGTGCTGTGTCAGCGTGTGCCAGGGCTACAGTGCACTGAGGTGGGTCTGGAGCCTTTTCCCTGCTGGTCTTTGGCAGATCTTTGGAAGGGCAGCATGGAGATGGTTGTTTCTCTTGCACTGAGCTGGTCTGACAAACTGAGTGTGTAGGATGGCACCCTCCTGAAAGAGCAGCTGAAGCTTTGTTGATTTACAAGCACAAATAAATGTTGTAAGCAATGCAAACAGGTTTTCTGTACCTGGCCAGGTACATGCTGGCAGCTTCTGAACTGTGCATGTGTTGCTGTCTCAYGGCTACAGTGTCCTAAGAGGAGGCATTCCTGGAGTTATTAACCTGGCAGGCTGGGGCAGCGTGAGCAGCTGCTGAGCTGATGCCAGCTTTGCAAGCARTAGTTGACACTGTCTCATCACTCTGAGAAATATCCCGTGGTTCATAATCTCTTGTTTGGTTTCAGTGGGCAGTTTGATCTGGCAGCTCCTACCTGGGGAGACTGGAAGGACACAGCACATGCACTGTCACTGTGTGTCACTGAAACAGCACTGTGGGCTGCTCAGGGGATGGAGAGGTGCTTGCAGCTGTGGTATAGAAATGGGAAGGTGGAGAGGAAAAGTGTTATAGCCCTAAATTCTGAACATATTAACCTGTCTCCCCACCTGGAAGCCAAGGCTGTGGCACTTTAGGAGCTGTGTGGCTTCATATGCAYGTATTGATGGAGGGTCCAGGCACAGCCCTGCTGCTGGAAAACTGGTGGCTCAGCTAATGTACTTGAACCTTTCCATGTGCACACAGTTGATGAAGATTAAAACAGTGTACCTGGCTAAGGTGCTGTTCTCAGTTTTTGCTGTCTCTATATGTGGACCATTACTAAGCTGTAGCTGATTGTACAGTAGTTTAATTGCAGTTTTGAGCCACAAGACTATTTACAAGGCAAAGGGGGCTGTTGAGACTCAGGTATTTGGGTCAAGATCCTTTACCTGATAGAAATGGTGAAACAGGCTTGGAACTTGGCCTCACAGCCTGGTCAAGGTAGYTGGAACTCTCAATGCTGATGATGTTTTGCCTGTGTAGGGACCAGTTTGATATTCACCAGTCTGAAGACACCTTTTATAAATCAGACTCCTACAGGTGAAAGCAAAAACCTTTTCTGAAAGCATTAAGATGTGAGTAAAAGCTTGATATGCCTGTAATATTCCAGCTGTCTAATCCCTTTTGAGGTCAGATGTGACTACTGCTAAAGAAGTGYATAATCTGCTGCTAGTTCACACCCTTAAAATCTGAACAGATGCTACAGGAACAGCTGTTCTGTTTTGTTTCAAGTAAAATGTTCTTAACTGTCCTGGGGTTCTGGCACAGAACACAGAGCATCCTTTTGAAGCCAGCTCCTTAATTGCAACCATCAGACAGGGTTTGCAGGGATAATATCTGGCTGAGGTCCACTTGGTTCATCTTCTACAATTATGCAATATTGTATTCCTGATCTCCAAAATGATGTAGTGAGTAATGCTGTTATGCTTGGAGGGCAAGGACAACCTGATTAACAATTCTACACTTGGATATTTGTGTGGAAAAACAACTGGCTGGGGTTTTGTTGGGTTTTTTTTCCTGAATTTAATGCACCCCGTCGGGTGGGTTGTGTGGATTATTGAGCTCTTGCCTCCACCTGCTGGGTAAACATCTCCTAGCAAACCTCCTGCCACAAAACATCTGCTCTGTATTACTGGACAGTCAGCAGGAAAGCTTTTCAGGTCTTGTGTCTCCCTTCCTAAGATCTACATCTGCTGTAAGTGCTAATTAACTGAAGAGTGAGGAGAAAGCAGCATCTACTGAGCAGAACACAGGAGGAGGGAGGGCCTTGTGCCCTGGTTATGGAAATGGGAGGGAGGAGGTACAAAGCACCTCCAGGCAGAATGGTGAAGCCATTGCCTTCCTGGGCTTGGTCTGCTAGGTTGAARTAGCTGTCTGCAGCCTTCAGGGCTACAGGAAAGTGGATTACCCTGGTAGACATGACCAATTAGTTTACAATTCCTTTTTTTTTTTATATATATATTGGCTTGTCCAGCATTTATTCCCCAAATAACTTCCATAAGTGGAGGAAAAAAGTTTTAGTGACGAAGGTGAACCAAGGATGTCAAATAAGGTTTTTCCAGAGCAACAGCAATACTAGGATCTGCCAGAAGAATGAGACTCTCTTAGTTTAATGAGTTAACACAGAGTTTCGGGAATGTGTTCCCTGAGGCCAAACAGGGACAGGTTTCCTAATTCCTTAATCTCTGCCTGCATGGGCTTGATTCTGCCTCTTGATCTCCTGGAATGCATCTTCACCATAGCTACAGGCTGTGGGGAGAGACCTCAGCTCTGAAACTTGGGCAGTCCACAAAATACTGGAAGCTGCCTGTGGTTTTTTTTCAATGCTTGCAGCTCTTCATATCAGGAGTACTGCTGTACACCACAGGAACTGCAGGGAAGCGTAGTACCTTTAACTTCAAACAACTTGTGATAACTTAATAGGTTTGCTTGGAAAATGGTGAAGAAAGAAATGTGCATTTTCCTACCTTCCTTCGTTCCTCTGCTCTGGCATAAATGTAGTGGGTATAGCCTGCCTAGATAAAAAGATAATGGATTTTTTTAAAAAAAAATTCCATACTCCAGCATGGCTAATTACAAGAAAACAGCTTGCTCTTGCCTGGTAGGGTACTTGCTTGGAAGGTCATGCTAAATCTACAGTAGTTATCGTGGTGTGTTAATGTTTAAGTGGTAGGAGAGCTTCAGTAGCTGAAACTGCTCCCAGCATTCTTCAGTCTCTCAGTAAATGATAGTGTGTTCCCTCAGTAACAGCAAACCCTGCTAGGAATAAAGCTCTAACCTGCCCATGACCCTGCATTGCAAAGGAGTGCTGCTATCTGGCAGAGCTCACACTCTGGATGGCTTAAATTCTGTTCTAACAACAGATAAGCTGTGAAGTGCTATTCTGCTTTGAGAATAGGTAAAGACTTCAACTTCAGATGCCACTTGCAGCTGCAACTAGTATTTATCTCTACAGTTCCTGCCAATGAAGTGAAACAATAATAGTATTTGTAYGTATTGGAAACATCTGCACAAATTATTTCCTCTGCAGAGCTATATTACACAATAGACAGCACTGTTGAGCAACAGGTTTTAGCCCTTTCCTTGAAAGTTCCATTATGTAAATTAAATTCAACTTCTGCAAAGGGATACTAAAATCCTCTTGTCAGTGTTGTGGATCTTGATTGATGGCTCTTAAATGCCCTGATCAAAACTGCTAATTGCATTGTGCAAGATGAGACTGCAGATCTGTTTTCTGATACTAACAAACTTCATCTGAGTGGAAGTCATTTCCTGGAAAAGGTTAAGCTGTGGCAGGGAACGCCTGGAGGTTTGTTTACACAGCCCCCAGGCTGCCATAAGATGTTAGCAGTGTATTAATCTGATCTTTCAAGAGCTCCATTAACAAGTTTGTTTGTTTTGCATGGTGTTTTTTCTAGGGCACAGGAAACCTTCATGCAGTGGGATCATTGTAGAAGATTTTATAACTTCCTTATGGCAGACAACATGAAGAAGATCATCCTTTCTCACAGGTACTGCAGTACATCATTTCCACTGACAGTATTGATTGGGTCAGTTGTTATATTGGATTTGTCTGCCTGGTCCTTTAMAATGGGACTCCTGAAAGGTTGTGCACAAGTTCCTTGGTGGGTCTTTAGATGAACCAACAGAGAAGGTGAGCCCATGTCAATCTCATTATACTATAAAACAGACAAGCTTTGGTCATTTTGCTAGAAGAAAGGCATTGTTGTCTTTTTGTGTTCTGTGGAAACTTGCTGAATGAATAAACAAGATGTGCACAGCAAAACATTGCAATTAGACTTSAAAGTGGAGTATTCTGCATCTGTTTCACTTCTAGCCAAAGAATTCCCTATTGAAGGAGCCTCTTGTTCTGCCACCTACCTGAGGTAGGACTAATCTTCCAGATCTGCTGTATGGAGTTGCTGCTTATCAAATAAGCAAATAGTCAAACCTGTAGCTCTGGCTTCTAGTTGTTCCTCTAGAAAGAGCATGTAGCCAGCAAAACACTTAACACTGCTGTTCCTGGAGTGCAAGTGTACTGTAGGATCCCTGTGCTGCTGTTGCTGATCCGTGGCTCTTGCATAACAAAGAAATCTATGTGCTAAACAGGTGACATGTTCAATGTTGGTGTTCTCCCCAGCAGAAGTTCTCTGGGTGGTACTTTCTAGGCAAGAAAGTACCTCATCTGTGTGTATTGGAAGTTGCTCGACTGAGGGGAAAGAAGGGGAATATCTAAGACCTATTTCACTGAAGGAGYATGTGTCACTTCAAACTTCTGTTCCTGTGCCGTATGAAACACTTGTAGAAGGAGGGTAGCCAGTGTAGGATGATCCACATAATTCATTCCAGGTTTACAAATATTTAGACAACTTGACCAAATTTGACGTGTGACGTTAGGTAAGTTCCCATTAAAAGGTACTTAAATTCTTAACCCAGAAAAAGCCGGTGCTGGCTTGAAGGCAAGTGTGTTAAGTAAACTTTTTCCATAATCACTTGTGCTCTAACTCCCCCAAATCAAATCTAGCCTCCCTTCTGCTCTGCCCTGCAGCTGCCTCTCAAAGGGAATAAAAATCCCTTTCCAACTTGTGGCTTTTGTTCCGTTTGTTAGGGAAGAAGTTTGTTCTGGTAAAGAAACACATTACTCTCCCCTGAGGGCAATAACTAATATGACAAGTGTCCACAGTAAATAGCTTTCTGCTAAGGTAATAGCCTGAGTAATTTCTGTGTGTGAGGTAGCCTGAAGTCTGTGCTGGGGGGCTTTAGAACCAGATGGTGCAGGAGATGCTGTGCCCAGGATTGCTGGTGCTCGCACCCAAACCACACACAGACTTGGTCTGAAGCCAAAGAGCCCTCCCTCTAACATGTAGCCTCTCTTCCAAATACCCTTAGTGCTCTCTGTTCTGGGAAGTTTCTTTTAAGAGGCCCCCTCATGCAGTTTCTCAGTGTATAAGGAAAATATTTTTATCCTACAAGAAGTCTGCTAGGGTTTGTTATGTCTTGCTGCAAAGGTAAGTGGAGGAATAAGCTGTTCTTGCTCCCAAGAGAGCCTCATGTTTATGTAGCCCACTTCTAATCTTATCTTGTCAGATTTAGTAAACTCAGTTGTCCTTGAACAGGTCATGGTTTTGCTGCCCTCGTGTTATTTGGATGTAATTCTTRATGTTACTCTTTCAGGCAAGTTCTTTTTGGAGATAACAATATGAAGAAGCCACAAAGCCTGTCAGATGCTGATCTGGGCAAGCTCTATACAGCAACATCACTTATGCAGATTGATGATAAYGTTATGAGGTATGAAGAGCAATTCTTTGCTCCTCTATACAACTCCAAGTACCTTCTCTTGCATGTCCCTTGCTGTGCCTATAGGAATCTGCAGAAATACAATGAACACAACTTTAAATTCTTACTTGCCTCCCCAATAAAGAAAACTTAGCAGAGGAAAAAAAAAAACAACAAAAACAACTTAAAATTTACAGTCACAGCTTCTTGAAAATCATCCAGGATGCATTTATTTATTGGTAATACYTGAACTTGCAGCCTTCACTAAGTTAGGAAGAGGCCAGCTCTGCTGCCAAGCTCTAGCAACAGAAAAAGGGAATAAGGATTTCCTTAGCTCTGTTTGAAAAATCTTCTCCCCCATAAAACACTRCTCCTTTCTCAGTACACAATAGAGCTGGCTGAAATAATACAATCGCTCTTATTTTTCATACTAACACCTAATTAAGTGCTCTGCTTTAATAAGCAGTAGCCTCTTACTGCCTGTGCCCTTGACAACAACACAGCACTTCAAGTGACAGTGTTCATACCATGGCATGTTCTGTATCAGGCATTGACCCCTTTCCAAAATAAAGCTGTAAACTGTTAGCTGAAAAGCTATGACACTTTTGGCACACTGGGARTATTGGTTGGCTGCCTAAAAAAAGCCATTCCTAGGGAGATCTCCCTACTTGTCACCCATCCCTGAGGCTTTTCTAGTTTGGACCAACTGCTATGTTATCCTTTATATAAGGGGAAAAAAAAAGGCATTTAAATATACGTATACTGAATTCTTGGTTTGGGATGGTGTGAATAGATTTGGCAAAGAGGTGGGGCCACAGTCAATTMTGAGGGATTTGTCCAGTAAGTTTGAGCTTTATAAGCTGTGCTGGGTTTGTATTTGGAAAGACTTTTAGGGAAAGATGAGCAAGATCCTGACTTTATTTCATCCAGGTGTACAGTTAAATGCAGTGGGGTATTTTAAAACAAACACCCTGAAGGCTGCAGGTCTTCAGTTTGCATGTTTGACCTGCCCATGCTCTCTGTGTTTGAGTAGGTGCAGAAAGCATCAAAGCATTTGCTTCCCAAGGGTTTTGTAAAGACACTGGCATTTGAAAATTGTCTGTTGGAGTTGAGGCATCATTCCTGCTTCTGCATATGTGTCCTCACTTGAAAGTAATAGTGAGGTGGCTGAAGCAGGTGATTTTAATGACAATCTSCTCTATTTCAGGAAATTCCATGGCTACAGCTCACTGAAGGAATACTATGAAGAGGAAAGTTGCCTGCAGTACTTGCACAGGGTAAGCTCTCACYGTAGACTGCTCTGACACTGGAGAGAAAATATTCTGTGGTTTCTGTTGTTGATACCTGATGCAGATACCCAGTCTTAGCTGGGATTTTCAGAAATAATCAGGCACAGTATATTGGAGCGGGATTTCTGTTCTTGCTGCCTCTAATACTGGGGTTAAATTCTCCAGCCTCTTAAGAGTTTATAACTCTGGCAGGTGGTTGCACCCAAGAGATGGAGATAAAGCCACACACTGGGAAAATGGTTGGTGGCATGGAGCCTTCATCTTCAAGGAAGAAAGGCTTACTGGATGCTGTGGAGGACACTCAGGACACTGACAGGCAGAGGCTTGAGCAGAGTTTTGCCAAAGTGGAACTGAGATGAATTCCTCTGTTTTCTATTGAACCAGAGAATGGAGATGTTCCAAGGGAGTTTCCTGGACTTAAACCAAGGTGTCCATAACAGAGCTGGCACTAGCTGCCTGATGTGCAAAGCAATGCTGAGCAAAAAAAAGGGTGTAGCTATTTCAGTTCTAAGAATGGAGACTCAGTCTGTTTGCTCTGATGCACCCTTGCCTCATTCTTACAGTTGGGGTGCAGGAAAAGAATCACTCTGGATTATTAATAAATAATTGAATTAAGCTAAGATATTTTTACCATTTGTAGATTGACATTCAAATATCAACTTCTATTTTGTTTTTTTCACTTTTATGTCATGTTTCCTGCTGCAGATCTATGTTCCTCTWCTGTTGGTTAATGCTGCTGATGACCCTCTTGTCCATGAAAGTCTTCTATCAATTCCAAGAGCTCTTTCAGGTATGCTGAAGCAGTCTCCTCCAGCTGTGCATATTTGTGTACCTACAGCTTGCTTATCACATCACAATTCCTGATTTYAAAGCAGCTTGACTTGCTTCCTTACATCTGCAATGCCATAGGAGGTGTGCTAAGCTTCTTGTAATCACCTGTTGCTAGAATTCACAAAGCTAACCTTGAGCAGGAAGAATTTGAGTCTTTTCAGGCACTTGTTGATAACCAGCAGGTTACATTCTTGKATGAAAAAGGTTTCCTCACATCTTCATTGCTCCCTGGGATTGGATGGGAAGGTGGGTGGTGGTGACAGTGTGGATGAATCATGGATAAACATCCCCCTTTGCTGATGAAATGGGGACAGTGCATGGCTGTGTCACTTGGCACTGAACTGGGATGTCTCCCTTAAAAGGAGTAGAACTGTCTGTCTTCAAACAAGGGAAAAGGTAAATTATCTTTAGAAGCTCAGAAGAGGGAGCTGCTGCTGCTTCATCACACAGATAGTGGGTGCACAAGGGAGGGAAGCAGAGTTCATTCTTTTCCTGGTCAAGGGCTGTGAGCAGTGAATTTATCCACGGCTGCTTTCAGACAGAAGCAGGCACAGGGAGTTTTTCACTATCCATGCAATAAGATGGATGATACACTGTCAGAGCTTAGTGCAGCTTGACATGATGCAAAGAGTCCTGGTTCCAGGGGATGTGAGTTAAAGGTGTTCATTTTTTAAATAGTGAGAATTCTTAGGGCAATACAGGTATTGCTATAAGGGCCCAGGCAGCAGCATCTCTTGGGAAGCCTTCTTGTCCTGGCAGCTCAAGATGGTTTCATTCTCAGCTTGAAGATGTTAACCTTCTGGAACTTTCTGCCTCTTTTTCTTTTACAGAGAAAAGAGAGAACGTCATGCATGTGCTGCCCCTTCATGGAGGCCATCTGGGATTTTTTGAGGGGTCTGTGCTGTTCCCAGAACCTCTTACCTGGATGGATAARCTCGTGGTCCAGTATGCCAATGCCATCTGCCAGTGGGAGAAGACAAAGCCTCACTGCTCAGACACAGAGCAGGCTGTGTCTGGCCAGGAGTAATCAACCCAAAGACTCTGGATCACTGCAGTGTATCTCCYCCTTTGGGAACATTTTGTTCCCTCACCTGCTGCTTCAGGTTTCCATTCTCCTTGATATCCCATGGCTGGGGTTTGATCACCATGTTTTTTTTYCAAAATGGAGTTAAAGCAGAGGTTAACATCTGGTCAGAGCCTCTTTGGATATCCAGTCACATGGATTTGTAATTTACTGCTCTGCTTGAAGAATTGGGTTGCTGACAGTAGCTTGTTACAGGGCTACTGAGCTAAAGACTGCTTGCTTTTATATAGCAGAAGTTTCACATGTCAAAATCTCTTTACCTGCTGGTCAAAAACTTGATCTGCAGCATTGTTTAGGTGTAAATGATGGGATAACTGTGGCTCTGTTCTCTGTCTGGGTGCTGGAAAATCCCTGTACCAAGCCACAAGCCAGTGAGGGGTTCAGTTTGTAAGCCACTGCAGTGTGGCTTGGAAAAACAGATGCTTGACTGCAAGTGTAGTGTCAGCTTTGCACCATCTCAAAGGAAACCTTTTAGTACCTAGAATGCACTTGCACAAGTGAATCACTTTAAAAATATTTGACTTTTGTGCTTGAGCTGCGTGTGGATYGGGGTGGCTTTATGCTGGGTCTCCAAGTAGAGAAAATCTGCAGCCTGGTAATGCCAGTTAATATTTCTCTGTAAACATGTTCTCACTCCAGGACCTGATCAGTCAYCTCGTCATCTTTGCCTCTTTTTAAATACTGTTATCTTTTCAGTACTGGATTCTTTGTTTGACCCAGGGCTTTTTAAAGCTGGCTTTGGCTTCCAAGTGGAAACCCATGATTAAGAATCTGCAGGATTTTTCTGTGAGCTCAATCTGTTTGAAAGAATATTTCATGGAGAGCTATTGTACTCTCTTAGGGATTAATTGGTGGGGGGTAGGGTGTATCTATTTAGATTTACTCCCCTTATGTCAGGGTAAATAATACCAAAATTCTTCCCATTAGCTTTCAGAGYATCAAGTGGGTTTGAGACACATCACTTGCCTTACAGTTGATGTGGAACTGGATGTCCCTAGCCCTGGGCACCTGAAATGACATCTTTGCATGGCTGCCTACTTCCAGATCTGTAATGCTGTAGGATTTACTGGCTTCACTAAGAAACTGGGCTCTTTCTCACTAGAATTTCTTATCCACACCCAGACATCCCCTTCTAGTTTTAACATGCAAAGTGTGAAAGCTGTTTGCAGGAAAGCTGGCTACTCACCTGTGCTTTTCCCTCAAGTGGCAGTTGTGGTCTGTGCCAAGATGGTTATTAAAGGAAAGTTGTCCCATGACAATCTGGAGACTGAAACTTGTGGTAAAAATCTTTTTTTTTTTCTTTTTTACTGTTTGTTCTGTCAATATTGTAGTGTCATTAATCCATCCTTAGGATTTCTTTATCACAGTGTCAGTGAAGTTCTTTTCYTGTCACACTTTCCTCATCAGCACTTTATTGCTTCAGCCTTGGTCTGTGTTMCAGGCACTTTAATTTATAGCTTAAGGGTGAAACAAACTGCAAGACTTCAGTCTGGTAACAACAAACCAGGAGAACAAGCCTTCTGGACTRCCCTGTCCCTGAACTTCAGTAGGCTGAGTAGGTGGGGTTTCATTTTAATAAAGCAATAATTAACTATTGTAGCAAAGRTGCATTGTCATATCAGGAAATTCCTCTCATTTGCCTTAGGCCAAACACCTTGGCCTGTGATCCACAATGAACTGTGGATATCTGCACATTCTCCTAGTTAGCAAATCTGGGCTTCTTTCTGTTCTTCAAAGAGAAGATGAAACCAAGTAAAGCTACAGCACGATTTGGCTGTGCTTGTGGCWGTTCCTTAAGATCTATTTTAGGGCCTCAGTTAGCAAGGATATTCTTAGCTGATGGATATCTTGTCTCTGTGTTGCTATCCTCTTATTCATACTGCATCACTAAAGTATGTCATAAAAGACATTTCAGTTTTTTTGCTTAAGTACTGTTCATGTAATATTCATTGGATATGACTTAAATATCTTCTCGCTTCAGCTGAAGTGGCGTGTAAACAACACTTGTACACATCAAATAGATACAGTGTAAATTTAGGTGTCTAAGTCTCCTAAAATGAGGTGAGCAACTGGGCAGTTCTCAAAGCAGCAGGAGCTGTGGCTTTGTCCAATCAAGTAGGGATTTTCTTTAATTTTGGAGAGTCTTTCTGAGGAGTATTGCTTCCTGTCCCACAACCCAAGCCTTCATACTTCAGAAGTGCCAATGCTGTGGATTTTCTGAAACTCTACACTACAGAAGTAACGTGGGTCTTTGTCTTGCTCCTTTGCCCTGTTTTTGCACTTGAACCTAAAATTGTTCAACTCACTTGTGATTTGACTGGTTCTGGCCTCTTTGGGGAAGGACAATTTTTTGTCACGGATTTTTTTTTGTGCAAGGTTTCTGGAGCTTGAGGTTCAGCTTCYTAAGCCTGTAGGTGGAAGCAGTGTGAAATAAAACAAACCTATTCTCTCCATCTCAACAAATTTGATGCTTCTTTGAAAGCAAAACTTGTGGTCAGACTTGCAGCAGTTGCTTAAAGAGGTCTTGGGGAACTCAGAGAGGAGAAAATTAAGCTACAGTTCATGTCTAAAACCTTAAAATTATGTGTTAAATCTTGCTATTGACAATTGATRCCTAGTGACACATGGGACTTTGTCCAGTCCTAATCTAAAACACTCTTTATCTCCCAAAATAAGGCAATACTAGTCTTGTGATGTGGGCAGGTGGTCTTTGTTTGCACAGCAAACCCAACCTTAAATGCAGGCTGAATTTTCCAGTCTTAGAGGTGAAGTCTTTCATCTCCTGTCGAGACACATGAGGCTGCTGAAGTGTGCACTTGTAGATCATTGCAGTCTGGTCTGATAGAGCAGTTCAAGATTACAGCATGGTGAATCTGACATGTGCTCTGCTTAGTTTCAAACAGGGATTAGAAAAATCATTAGGAGAGCTCTTAGGAGAGTAGTCCCATGGTAAATACACCTTCCCCRTCACTGAATGTAAGTAGCACTTGAACATAAACCCCGAGGACCCTCTCAATCAGACAGCAAGTTACAGAACTATTACTCTTTGATGGTTAGGCTGGTCCAACCATCACCTTTGCCATTTTTCTGGAGATATCTGAAGATGGTAAGTAAGCAGCTCAGACTTGCTCTGACTGAACACAAGGAACTCCAGCCTCTGCTACAAGAGCTCTGCCAGCATTTTGAATTGCCCCTTTGTTAGCTTCTAAATCAAGGTGTTTTCAGATGGGTCTGGCAGTGCTGTAGTTGCACTGTAAAGGCAAACACTTGAACTTCCCTGCAATCTTTTTTTCCTGAGTGTTTTTCTGCAGTTCCTGTTTWTGAAGATATGGGTTACAAAGACAGGGCATTAAGTAAAAATGCTGGGAACTATTAACTCCAGTACTGAATTTAGCCAAGCTACCTGTGTGTCATCTGTCCTGGGTCTGTCACAAGTTCCTRGACCACAGCCCTTTGACACGTGGTGCCTTGCCCTTTTTCTCCTCCTCCCTTGACATCAGCATATCTAGAGACTTCAGTAACAGCTCTGTCAGAGCTTTTGGGGCTTTGCTTTTTGGTAAATGAATTTTCAGCCACTATCACTGAGACACACTGGTGATGCACACRGTACAACTGTGTGCTGACATAAAGGACCTTTGTGGGCAGCCTACAACTGGCTACAGTCTATTTCAAGGCTTAAAATASCAATGTATATAAGCAGTGGATCATTTTCAGCTCTCTGCTCCTCTAGCAGTAGGAATTGAGTCATAGAAACAGGGTTTGCTTTGCTTAATCTGTGACCTGTTATCCTGCAATGCCAAAATTTTTCTCAATGAACACTCCAGCAGTGTAGCTGGAGGTAGATTGCTCAAGTGGCTACGGCTTAAATGAAAGAGCAGAGAGTACCATCTTCAGGACTTAATTGCCAGTTTGGTCACCTGGATTGCTTCCAAGTTTTTCTGGAAATACTTGTCTGGAACTTGCTGAAATCCTTCAGTCTTTTTTTTTTTTTTGTGAGACCAGAGAAGGCCTGTGCCTTGTGYTGCCTGTATAAGCCATTTGTTGTAAAGAGCATCTTGTTTCTGGCTCGAGTCATGCTCCATGTGTCTGTATTCCTTAGGGAGGTCTGTTCATTTGGGAAGGGACTCAAAGTGTCTCCTTCATGGCTTCTGGGTGAAAAGCAAACAGCCCTTCTTGGTGTGAGGACTTTATGATTTTTCTCCAAGCTTAGAATGCCTCAGAGCAGCRCCGGCCCCAGGGAGGGTGCCCTGTTTTTGTTCCCTTTTCTCACTGGGAGTGGGAGTAACACTGGCCTGGACTTTCTCAGCTGTTGAGGGAGCTTAGGCACGAGTGCCATCAATGACTCAAAGCAGTTGCCAGCTTTCCATGCTGTGTGGAGGGGTTTCTGGGCTTATCCTGAACTTTAGTACAATGTGGCACAAAGCCCCTTTGCATTGCRTTGGTTTCCATTGTAAGCAAAGTTCTTGCTCGACCACAGAGGAGATATGAAACTTTCTTCTAGGATCTCCCAACTCTGCTGGGTGGTTCCTGCCAACTGGAAAGTCTTTAAAATAAATAAAACCCATTGGTATTTGATATAACCAAGTCCTACTGCTTAGCCCGTATTTTCTCATTGTGTTACGTGACAGCTTGACTGTAATTCCCAGTGACAGATCTCTAGACATTCTTCTTGAGAAAGCATAACCTCTTTCTCTGAGAGTTCCAAGCCAAAAAGGTCTGTGAAGATCTTGAAAAGAGGAGACCTGTGCCCTTGTTTTTCTCATGCAGCTGTGTTAGAACAGGCAGAGTGACTTCCAGTGTTCTTGGTGAGCAGTTGACTATGAAAATATTTTCAATTTGGCAAAATTGTATTCTGTAACTGTCTCTAAATGCTGCCCTGAAGAAGCTTGTATACTGAGACACCCTCCCTGCTGCCATGTTCTGAGTCAGATTCTCTGGAGCTGAGAGCTGCAGGGGAGATGATTTGCAACTAGCAATGCAATTTTTCTATATCTGCTGATGTTTACCTTTAAAATTATATATAAATATATATAAAACTGTCTTCAACTTTTTCTTTAATTTTTGTTCTCGTGTGGTGTAAAATGGAAGTCATTGCAAAACAAAATGTAATTTTGTTATCTTTGATTCAGTGGGGTTTCTTTATTTAAAAATAAAGGACTTATTGAAGTCAGTGCTACATCTAGTGTCTGTGTGTGAAGTTCCATATGCTGGCAGAGGCTCTCAGTCTTCCCTGAGGCCCAGCTCGGGGAGCTGGCTGTGAGGGAAGATGACTTTGTCTTCTCCCCCTTTCTTGCCTGCAGCACATGAATGCAAGCAGTMGTGGTGCTGAAGCCTTTCCTAGTTGTTTTTTGTCTTCTGGCCAAGAAGAGATCTTTGATGCCACTCTAGTGGAGAAGGGGTGTAGCATCACCTTTCAAAAACACATGCCTGCCCTGAATCTGCTGAAAAAAAAAAATAGTTTTTTGCCAGTGGAATAGAACATCTCTTATTTTTCCCTGTGTGAGAGCGAGTGGATTTCCTGATCCTTCAGCTACTGGCAGAAGAAACAGAAACCAACATCTTGGGTGAGGACAAGTGTACAAAAACCCTGCCACAAGGACTCCTCACCTGACCCTAAGAGCTCACCAAGGTGTGGTTTATTATTGAAAGAACAAGTGACAGAGTTGTGGAGGGGAACTGGGACTGGTGCCCTGTGGGATGGTGGGGCCAGAGACCATCACTGTGCTCTRGGGGTGACAATGGGCTTCATGTATAATTGTGAATTAGCTGTTAGATCCACTTCAAAACTCCTTCGGGGCTTGGTCAGTCACTCAGCTCCCTGCTCTGCTGCTCTGTTCTGTCTCCCCATCAAAGCAAGCTGCCAGCTGACAATTTGTCACAGCTTTGGTGAGCAGCCATGGGCACTTCCCAAGAGCTGTGCCTGTCCCACTCCAAATCCCAGAGGCAGCAGCATGATACTCCTGTCCATGTGTATGKTTTTTTTTTCCCTTTTKCTGTTTCCCCAAGCTGCAGTTGCTCTGTCCAGCCAAGCTTTGCTGTTGTGTTTGCACTGGCCCGATGGTGGCAGGGTTGTCACACGTGGTTTCCTTGGGATGGCTCCAGGTGCAGCAAAGAGCCAAAGGAAGCGGAGAGCTGCCTTTTGCTCTGTCTCTGCATTCCTGCACAAGGCTGGCACAGCCTCGGGCTTTGGGACTCGCCCTGCATGGGCTCACCAAGCTGCAGAGGCTGGAGCAAACAGATCTAACCCCAGACAGGCCCCGTCCTCCCYGCAGCTTCGGAGCCCGTGTCCTGTTTGGTTTGAGCCCGAGCCAGTGCCCTGATGAATGTGGCTCTTGTCATCASCCTCCACCTCGGCCAGCTTTGGCTGGGGGGCTGATCTGGCTGCTSAAAGGGGCCTGTGTGCAGCTGGGAGGGAGCAGGACACACTGTGGGACAGGCTCAGGGTGAGGGGAGCTGGGCACACACCAAGAGCTTGCTCCTCTCTGAGCCCTGCTTCTGGCCAAGGGAGATGGGCTGGAAATGTGAGTCTGATGGGCTTCAGGAGGAGATGCTCGGTTCATGAACCAGAACTGACTGCCTTGCCTGGGACAGCTGCTTGTGCCTCCCCCCTCCCCCCTGAATCCACCTTAGCAAGGTGCAATTAKTGTCAGGTACAGTTAATTAGCTGGGCAGGACCCTCCTCTGCCCTCCACAGTGGCTTTTGGTGGGGCTTCCCCGACTGAGCTCCCTTTCACAGTGCAGTGCTAGGAAAAACAACTTTGCAGAGGCTTTTGAAGGATTTAGGAGGGTGCATTCTGCTTGTCTTTCTATTGTTTTGTGATTGAAATCCATCTCCTAGTCTCAGTGGATGCTGCAGCTTCTGTTCTCCTCCCTGCCTGCCTGAGCAGGAATTAGGCAGAGACAGCTCCACCTGGGCCCCTGGCTGGGTTTTTGTTTGCATYTGTGTTCTCTTTCCTGGTTAGAGCAGATAATTAAGAATCGGGGTCCTGTCTCAGGCAAGGGTGGGACTTGATCTGCAATGCAGGGAGGATGGAGATGGGCAGTTCCTTGGTCCCTGCACCAAAGTGCAGTCAGTGATGAGGGGACAGGCTGACACTCGTGACCTCCTTCGAACCAGCAACGCTGCCCAAAAAGCTGTGGGACCGCAGAGCTCAGCTGTTAAACACTTTATTTCTCCATCACTKTAGCCCTCCCTTCCCAGAGCAGACACTCTCCAGGAAATGCTGTGGGAGAGGGCTGGTGGCCTCCTTTCTCTGGAGGAAAGGATGCTGTGCCTGGGAGGGACAGCCCCTGCCGGGAGTGGGGACAGGAGGGACGCGCCCGGAGCGCCTCGGCACGAGCGGTCACTCAACCAATGCTACGGGAAGGAGGGGCCTGGGGACAGAGGGCCACCYCTGGTGCTGTGGTACAGGGCAGGGCAGCAGGCTCCTGCTTTAGAGAGCCGTGTCCTCRGACTCGATGCGGGGCCCAAAGAGCTTTTCAGCCGTTGCCTTGCCGTCGTACTTGGGCAGGTTGCCGCCAAAGTCTGCTGGCAGGATGTCGGCRTCGATCTCCTGGTAGAAGGATTCCAGCTCCTCCCCGTGCACGAAGACCTGCAGGGACATGGGAGTGACCCTCAGCAGAGGGCCAGGGCAGCTCTTCCCAATCKCTGCGTTTCAGCCAAGGACACGGCTGTGCCTGCAGGGCTCTTTCCCACTCACCCTCTCCAGCAGTTTGCTCTTCAGGAACGGTTTGACCACGTTGTAGGTGGTGGTGAAGTACCAAGGCTGGTGGATGAAGTGGACGGCCTTGAACCGTGCTGGGAAGGAGTCCTAGGATCCCAAAGACACAGATCAATGGACACTGTGGCACYGCTATGGCTCTCCTTGCCCCATCTCCCCTTCTCTATTTGAGAATAGAGAATATATCTCCCTTTCTGTTCTGACCCAGAGGATCAGCTATCCCAGCCCCAGGAGCACCAGGGAGCTGAAAAGCCTCCCAGAGAGCTCACTGTTCCCACTCCATGAGAAGGACCACATTTCTGGGAAGAGCTGAGTGTCTTTGGCCTCTGGTCTAAGGGCAGAAATCCTGGAGTGCCTGAGCATCCATCCAGCCTGAATTGGGCTGGGCTGAGAGGCTCATGAGAAAAGACCCCCAGGCCATGCAGTGAGTGGCAGTACTGCTTCTGGTCAGGCATTTGAGAAGGCAGGGAGATGGGGTGGGAAAAACAGGATTCATTTTGCAGGATTAAGCCAATTAGCTGGCAAGGCAGGGAGAGGGTGATGGGGAACAGCCTCTCTSTGATGCTTTCTCATTGTTCCAGTGTGGTGGCAATCCCAAACCCTGCCAGCCCTGCCTTCTCTGAGCTCCCTGCTTCCCCAAGGCCCCCTCTGCCACTGCTGGGCACAGATTTTGGCACCTCACCTGCAGCATGTCCACCATCTTCTTGAGCTCRGAGGGTTTGATCCCTGACGCCTGCTGCATGGTGAAGCCCTTGAAGTTCTCRATGATGCAGAACCCATTGATCTGGGTCTCCTCATTTTCCAGCAGCTTCTCCAAGATAATGCAATAGGCACGAAGGATCTAATGGAGAGGAGAGACAGCAGGGTCTTGTGTGAGGTGTCACGTCCCACAGACCCTACAGGGTACTCAGGAAGGGTCYCATGGAATGTTATCCATGATCTGCCTGACTCCAGCCTGCTTGTCAGAGCCAGCCCCCAGATTTCAGAGCAGGCAGGGGGGATGCTGAACCACCATCACTTTCCCTTCTCAAATCATGAGCATCAGATCTGGGTCAGTGATACGCTGAGACCAGACTCAGAGCTGAGCAGAGAAGGGAGCTGGGAGCAGCTGCGAGTTACACACTTGGAGACCTCTTTGCCAAGAAGCTCTTCCCATGCCCTGTGCCTCAGTTTCCTCCTCTGCCCTTGATTTAATGGTGTGGTRCCTTTCTCCAGGCCAGGGGATGCACACCCTGAATTTGGCCTGCACTTTGYACTGCATCCTTTGGGATGGACCATGCTCTCCCAGGCTCCCTCAAAGGATCAATTCAAAGGCTTGCAGAATGGCTTCCACYCGGATGGCTGGGCACATAAACATGCTCGGATGTGCCAAAAAGGACAAGCCCAGCAGCACAACCACTGTKGGAGCAGCATCTGAGCGGGGCTCACCTCATCGAAGGTGATCTCCTCGTAATCCCAGTTCTCGATGTTGAAGAGCATCACCACCCGTCCGTACTTGTCCCTGCTGGCCAGGATGCCGGGGTAGCCGGCCTCGATGGTGCTGCGCACGGCCTCGGGGCTCAGGTTGTCAAAGAGCTCGGGGTACTGCTGGCGGAAGTTCACGTAGCCTGCAGAGAGGCAGAAATCACGGGATGGGCTGGTGATGAGGTGTCAGTGCTGAGCCCCAGAGCTGTGGGAAGCTCTGCCTGTGGCCCACGTGGGTCAGGGCTCCAAAAAAGCTCAGCAGCAGAGCAGCCCCAGCATGCCCGAGTTATCCCTCCCCTTGCCAGGAGCCTCCTGCACCTGCTTTCTCTCCAACACCTCAACAAGTAGATAAAGTAATTTTCCCCCTCGTTTCCCTTCTCCCCTTCCTCCCTCTTTGGGTGACAACCCCCATCTCCCCTCTCTTGGCACCCTGCAGGCACAAAATAAGGAATTCCATCCTGGGAAAATGCAGGCAAACAAAACAGCTCGTCTGGGAGCCAGCACTGATAATTACAACTCATTATCCCCTAAGCTGACACAAAGAAGAGCAGAGCTGGAGCCAGGCAGGTTCCAGACAGCAGCCACCCTCAGGGCTGCCTTTCTGCTYGCCCTCCATCCCCATGGGTCACTCTCAGTGTGGGACAGGTGCCACAAGCCACACACTTTTAGGTGTCCCCTAAAAGTGCCCCAGGGGTGTGGAGCCCCACCAGGCACCGTGCACAGAAGCTCCAGAAGGTGCAGAACTGGCTCCTGACAGGGGTGCAGAGTGGGGACTGTGGGGCATGCATGGYGCTTGGGGGGCTCAAAGGGTGCAGCCCAAGCCAGCTGGGTTTGCTGCACAAAAAAAAAAACAACCTGCCACCACCAAATGTGAGGGGGTTTTACCATTTGTTGGGTAAATTTGCAAGGAATGGGGTGGTCCTGCAGGATGCCTGGTGTCACCCTCATTYATTTCCTTCCCCATCCCCAATGTTTCCAAGCCCCTCAACCCTGACTTTTTCTATTCATCCCCTCTCTTCATCCCCTTCCCATGTCAGCACAGCCCAGTTTGGGGCTGTGGCACACAGGAGCTGGTGGGGGATGTGTCTCCGTCCTCACCCAGCATCACAGCCCAGCCCAGGAGCCCTCCCCACCTTTCAGCAGGTCATAGGCCCTGTGGACATCGAACTTGCGGGCACGGATGAAGCGGAGCAAGAAGGAGTCGTCCTTCTCCTGCACCTTCTCAGCCACCTTCTGGCACACGTCCTCGCCGCCCGCCCGCTCCCGCACCAGCTCCCGCAGCGCCTTCACCGCCACCTCCCTCTGCTCCTCCGTCTCGTTCAGCTCATCCTTTGCCTGGGCGGAGCACAGAGGGCACCCAGTGATGCCACACATGCTTTCTGAAACACCCCGGGGGTCATTTGGGCACCCCAAAACTGGGGGAGGACAGGAAAGCTCCTTGCAGCATCGCAGCACAAGGAGGGCAGGGCCACTCAAGTCCCCAGCTCGGGGATATTTTGGTAATGCAAGGGGCCAGCTGAGGGGCTCCTCTGTCCCTGAGAAGGCACAGGAGCCTCAGGCTGCCCCTGCCCCCCATTCCCCACAGCCGCCTCACCTTCTGCAGGGTGTGTGGGGGGATCTTCTCGCACCTCCCGAAGACGGGGCCGTGGTCCTTGGTGGTGAGGCGCTCCAGCTTGCTGCGCAGAGCCTGCTCCTCCTCCGAGACGATCCGGAACGTGCCCGTCTGGGGGGCAGGAGAGCATGTGGGGGCTCCCCAGACAGCCCTCCAGCTCCCTGCCCCACCAGCAGTCTCCTTGGGAGCTATGGGGAAGGGGAGAGGCTCCCCACGTGCAGCCAAGGGGGGCAGTGGGATAGGGATGGACTGTATGCTGCTTGGATTAAGGTGCACCCTGTGCAGCCCATCCCAGCAGCACAAGGAGGGGATGCTCTGAACCCAGGGGATGGGGACAGTACTCACAACAGCAGACATGGTGTCCTCTATCCCCGTCGGCAGCAGGACTCTGGCAGAGGGAAGGAGGAATCAGCACAGATCCAAATGGTTTCTGTGGCTCTTCCMTGCCCCATTCCCTGCCCATCTCGCTCAGAAGTTGGTGTCCAGAGGGCACCCCCAACCCTCCTCAGCTCCGTCACCTACTGCCTGCATCTCTGCCTGCCCTTGGAGGCTCAGCAGCCTGGAGAATCACCAGGGATGTTTGCAAACGCAGCTTAAAAATCCGTGCATTAATCATCTGATACCTTCCTGTGCTTTTCTCACTCTACCTTTCCTCTTTGTGCTRGGGGCACCTCAGCCTGAGCCCACCCAGCACTATTCTGTCTCAGACCAGAAGGGCAGAGGCGAGCACCCAACTTTGSCCAGGCAGCCAACTCATCCTTTTATTTCTACTATCAAAATAACTAATATTCCCAAAAGAAATAATTATCCACAAAGTATTTCCCAAACTCTCCAGTCTCGCTGCTTCGCCAGCTGCAGGGCTGGACTATAAACCTTCTCAGCATCCTTCAAAGGCAGTCTGGGTGAAACACCTCATTCCCATGAGGAGGAGGAGGGTTGTCTTCATCCTACCTCCAGCATCTACCCCTGCCTGGCTGTAGCACCATTGTGAGCCCAGGCTGYGTGAGGGACGCTTGGCTCCAGCTCAACCATTTCCCAGGGCCATCCTCTTGCCCTCCACCTCCCGAGGAAGGAGCAGGCATCCCTTTTTTCCAACCAATTCAAGCCCTGGAGGTGCCAGGTTAAGCGATGGCTGGATGATGTTCTTCAGTGCAGTTCTTCCAGGTGGATCAAAGTCCTGGCTACTCACCAGGAAGAGGAAAAGCAGCACAGTCGTCAGGTCAGCGCAGGGAGCCGAGATGGATGCAGGGATGGCGAGGCCGGAGTGGAGCAGCGAGSAAGCCGGGCGAAAGCTTTGTAGAGTCACCGGGTTGGGATTAGACCGTCACAAGGCATCAACTCACTGCAGCTTTGTAATTAAGTCAGCACAGCCCGGGCAAGAAACCCCATTAAAACATTACAAAAGGCAGCTGAGGAGAGGGAAGGAGGGAATTGGGGCTCCAGCGCCAGCCGGAGCGTGCGTGGAGAGGCGGGCTGGATGCCGGACCCGATTAACAAAGTATAAAAGCTCCTTGTTGTGTAACTCGCTCATTAGCACGGGGCAGGGGCAGAGGCAGGGGTGGGCAGCCTTCCATCCCGGCCTGCTCCTCGGGGTGAGCACAACAGGTCTCTTCCCCAGCTTCTGCCCCAAAAACCCTGGCAAGGTCCTGCTGTGAATTTGGCCGTGTGGGCAGGGTCCGGCTGCGGGCCGGGATCATTCTGGRGTTCTCCAACTCCTCCCCAAGGAGGCCACCCAAAGCAGCATCCACACGAGGCCCCCTTCAGCTTTTAAAACTTAAAAAAAAATAAGTGGGCAAAATTTCTACAATGCCCTCAAATGATGAGTACCCGCTCGGAGCTCTGGGAACTGGAACCCATTGCACCCCCAGAGTGACGCCACAGACCTGGGAGGGAGGGGAGCCCCGGAATGTGGCAGAAACCAAGCTGAGTCCACATGTGAGTGCAGTGGGATGGCAAAATGAGCTGTGCTGGGATGCCCCAGCGTGCTGAAGCTGCACAGGGCAGGGGAGCCCTTGAAGCCTTAATTCTTTGAGTCCAGGCTTGTGGGAGCTGGGTGAGGATGTGGTCAGGATGGAGCTGTGCTCAAGCCCAGGAGAGGAGCTCGGCCAGGTTCTCACCATGATGGGGATTTTGGGGARGTGGCAGGGCTGGGCTAAGCACCAGAACAGAGCTGAAGGGGCTTACACAAGGCATGTTTTGTAATGCCTCTGGGATTTACGGATTTGGTTTCCACACGGGGCTGTCCTGCAAGCAGAGCTGAGACCCCGATGTGAGGGAGGAAGGAGGAGGAAGGCACGAGACTCCAGATGAAAGGCAGAGGTGCTGCTGAGGGAGAATTCCAACTCTTGACAAAACCCTGAGCAGCACTGCTGTGGCCAGAGGCACTGTGCACTGCCCTTCAGAGACCCCCAACCCTTGTGGATTGTCCCCATTCCACACCAGCGCTGGTGCAAGGCTCAGCTCCCTCCCACAGCTCAGTGAACCTTTGTCTGCAGCTCAGCRCAAGACAGTGCATAACAGGGGGACATCATCAGTGTGGGGTTTCCCAAATAGACCCAGTAATGCTCTATTGGGATGGCAGAGAGAACCTGTGATCCTTGGGCATCCTGGTTATCACAGATGAAATAGTTTTGCAGACACATGCACAGCCCCTGGCRTCCCTTTGTCCTGGGTAAAGGGGTCTCAAGGAAAGAGGTGGCAGCCCCAAGGCAGCCCCGTGATTGTGACAGAGCCCTAAGGGGATCCTTCTCCCATATCTGGTTCTCCCACTCCCCACAGCTCCCGGTCAAACCCGCTCTCCTCCCYCAGCAGCATCAGCTCCCGCTCCACGTGAGCACGGGGCTTGCGAAAGCTCCCACGCTGCGCTGGCACCGGATCCYTTGGCCAAATCCCGCTGCTTAAAGGCGGGCTACACCTCCTGGTACGCTCAGGGCCACCCCTCGCGTCCCCCGGCATTAAGGGGTTTTACTCGAATGTATCCGAACCGCACGTGGGCGGCACTCGCTGCTGATGCGGGGTGGCCCTGAATGGGCACTTTGTGCCAAACTTTGTGCCACTTTGTGCCGCGGTACCCCCGGCTGCCCATCCCACGTGCCTGCACCCCACGTGTCTGCACCCCWCTGCATTCCCCGTGCTCTGACTGGAGCTGCCCAGAGAGGCTGCGGAGTTTCCCTCACTGGAGATACTCCAGAATCATCCGGTGGCAACCCTGTGCTCTCGAACGACCCTTYTTGAGCACGGAGTGTGACCCACTGCGGTCCGCTCCAGCCTGACCCGCTCCGTGATTCTGTGATTCGGTGACACTGCGCCCCTTGCAAAACAAACAMGAAGTAGTAAAAATACTGCTCAATGAAATTATCCCCAAGTTTAGAGTACCCAGAGAAATTTCCTCTGATAGGGGAATGCATTTCTGTACACAAATTATACAAGCAATCAGAGCGAAGTGTTAAAAATTCRGTGGCAACTTCACACTTCCTACAGACCACAGGCTAATAGTCAGGTAGAAAGAATAAAGCAAGGAGTCAGGTAGAAAGAATAAATCAAGGAGCAAATAAGAGAAATTTGGCCAAGAAACCAATTTGTACTAGTATCTATCGCTCTTGTACGACTCAGAATAAAACCCGGATCAAAAAAAGAAAATCAGCCCATTTAAAATTCTTTATAATACGCCTGCTACGCGCGGGACTGGAACACGCGGGATTGGAACGCGCGGGATTCGAACACGCGGGACTGGAACACGCGGGATTTGAACGCGCGGGATTGGAACGCGCGGGATTGGAGCGCGCGGGATTGGAACGCGCGGGATTGGAACACGCGGGACTCGAACGCGCGGGATTGGAACGCGCGGGATTGGAACACGCGGGATTGGAGCGCGCGGGACTGGAACGCGCGGGATTGGAACGCGCGGGATTGGAACACGCGGGATTGGAACGCGCGGGATTGGAACACGCGGGACTCGAACGCGCGGGATTGGAACGCGCGGGATTGGAACGCGCGGGATTGGAACGCGCGGGACTCGAACGCGGGGGAGTCGAACGCGCGGGATTGGAAAGCGCGGGATTCGAACACTCGGGACTGGAACGAGCGGGACTCGAACGCGCGGGACTCGAACGCGCGGGACTCGAATGCGCGGGACTGAAACGCGGGGCGGGGCGGGGCGTGGCGGGAAGCGCGCGCCGGGGGCGGGAGCTGTTTCCCGGGTGATGCGCGGGCGCTTCCGGGCGGGAATTTCGCGGGGACGGAGCTGCGGCCCGGCGGTGCCGGGAGCCCCGCGGCCCCATGGCGCAGCAAATCCTGGCTCTGGCGGCCGAGGAGGGCTCCGAGCGGCTGCAGGAGGCTCTGCAGGGCCTGGCGGAGGGCGAGGTGCGCGGGGCCGGGCGSGGAGCGGGGATGCACCGGCCAGGCTACTCCGCGGGTTTGGGAGCGCTCACAGCGTCCCCTTCTCTTGCAGCTGGGCGACATGGTGACCAGACAGGCTCTGAAAGGGAGGGAGACGGCGGCTTTGCTCAGAGGGATCTTCAAAGGTGGGTGATGSGGCTCCAGCCCTGCCGGCTGCCGCTGGGTGCAGCCCGTGTTCAGCAGCGCAGGGAAGTGTCGCTTTTGGTAAAAAATCCGCTCGTCAGGGCTGTCACAGGGAAACCACAACATCCAAAAACACATGCGGGGARATAGCAAACTGGACTAGAGTTGGCGATGAGCCCGTGGTAAGCGGAACTTACTTTTGAGAATGCTTAGGTACCTTGGGGTAGGACTGAGCTGGCCACGAGAACTAATTGCCAAGCTGGTTCTCAAAATTTTGACAGTTCCCGATCCCTGGCAGCAGGTTGAGCTAACCACGGGGTGTGATTAAAGGGTGGCCAGCTGCTTTAGCCGAGTATCTGATTTCCTGTGCTCTGTGGTTTTTTATTTGTTTCGTCAAATAAATAAAACAGGAAGTTGCAGCCAATTGACAGTTCATCCTTGCCGTYTTCCTGTAGTTTAGCAACTTGCATGACTTTTTTTCCCATTGTTTTGTCCCTSTCTTTGCTGCAAGGCTCCCCCTGTTCCCAGAGAAGTGGTGTTCTCAGGAGGCTCCAGGTTTACAAGCACTGCATCCCCCTGGTGGAGTCAGGGGACCTGCATTTGGCCAAGGTGTCTGAAATCATAGGGCTGCTGATGCTGGAGGTAAAGCTCCCTTGGGCTGGCTTTGCTGGGCTCTGCTGGGTGTAATTTAATGTGTAAACTGAGATATTTCACTAAGCCACTGAGGGAAATGGGTTGTGTCCTTTCCATGGATCTTCCCTGGACTAAGGGAGCTGGTGGTGGAATTGGCTTTGTGTGTGAATTTGATTATCTTTAGATATTTAATCTTAGGCTCAAAACTCCAAACCTGCACTCACATCATCGTGATTTACTGCTCTGTTCTATAAAGGACAGTACAGAACAGATTTCAGGGATGAATTCTCCTTTAAACGGAGCGTTTCACTGTAAGAAATTCTGCTTTCTGCTGTTTTTTGGTGACAGTTTGGATGTGTATGTGGAATTCTGTGCACTGCCTMAGGCTGTTTCCTGCTCCATGTTCTCCCAGGCCCGCCAGCTGCCAGGCCATGCATTGGCTGAGCTTGCCAACCTCTTTGTGGATGTTATCAAAGGTGGCACCCTGACCAATGGGAAATCCTTGGAGCTGTTTTCCACTGTTCTCACTGCRCTGGCCAGTTCAAAGGAGAGCCTGGCTTATGGGAAAGGTAACCCCTATCAGCTCCTCCTGTTCAGCTTGTCCTCCCTTCCTCTGGAATGAGCTCCTAAGACTTTTGCTTTTCCAGGTGAACTGAATGGGGAAGAGTTTAAGAAACAGCTGATAAATACCCTCTGCTCCAGCAAGTATGTACATCTGCCAGCTCTTGGTTACGTGGCAAAACACTGTGTTTCATGCTGTGCTTTGAAAAAGGCATCACCACGAGCTGTGTCCTGCCATCCTTGAATCTGTGCCTTCTCTAACTGGGAAGACAAGGGAGCACCCTGTTCCCAGATCCTGTGAGACCATTGCATGAACTGGTCTCAGGAAGTATTTGTTTTTGTTCCTTTTCTAGTGTTTGTTATTAGTGGGGCTGGGTTCATTCAGAACTGTGTGGATGTGGGTGGTTAGATGGGTGCTGATGATTTCTGGTGGAATTCTGGCTTCTAATTTTAATATCAGAATGTAACAGGGAAATGGTGACTTGGAATAACTGATTAGGAGAGAAGAGCTAAATGTTAATCCTGCTTGCTCTCAGTCTTCCAACACATCTTTGTTTTATCAGGTGGGATCCTMGGTGTGTAATACACATTGCCAACATGTTCAGGTAATTCTTTTTCCCTTCTTTTTCCCTGCTGTGGTCATTTGTGTCCAGTTTCACAAGTAGTTTGTGGCAGTACAAATAGGAAGTCTGACCATACCYGTGGAGGGTTGGTCAATGAGCATCCACACCCGATCCATTTGGCAATACAAAATACAGCTGGGCCCTCATGTTCCAAGGGCTAGGCATGAGATTGTGGTTTTTRTGGCAAATAAACAATATATTAATGAATAAGAATCTTTGGTTCAACAGGGATATTCCACTGTCAGGAGAGGAGCTGCAGTTTGTGGTGGAAAAGGTCCTTAGGATGTTCCCCAAATTAGACCTGCAGGAAATTCCCCCTCTGGTCTATCAGCTGCTGCTGCTTTCTGCAAAGGTAAAATCTCATGGGATCTGGATTTCCCCACAGTTTATACCATCAAAAAAAAAAAAAAATAAAGTCCAGACTAATCTGTAGTCTGGATTTTGGCAGGGATTCTGATTGTTCCCAAACCATGCTGTTTGAACGCAACAGGACATGAGTAGGTTTTGTTTCCTCTAACTCCCTCTCCTATCTTGGTCTTCCTTGTGGGAAAAGAAGCAAACCTTTGGGGAATGAGGGATGAGCACAGACCAGGCAGGCAGCAGAGAGGACTGTGCATGGTTTTGCTCACTCTCTGTGATCTGCACACCATAATAATAGCTGATGCTATAATCTGACTTGTACTGGRAATGTGTCATCCCCTGTGCTTTTCTCCAGAGCACAGAGACTGCCAGGGACATCTGTGCCCTTTGACAGAGTGATCTGGCTCTTTTGCTTTTCATTTATGACCCAGTCAATGCCAAAATGATCCAAAGACAAACTGTATGTGTGTTACAGAGGGTCAGTTGGGTCTGCTGGCCAAAATGTACTGTTAGATTTAAGGTTAGGAGTCTGAAAGCCTTCCCAATTGATTAAAACATAAAGGATCCTTTCTAATTAGTAACAACTTCTAAAAAAAAAAAAAGACAATCACAATATCTGAGAGCTTGAGTTCCTTCCAGCTCTTTGATAAGTCAAAAGAAATAAGTGCAGTCAAAAGAAAGATGCAAACTGGGAATCTGGAAATGAGCCATACAGGAGCCCTCCCCTGCCTTGGCAATTTATAGAGGGAAATGAAGGATACCCTGAGATTTGTGATAGGTGTGGGAATAGAGTGTTGTTCTCTGGGATACTGCAACAGCTTAATGTAACATCCTGCCTTGCAGGGAAGTAAAAAGACTGTTTTGGAAGGAATCATCAGTTTTTTTAATCAGCTGGATAAGAGACAGAAGGAAGAACAGAGGGTTCCACAGTAAGTTCTTGCTCTGTCACCTCCTTTCTTTACCACCTGGGTGTTTGTAGTGGTTAAACCTTGYACAAGAACATCCTCCTTGATCCATAAGACATGATTTCTGGCTTTGGATGACCTGTTAATTTTTGGTCAAACTTTCAGATCAGCAGACCTCGAGGTAGCCACAACGCCCCTGGAGCAGCTCCGCCACGTGGAGGGCACGGTTATTCTGCACATTGTTTCTGTCATCAGCCTGGACCAGGACCTGGGCGAGGAGCTAATCAAACATCTCAAGGTGTGGCAAAGATGGAGCAGGCACTGTTCTTGAAGATCTTGAAGCAGGGCTTAAAAACTGAATTGGTTCTGTGGAGAAGGGATTTAATAATTTTTATAATGGYAGTCATGCTCTCTTTAGCAAGGGCTGTGATATATTTGAAGAGGTGCCTGAAAGCTTCCTGAACTTGAAGATAACAAGCTTTTCCACTGCTCCTTGCTGTTTCCTAGACTGAGCAACAGAAGGACCCTGGTAGAGCCCTGTGTCCCTTCAGYGTGGCTCTTCTGCTGTCGGTTGCTGTGAAACACAGGCTGCAAGAGCAGGTAGGTGCTTAAARCTTGAGAGAAYTTCCATGGGGAYGCACTCTGCASTYCCTRTACAGGAAAGGAAGCACAGTTAGGTCACAGTCCCATCAGAATTAGGCTTGAAATGGTTTCAGGATGCTCGTGGGTAGATTCTTGGATCRTTGGTATGCTGTTCTTTGCTGAACACGGTTAAAGACCCCAGAGCAATATGACAATTTTCCGGAGCAGTGATTCCTGTGARCTGGTGTTGTAGGATGAGAAGAAAAGCAGTCTTCTTTTCCTAATGTTTTGGCTCTGTGGTGGCCACATGAAGACCATCTGGCAGCAAATTTTACCCTCCTTGAGGCACTTGAAGGGACTGGTGTATTTGTCCTGACAAAGAAGTGAGTTCAGATTTTTGGCAGGCYGTACTGGAACTTGTGTCTGGCTGGTGCTCTTACTGGAACATACCCAAGACTATACAGGTCCCATTTCAAAGATCATTTCCTCCCACTTAATGATTTTTTGTTCCAGATATTTGATTTCTTGAAAACATCAATCACAAGAAGCTGCAAGGACCTGCAGTTCCTTCAGGCCTCCAAGTTTCTGCAGGATTTGTTTCCTCAACAATATGATGTAACTGCTGTCATTCTGGAAGTGGTGAGAAATAGGTGAGCTGTTGCCACGTGCTGCAGCACATTCAATGGGCTTTGGGAGTGGGGAGAGTTTCAGCCCTGCTAAAACACTCTGAGATCCTAAATACTTCTGACCATGTGCCGGCAGGGATCAGTGTCAAAATCCAAAGGTTTTATCCCAGTTTTATATTAGCGAATTTAAAAAAAAAAAAAACAAACAAACCAACAGCGTGAGGCYGTGTAAATCTGCTCCTTCTACCTCAAATCTCAGGGTCTGCTGGTACAAAGGACTAAACTGATCAGGGGCTAATCTGCAGTTTGAGTCATGCTGCTGGCTGCAGTTTGTGTTCTGATCAGGGGWTGAGGAATAATCTGGTTCACTGGTTAGTCCTTTAATCATCCCGTGGGATAGCTCTGCTCTGTCACCAGCTGTCCTGTAGTTTGATGGGAGGCATTCCTCTGCTCTTTCTCTCCAACTTGAAGATCTTGGGATCTGTAGGACACTCGTGCTTCCCTGCTGTTGTGCTCAGATCAGACCTGATTGCACATCAGTCCCCATGGTGAGGAAACCTTTGGGATGGAAAGGAATTCAGAAGGAAAACGAGGGCTGCAAGGGGTGTTATGCTGTTACCTGTCCCTCAGTCTAAAGACAGGCAGGGGGTTGTGAGGGATGTCATCCCTGCTGTCATCAATGTCTCACTGCTGCTTTGGACCCTGGAATGGCTGCAGGAAGTTTCACCCTTGCTCTGATCTATACTTTTCTGTGACTAAGTTGTTTCTTTCCTGGTGGGTTTTGTGTCTTCCTCAGTGCATTTGGCTGGGACCATGTTACTCAGGGCCTGGTGGATCTTGGCTTCAGCCTGATGGAATCCTATGAACCAAAAAAGCCCTTTGGAGGAAAAGCTGCTGATAACAGTTATGGCCTTTCTAAAATGCCAGCCCAGCAGGCATGCAGACTGGGAGCRAGTATCCTGCTGGAAACGTTTAAGGTAGAGGATGTTTTGGAGAGGGATTTTTGATGGGAGRAGAAACAACTCTGTTCTTTTTCTGTGTTGGTAAGAGGTGTCAGAACCTTGCCTGCTGTATCCATTGTGGGTGTTTTGCAAACAGCACTGGATTTTGTCTGCTGTTTGCCCCTTTCCAGCAGGAAGAGACCATCCTCATGAAGATSTAATTCTAATCTGTTCCAGCTGTCATGATATTTGTGTAATCCCTATTACAGTTTCCAAGAAGCTGCAGAGGTAGGGAAGGTAGAGAAATTCAGAGGTACAAATAAAATCTGACAAGGTGGGATTGAAAGCCATTCATTTTCACCAAATTGGTAAATTTTCATCCCATAGATGATTGGAACCATTATGTTCTGGGTGTACTGTGTGTGCCCTGATGTGCTGGTTCTGATTATCCTGGGATGGAATCTGAATCAATCTGTGTGGATTTAGCTGAAAGGGMACTTCTGGTGACCATCCTAACTCACCTGTCAGATCTGGATTTGCTTTGTGCTGTACAATGCCCTGTGAAGTAGAGGAATATCTGAAAGGTTTTGATTTCTCTTTATTGTTTTTTCAGGTTCATGAGCCCATCAGRAGTGATATTCTTGAGCAGGTCCTGAACAGAGTCCTCACCAAAGCGGCGTCTCCTGTCAGCCACTTCATAGGTAAGAGAGAGGAGGAGAGAGAGAAATGTGCCCTGCTCTGTGGGCAGTCACAGCACAGCTCCTCAAACCACATTATGGAATCCCAGAATTGGGTTTGGGTTGGGTGGGRCCTTTGAAGGTCATCTAATCCACAGCCTTGTGATGAGCATGGAGATCTTCCACTAGACCAGGTTGCTCAGAGCCCCRTCCAACCTGGCCTTGAGTGTTTTCAGGGATGGGGCATCCACATCTCTCTGGGCAGCCTGTGCCAGTGTTTCACCACCCTCATTATAAACTCTTTCTTCATTATATCTAGTCTGAATCCACCTTCTTTTCATTTAAAACCTTTACCCCATTTTCTTATAACAACAGCTACTGATAAAAAAATCTGTCCCTAATCTGTCAACAGCCCCTCTGAGTACTGAAAGGCTACAAGTCTCCCCAAAGCCTTCTCTTCTCCAGGCTGACCAGCCCCAACTCAGCCCATCTCCACAGCAGAGGTTCTCCAGCCCTCTGAGCATTTTTGTGCCCCTCTGGACCTGCTTCAAGAGGTCTCTGTCCTGCTGGTGCTGAGGACCCCAGAGCTGGACACAGTACTCCAAGGGGGCTCTCACCAGAGCAGAGAAGAGGGGGAGAATCCCCTCTCTCATCCTGAATGGCTTTTTATGCAGCCCAGGATGCGATTGGGTTTCTGAAGCTCCTGCTGGAGTGACCCAAAGCCAAGAAAATCAGTTGTTCCTTCCCTGACTGAGCTATCAGCTGCATCAGATTGTCTGGTATTCATCACAGGTGAAAAATATGTTTGCAGGCAGTTGCCATGGAACAGCTGACGCACAGCAAGTCAGAATCATCAGTCACTTGCCTGTCCCACGTTCCCAGCCTTGCCTTCTCCTGGTCCTTGGGCCTGGGACCACTGGGGCTGCTGGGATCAGTGCTGCAGSCTCTTCCCTTACACCTCAGTGCCCTCTGGTGGGGTGAGGCCCTTCAGCTGGCCTGGGAGCGTTTTTAACACAGCAGACTCAGCTTTTTGATGCTCATCACGACCTCTCTGTGCAATGGAAGGTCTTTGATTAGCCTGTAATTGTTAGCTCTACAARCATCTTCTGCTCAGGCTTTTCTGGCCCCTTGGCATCAGCTGTTCTTTTTGTCCTTYTATTTTTCAGACCTGCTGTCCAATATTGTTGTGTCTGCTCCTCTCGTGCTTCAGACTTCCTCCTCCAAAGTCACAGAGACCTTTGACAATTTGTCCTTTCTGCCCATCGACACAGTGCAAGGGCTCCTCCGGGCAGTGCAGGTAAAGCTTTGCATTTCTCCGTGGATATCCTTGCTAGTTCAGTTCCAGGGACAGCTCTGGGCCACAATTACATGCATGGTCTGATAACCCTCATAAAATAAGCCTTCATYCTCTGCTGTGGGTTGTTTGGTGTAGCATGGAGCTGTCTGGCATGGGATCTCATCTGCTCTGTGCTGACCTTTCATCTGGAAGATGCCCAGATGCTGCTGCACCCTGTAGAAAACCAAGTATAGCGTGTTTAGCTGAACAGCTGTAGCTGTCAACGTTGATTTTTCTCCTTCCAAGCTCCATGTCAGTATTCCTCTTTGCCTGGCCTGAGCTATTGCCCTGGTGTTTTAAATTTCACCTGCTTTGTCCAACGTGGGGATAACAATTCTTTTCCCAAAGCCTTGCTCTGTGTCCTCACTAACCTGCTGAGGTGTCTCACTGCTACAGCCCTATGGGTTTTCTTGTCTATTTTAAAATGTTTTGGTTCTCCTACTGTACTGACGACAGTGCTGGAAATGCAGGGCCAGATGGGCCTGAGGAAGATGAGCTCATATGCCCCAAGGGCTTGGCATGCCTTAGTGCTTTTCTCTCCAAAGGTTATTTTCCTTTCCAGCCTCTGCTCAAAGTCAGCATGTCAGTGAGGGACTCCCTGATACTTGTTCTTCAAAAAGCTATCTTTTCCAGGTAAGCTGGGGGAGGGGATTCTGTGAAAAAATTTCTACAGCTCCTTTATAGTTTTGGAGCAGAACTATTTTTTAGTTTGGCTAAGTATCTTCTTCCTCTGTTCTTTTCATAAGAAGTGTGGCACAATCACAGCTCCACTGAACTGAAACACAAATCCCAGCCCCCAGCTGAACAAATGGGCTTTGCAAGTTCAGAAAGCTGTTGGGAACTCCAAATACATAGGCAAAATAAAAACCAATTCCAACATGTGTCTRACACAGCTGAGTACATCCAGGGAGGGTCTGGAAGGAGCCACTGATCAGAAATGCTGAGCTGCCCCTTTCCCTTTGTTGTTTTGGTCATGCTTTGAGCAAACCATCCTGCTGTGATTGTAGACTGTGTTTTGTTGGCCAGTGGCTCCCTGGTTATGAATACAGAATTCAAAATTTAGGATTATTATTCAAAGYAGGGAACTTGGCCTTGGGAGAGATTTGGGGTTTCTGTGAGCAAAGCAGAAACACCAGGTTTTTGTTAGGAATTTTCCAACTCTGAAGTCTRTGAGACTCCCCCAGCTTTCAAGGGACATTTAATACTTCAGTCTTGCTCTGGGCTCTCCCTGAGAGTGAGCATTTCAAAGACAGAAAGGAAATTGAATATTGTGAAGGTGTAGAGCGAGGGAGTTCCCAGCAAACTGCCAAACCCTTGACTGTTTGTGACTGTGCTGCCCTTTTGGGAAATACAGTTGTACTGTGCCCAGTCACTCCCTATTTGTGGCCTTTTATTTATTGCTGAGTTGATATTTTATGTGCTGCTGACCTTCTTGCTTCCCTGTTTCCTTATGTAACCCTCTTTCCTGTCCTGTTTCMCAGGCAGCTCGATGCTCGTAAAGCTGCAGTCGCTGGCTTTTTGCTCCTGTTAAGAAATTTTAAGGTTCTGGGCAGCTTGTCCTCTTCCCAGTGCAGCCAGGCCATTGGTGCCACGCAGGTGAGTGCTGTGCTGCAGTGTGGACCTGTGAGACACTCTGGTGTCTGAAACAACCCAAAAGGGGAGTGCTCCCCCAGARTGGAAACACAGCTTTAGTAAGGATTAGTTTGGAAATCCAGCAAGGGTTTCGTTCCTGGAAGGAAAGCTTTGAGAAGGGCAGGATTCAAAGAGAATCTGGCCCGGAGATGTTGCTTCTCAGAGTCATTCTTACAGCASCAGTGTTCTGGGAGCATTCCCACTGCTCCATGCTGGTGATGAGGAGCCTGGCAGCACCAGGACTGTCTCAGTGATTGTTCAGGGTCAGACTTTTATCACCTTGCTCTGTTGTGATATTGTAACCAGTATAACGTGACTGATATTCCTTCTCAGGTCCAGGCAGATGTTCATGCCTGCTATAATTCTGCAGCTAATGAGGCCTTCTGCCTTGAAATCCTGGGCAGCCTGAGGCGATGTTTGAGCCAGCAAGCAGACGTTCGACTCATGTTATATGAGGTAAACACGGTTTCTTCATCTCTTAAACAGCCACAAGCTCTTCTGTGGTGTGTTTCTTCACAATAACAATCATGTTATTGTGAAAAACAGCCTTTCAGCTAAGTTGTGTTCTTCATGGGACATGTCTACCATGTTTTCAATCTTTCTGCTGCTATTTTTTTTTTTTTTACCATTATAGACCCAAAGACACGTTGATGTATCTTCTTCAGCTCATGCATTGTTTAAGGGCAAAAATATGTTGAAATCTGTTTTGCTGTGATATGGCTTAGGGAATGGGGAGCATATTTGATGCCCAGTGAGGAGGGATGGCACAACAGGCATTGGGTAGATGTGGAGCTGTTGAAAGTTAGTTATGGATTCCAAAGAAAGTTTTTTCTAAGAAACTTCCTTAGAGACTGCAGCACGGATCTGTCTTTTCTCCCTTTCCTTTCCAGGCTTCTATAAAAGCTTGGATGTCCTAACAAGCCTGTTATAAAGGGCCATATTTGTGTGCTTATCTTAGGTTCTGTTATAACCATGGGATACCACCTTCAGAAAAAAAATCCTTTACAGGTCAGAGAGATTTTGTTTCCTTGTCTTGGGTTGATTGACCTTTGGTGAGCTGCAAGTTCTGGTTGTGTTCGTCAYTGTTTCTAGAAAACTTGTGCTTGCTTTATCCATCCACTGAGAGTTTTCTCAGTCTGCAGGATTTGTTGCCTCCTACAGTTTCCCCACTGGCTTGTTTTGCCTTTGAAGCAGGATTTCACAGTTTGAAGTTGGATCTTGTGCTAGTGCTAAATAGCAGCGAAAGTCACTCTGGGCTTGATGCCACTGCTGCTAGGGAGATACAGCTTGTGAGAGGGCCCCTGTGAGGAAATTCATACTCTTTCTGATTCATCCCTCCTTTCTGTGGTGCCTTTGCTTTGCCAGGTATGGAGTTTTACACTGAGCACATTGTTACTTCCTCATGGTTCCTCACGGTGCCAAAGTGTCTTTGCCGCCTTGTGACGCCAGCTTATTGTGCCTGTGGTTCCTTTTCTCTGCTGTGTCAGCCAACTTGTCCTTCCTTCCTGTCTGCAGGGTTTTTATGATGTCCTTCGCAGGAACTCCCAGCTGGCCAGCTCCATAATGGAAACKCTGTTGTCCCAGGTAAAGTCCTGCTCCGTGGTGGGGCTGCAGGGACTCTTCAGAATTCTGCACTTCAACCAGAATGGCAAACARTTCAGGTTAAATATTGGGGAAGTTGTTCTCCCTCACACTGGAAACATGTTTAAGTGCTGTGACACTTCCCTGAGGAGGTGTTCTAATCCCTGCTGTGCTGAGAGAGCAGACCAGGCAAACGTCTGGAGGCTGGTTCATACCCTGTCAAGGGCTTGAAGAGGAAAGATCTCTTAGAGCCCTTTCCAACCCTTCAGTTCTTTGGTGCTGTGGAAAGTGTGAGCCCGGAGAAGTTCTTTGTGCTTTCCCCACAGCAGTTACCCTGCCATACTTCCCCAAGGATGTGTGCTGACACAGTAATTATTGTTGCTGTCCTCCCAACGGGAGAATACCCAAGTCCATGTAGGATCTGGGAGGATTAACTCATCCCCCAGCAGTGTTGCTCATGGCAACAAGACAATCACATTTCCTCAATCCATTGGACAGGCTGTGCTTTCTTTGAGACAAGTAATTTTCTTCCCTTTAATCATCCATAGAGTTCATGCTGACTAATTCCAGCTTTCCCATGACAGTAGAGGGTCTGAGGAAGGAACATGAACAGAGCCAAGACAGCTTTTGGGTAACAGAGGGCGCTTAATAGGAAGTTGGTGGAAATGTGTAAAATTTTATARCATCATTATGTATCTGTAACTTTCTGTTGCAGCAGCAGCTATTGATCCTCACTGTTTAAGGAGGGTTACCCTGCAGGTGGGGTGCAAGTTGTGTTACCTGTTGAGGMAGCACCACTGCAAGTGGTCAGCTAATCTTGTTTTAGGGCAGTGACAKGTCCTGGCTGAGAGGTCCAGGAGCAGCTCAAGCAGGGATTTTAGTCACCARTAATGCAAGTGATGTGGCTCACGTGCTTGTGCAGTCCCATTATCACAGTGCCAGCTTTGCTCTSTAGAATGGGGTACAAAGATTATTGTACTCTCTTTTCAAACATCCTAAGAGGCTCAGTTACCAAGTAACTGGTTATTTTTATTTCCTGTTTTCTGTGACAGATAAAGCAATATTACCTGCCCCAGCCAGACCTCCTGCCTCCACTCAAACTGGAGGGATGTATTATGGCTCAAGGAGATCAAATCTTTCTGCAAGAACCACTGGTAAGAGCGATATTGGCTGCCCACAGCTGCAGGCTCATCTGTTACTGGCGTTTTAGTTGTCCTGCTACATGAGCTGAATACCTTGTGCTTCTTCAGCCTCTCCTAGCCTGGAGCAATTCTTTTAATGGCAGCAGAGCTGGGCATCTCACCCCTGCCTCAGGCTATTTATTAAAGCTCCCCAAGCACAGTGGTTGTGGGGACCTGTGTGAAAAAGGCTCTAGGAACAGTGTACTTCTGTTATCCTCTGTTGAGTTCACCCTGCGGGGTTTTTTTCCCCCTCCTTCAACTTAATTCCACTTAAAATAGTTGTGCAGTGTGTGTGTGTAGCGGGGGGAAGAATTTGCCCTTTGGTTTTGCTCCTTTGAAATCKTTGGAGATGAGACCTGAACGATTTGTTGGATTTCCAAGGGAACAAATTCAAATTAATCGTTTTGTTTTCCCCTAAAGAAGCTCGTGTGCAGCAGCACAGCCAGGAAGGGAGCAGCTAGAGTGAGAGTCCCTTTGGAAATTGCCATTGCACCTCCTTCAGAGGTGGCTGGGTGGAGGGAGCAGAGGGAGTTGAGTCTTTACATCCCATCTAGGCAAGCTCAGGCAGAGAAGCACCCAGAAATTTGTGTGTGGGATTTCTGATCCCCTCAATTTGGGTGATGAGGCATATCCTTGAGGCTCAAGGCAGCTCCAAGGCAGCTCTTTGATTCCAGCAGTAACAGCGTGGCCCATGTCCACTTGTGGCAGTGACCAGCAGCTCCAGGGCTGAATGTGATTGTGGCTGATTCCTGCAGGCTCATCTGCTCTGCTGCATCCAGCACTGCCTCTCCTGGTACAAGAGCACCSTGCGTCCCTGCCAAGGAGCTGARGATGACGAGGAGGAGGAGGAGGAGGGTGTGGGATTTGAGCAAAACTTTGAAGAGATGCTAGAATCTGTCACACGACGAATGATCAAGAGCGAGTTGGAAGACTTTGAACTGGTAAATCAGATTTTGGGTTTGACTCAGTGGGAGAAGACGCCGAGTTCTTGGCAGGGTTTGAAAAGATTTTTCACTTGTTTCCTTTWCCTCTCAGGATAAATCAGCAGATTTCTCGCTGTCTTCTGGTGTCGGTGTGAAAAATAACATCTATGCCATTCAGGTGATGGGGATTTGTGAGGTTCTGATTGAGTACAATTTCAACATTGGGAATTTCAGGTAAAACATTCAATCTCACCCTGTTCTGTTATTTGCCCAGCTGTGCTGTGCTGTTATTTGCCCAGCTCTTTGGAGTCCAGCCTCRGGTGGTAGTGCCAACACAGATCTGATTTCCTTGTGGCACAGCCACTGACAGAGCCTTGGGGAGTGTTTTCCTTTGGAATATCAGGTGTTGTGGGAGATGGGATCTGACAYTTTGTGGAAGAGCAGGCTGAGGAGGATTGGGTGAGGTATGCACTGCTGGGGAGGCAGGGAGATGGAACAGGTCATTGTTTCATCATTTAGGCAGCGTCGTTGTGTAATTTGGCACCTGAAGCTTCAACTGGGAAACTCCAAGGCTGCATTTCCTCCATTAATGCCTTCTGCTACTTTATTGCAGTAAGAACAAGTTTGAGGATGTCCTGGGCCTGTTTACATGTTACAACAAACTCTCYGAAATCCTGAGGGAGAAAGCTGGAAAGAACAAATCTGCCTCGAGCAACAAAACTGCACGGAGCTTCCTGTCCATGGGCTTTGTATCTACTCTTCTCACAGCTCTGTTCAGGTGAGAAGGCGTCCAGTCCTCTGTGAAACAGCCAGACATCAATTCAAACCATGTGTCAGACTGTTTGGAAAGGCTKCTGTGAATCCATCCTCCGAGTGTTTGCTACCCAAACCAAGAGTCTTTTCCACCCTGAGTTCAGCCAGAGGTTTTATCTGTAAATTCATATTTAAGTTTTGGATGCCGTAGGCCATCTCTGAGCTTATTCTGTGCCTCCCCAAGTGTCTGACAGTTGTTTTGGTGCTGCAGGGACAATGCCCAGAGCCACGAGGAGAGTTTGGCCGTGCTGCGCTCCAGCACGGAGTTCCTGCGCTACGCTGTCAGCGTGGCTCTGCAGAAGGTGCAGCAGCTGGAGGAGACGGGGCAAACAGATGGACCAGACGGGCAAAACCCCGAGAAGATGTTCCAGAACCTCTGCAAAATCACGCAGTGAGTCAGTGTGGAGATGTCAGCAACGCATTTGGGGGGGTTTTGGGTTCTCAGGTGGGGTTTTGGATGAGAAATGCAGTCCGTAATTTGTTTTGAACTGTTGTTGTTGCTGGGTTGAGGTCACAGCCTTTCTTTGCTCCTGAGAAATCGAGTGGGGGCACTGCAGTTTCTGTGCCATAGTGAGAGATAGAACTCTAATACAAGCCTGGAAGAACCAAATGCCATCAAACATTTTCAGCCTCTTCCTGACTTCTGGCTCATCACTCATTGTCACAGAGGAGGTAGGATGATTCCAGGCTGGATTCTTGAGGCTTCTGGAATGCAGCAAAGTTAAAATTCACTTTGAGCTAYAGAACAAAACAGATGTGTGAGGGACACAGGCTTTAGAAAGCATTTGTTTAGGACTTCTGCAAGATGCTTGAAGACATTCACGCATCTAATCCTTTGGAAATCCAAGAATGTGAACCATGTAAATGTCTTTTGGAATCTAGGTCATATCTGCATGGGGTCTTTTCAGAGCCCAGTCAGCAGAGAGCACAAAATGCAAATTACCCCTGCCATGCATAATGCCGGTTTTGTGTCTCGCCCCAAATAATAGAGGCTATTTTTGTTGCAGTCATTAGGACTACATGTGAGCTACATGTTTTGCGTGATTGGACATTGAAACAGAATAAGATCATCTGTGCAGGCGACAGAACTAATGAGAAGAAAGGAGAGGGAACAAAAAAGGGAAGAAGTGGGCTTAGGGAAGCAGGAGAAAGATGTTTGCCTACAAATAGAAAAGTCTCCTTTGGGCCAAACAGTTTTGCTTTSCTCACAGCTTTTTACTTTGCTTTGCCTGCCTTTACCTTTCTGATTTTATTTATAGAGAGGCCTATGGTGAATTCTGAYATTCCACAGATCCAAACTGCCAGGAGAAAAGCTCTTTTTGTCACTGGCAGATTTGACACYGGTGGTCAGGGTTTGGGTAGTCTGAGAAAGAAGGAAAGCTGRGTGGAAGAAATGAGTGTATAAAGATGGACTTGAAATGGGATTGGAAGGTCCCTTGGCACCTGTAAAGAATTAAATTATTTAGCTGTGCAGGAAGAATGCAGTAGCTGTTTTGCTGACATTGAAATAAATCTTCTTTAAAAAGATCTCTTCCCCCCTTCTTTTCCTACAGGTAAAAGATCTTCCAAGTTAGTTGTGTTAAAAGTACCATCCTAAGAGTAGAATGTAGTTCTTGCCCTGTGCMGCCAGCTTCACTGGAGTAAATCTCATCTCCCATCCCGCAGGGTTCTGCTTTGGAGGTACACCTCAATTCCCACCACTGTTGAAGAATCGGGGAAGAAGAAGGGCAAAAGCATTTCCCTTCTGTGCTTGGAAGGTTTGCTGCGGATCTTCCACACGGTGCAGCAGCTGTACCCTGCCAGGATCCCCCAGTTCCTGCAAGCCCTGGGTAGGCACACAGCACAGTTCTGCTCTGGTTTCTGCCCTCCTGTTCCAGCCCATGTGTGGGGAGGCAGGCACACACCACCCTTTATCTATAATGAGGGAGASATGGCTCTGGTTCTTGTCTCTCAGTAGCAAGGTGGGCTTAGTAGCATAGATTTTCACACCAGAGACAAGTTCCAGGATATATTTTACCTGCCTTTATCGAGCTCTCAGTCTGTCAGCAGAGGAGAGCTGGGCTCTGATGTAGGATTCATRCATTTGAAGTTCACCTTTAACGTGTTTTTTCTGCTCACCGTGGTTCTGCAGTCTGTATTCCTCCTCAAGCTGCGAGCAGTCTTTCCCACTTTTGGAAATAAATCCCGTATTCTGCTCTTGGCATTTAGCTTGCTTTCTGCACCTCTCTGTCTCTGCCAGATATTACTGATGGTGACGCAGAAGAAGCGGATATTAATGTCACAGAGAAAGCTGCCTTCCAGATCCGACAGTTTCAGGTGAGTACCACTGTGTGCTGCAAGTGTTCCAAAGCATTTGGGATTCTGGCAGGAAGCACTGCTAGCTCGTTCTTGCTYGACCACAGGGTTGAGAATGTGATAGTGACCGTGGCACTGATTCTCCAGTCCAGAAAAGTTTCTGATCCCAAAGGGAAGCTTCTTCAGGKTGCCCTGCAGAGCTGGGAGGGAGTGCATGTGAGTTTACAGAACTCTAGGGCCTTCAGTGCAGCATTAACTTATCTGAGTATTCTAGAAGTCACAGGCCTGTATGTGAGCACTTCTAACAAAAATCAGCACTTGCTGTTGAGAAGAGTCCTCTTTTTATACTCTTTGTCATTCTCCTTGCTGCTGATCCCTTGATSTGCTGCAGCTTCTGGTTATTTGCTTCTGCAACACTCATTCACACCCAGGGACTGTTTTCCTTCCTTATCCAGAGGTCCCTGGTGAACCAGCTCAGCAGTGCTGAAGATGATTTCAATGCCAAGGAAACGCAGTCACTCATCACTGTTCTGTCCACGCTGTCCAAACTCCTGGATCCATCCTCACAGCAGGTGCTCCTCAGCCTTCATGGGGTGGCTGGGATGGGTGTCATGGGTGTGGGAAGGAGATTATCAGGTGGGGTTGGCATCTGTGGGCTCTGACATGTGTGTACTGCCTCCTCCCACAGACTCCACTGCCTCAGAGGGACAATTCTGTTACATTAGAGTTTTTCTGTCACAAACCTGCAGGGACACTCAACAGGAAATTGTCTTGCCATCCCACTCCTGCASATTCTGATCCTGCCTTCAGGCACCTCAATGATTTGTTTTCCTGAGCAGGGACTCCTGACATAGCCTGGGTGTGGAATGGCCTCCACGAGGGAGTAGAGGCAAAAAAGGCCAGCAGACTTGTGCCCAGTCCAAGCTGGCTGAGTGCCTAATTCCTTCCACRCAAGGAGTCATTTTCTAAAGTGCCCCAATTTTACAAGCTAGGAACTGCACTAAGTGTGCCAGAAGTCTGGAGTCATCATTTACCTTAAATTAAATGGAGCTGTTACTCTATCCAAGGGAATATATAGCCATTACCCTGTCCTGGGTCTCAGCTTTTGACTTGTTGGTAGGCTAAATGTCCCTTGTGGGGCTTCACAGAGCACAGCTGGGTGCTTTCCTTATCTTCCTTATCTTCATTGCCTTGAAGAATTATTATTATTAATTATTATTATTTATTATTATTAATCGTTACTATTATTATTATTATTATTTATTGTTGTTGGTTTTTTTTTCCTCTGTTTCAAAGTTATGGTATCTTTTTTCCTCTGATATAGTTCCTTCAGTTCCTGACTTGGACAGTCAAAGTTTGCAAAGAAAACACTCTTGGTAAGTAAGCTTTGAGGAGCATGTTTAGATGTGATGYGTCAGGGCTGATATTAAACCCTTACATGCTCTGCTGGGCTCTGTCCTGGTTTTACCCCTTCATCAAAACACTTTCAGGTCCCATTCTGTGGCACATTGCCACAACTTTGTGATTATAAGCACAAGTATCAGAGAAGGAACTCCATCTCTAAAATTATTAGCATTGCTGAAGAAAATGAAGCCACTTAACTTTTCTCCATCATTATTTAGGCTCAGATTGGGATTTATACTCTGAAAAGGCAGTACTCCTGCCATGGTTTGTATTGCATTTCCCCAGTGCTTTTGGTCACCGTTTTCCTATGAGCCAAGGGCTCTGATGTGCCATACTTCCCTTTGCACTCTCACGTGGGATTTCGATGTTTTAAACCCTGCTTTTRTAGCTGCAGTATTTTGATAGGATTTTCACCTACTGCTAAATCCATACTGAATCTGAGACTTTCCCTCACTGGATGTCTGATGTTCCTAAGTAGCCAGGCAAGCTGTACACCTGGCARTGTGTTATTTTCTCTTCCCCACAGAGGATATTTCTTGCTGCAAGGGTTTGCTGTCTCTGCTCTTCAGTGTCCACGTTCTCTACAAGAGCCCTGTGGGTCTCCTGCGGGAGCTGGCACAAGACATCCACGCCTGCCTGGGGGACATAGATCAGGTACGGTGCAGGAGCAGCTGAGCTCTTCATCACAGAACCCATTTCACCAGAATYTGCTTTCTGTCCTCTTCCCAGGACATAGAAGTGGAGGGTCGGTGCCATTTCGCCGTGGTGAATGCCAAGACTGCAGCCCCCACTGTCTGTGTGAGTCAGAGCAATGTGGCACCTGCAGTGGCCAGGAGCAGCTTGCAGCTTCCCGTGGTGCCAAAATCCCTCCAAAAAAMCTGTTTTGTTATTGGTGTTTCTGTCTCAGCTGCTGGTTCTGGGTCAGGTGGATAARGTCCTTGAAGAGGTGGATTGGCTGATCAAGAAACTCACCAGTTTGGGGTCAGACATAKCAGGTAATGAAAGTGGTCCGGTTCTTACTGTTACAGCTCTGTCAAAAACAGAACAGAGAGCACAAAGATATTTGAGGATTCTGAAATAGCATTGTCTGAGGGCAGTTAAACTCTCCCTTGAGCCAGTTCCACATGAACAATTTAAGAGAAGAGTATTKTCACAAAATCCCTCCAGTGATTATTTTCCCCTTGCCCCACTGGGGCTTTATGCATCAGACACAAAGATGATCTTTTGTGCCTCCCACCTGCACAACTGGATTCATTCACCAGATATTCATCTCTTTCTTCTAGAAGACTCCTCTCAGGCATCAAACCAAACTCAGGCTCTGGAGAAAGGTGTAATCCTGCAGCTGGGAACYCTGCTGACAGCCTACCACGAGCTGGTGCAGACTGCACTCCCGGCAGGGAGCTGTGTGGACACACTGCTGAGAAGCCTCAGCAAGACATACGCAATTCTCACCTCCCTCATCAAACACGTGAGTGTGCTCTGCTGACAGTGGGCTGCCTCTGAGCTAAAAACCTTCTCCCCATCTGCTGCAGCAAGCTCACAGTGACCCCTGGCAGCAGCGACGCTCAGGACTGAGCTGTTGATCTCCTGCAGGAGTTGAGCCCTCGCTGTGCTGGCTTTCATGCCCTCAATTTCGTGACCTTTCTGAGCAGTGATAGCTGTACCAGTGGAGATAAAAGGAACGCTTCTCTCCAGCTGAATTTGGCTTTGCAGGGCTGGGAGTTGTTTGCAGCGTGGGTTCCTGTGCACAGCTGTGTGTGCAGTGAAGGGCGTTCAGTGCTCTCACAGTGCTCACCAGTCCTGCCCTGGCCACCCATTCCCATTCCCATTCCCATTCCCATTCCCATTCCCATTCCCATTCCCATTCCCTGAAGCAGGACTTGGGGAACAGGGACATGAAACACAGGCCTGTGGAGCTCCCCAGAGACAAGGTGGAGAGCTCTGGAATGCAGGCACAGCATTTGGGATATAGCAAGGTACTGGGGAGGATGGTTCTTGCAAATCCTGCCCTCCCCGCTGTGCCGTTGTATGAGCTGCTCTGAGCACACAGGATGGGAACAGCACAGCCAGAAGAAACYCCTGTTTTCCTTGCAGTATATCCAGGCTTGCCGCAGCACCTCAAACACCATCCCAGGGAGACTGGAAAAGCTGGTGAGTGTGAGCAAACAGCCGGGGAAATGGCTCATTGCCTCGAGTCAGGAGTAACACCAGCCTTTCTCTCTCTGCTCCTTTGCAGGTGAAGCTCTCAGGTTCCCATCTGACCCCACAGTGTTACTCATTCATTACTTACGTACAGGTAAGGCCTAAATGAAGTGGCAGAATCACAGTCAGTCTATCTGATGCTGAGTGGTGTATCAGCTTCAGTACACGGGCACCCTCGGGGATTATTAATCTTCCTGACATGACCTCAGTTTCTTACAGTTCAAGCTTTACTTTGTCAAATACAGTGTAAAACATTTCAGCACCGTTGGGACTGAGCGTGGTGGTTTCTGCTTGAGCAGGGAAGGAGCTGGGTTTTAGCTGGTTTTTTTTTTTTCCCCTCCCTACATGTGGGGTTTTTCGGATGAGATTAATACTGCTGTTAACCACAATGGCAAATAAAGGTCAACAACACTGCAGTCATCACAGTGTGAAGTCATTGGGTGCCAAAGACTGCAGTGCTGAAGCTGGGATTTATCTGCCTGGAGAGGGACTGGGTACCTGTGTGAGGACCACAGGAATTGTACAACATGTTGGGGAAGGTCTGCAGAGCTGGGGACTTCTCACACATGCACATTTCTGAGTGTATGAATTAAGAAATTAGTATTTCTTCCCTTATTTTTTTGAGATCACCTCAAATTCCATCCTTGTGTCATTATCTTTCTGTTGCCTAGCTGGTAATGCTGTTAGCTGGCCAGAGCAAGGATTCCTCTGGCCTTTCTTGGCTGGCCTTTCTTCCCTGCTTACCCTCTAATGACACATCTTTTGGCATCCTYCTTCAGAACATCCACAGTGAGAGCTTAGTCTTTGTAGAAGAGAAGAAAAAGAAGAAGAAAGAGGATGAAGCTGCTGCAGTCTCCACAGTCATGGTAGGACTGACTCCCTCCATTAGAACATGGGCTGTAGTTGCAGGATCACATCTCGAGGCTTGTGGTACCTGATGGCACCTTACAGATCACCAGACAAATKGTCATTTGGGCCTTTAAGTAAAAATCAAATTTAATCTACTGTAACTTCAGAGAAAAGTCTAAAAACCCACAAACAAACAAAATATAACCAAAAAAAAAACACAACAGAAAAGCCATCTTCGCTAAATGCAGCTTAAAATCTCATAGAATGTGAAACAAAGGTCAATCTGAACAGTTTCCCTGGTCTGATATTTTTACCATTTGGGGTAAGGTATGAAATTACAGATATGGGCTAATTTATTGGAACCAATAGTGCATTCTCTTTAAGTGTTTTTTTAATTTTATCAGTACATTTAAAGATGAAGGAAGGAATGGATTCCACTAAAGTGAGGCAGTTGAAAATGACTGGATTATTTGTTTGGGAGCAAGTGAGCAGGCTGGCAGATTCCTGGTCCTTGATATCCTTTGTTTGTGCTCCAGACAGCATTTCCTCCGTCTCGTCAGCTGTCCCAGACATTCCTGKGATGTTAAGGGTTTAAAAGCCACAAGCATGTATGGAAACAGGCTGAAATGCTGCTTGTCCTTCCCCACTCTGTCACCATGGGGAACCAACACCAGTGGTGGCAAATGAGGAGGACAAAATGTGGTGAAACATCAGGGTGCTCCTGTGATGCCTTGGGAGAGCTGGAGCAGAGGAGCTGCTGCTCTGAAGGCTGACAGGGATAWCAGGGCTGGAGGCAGAGCACAAAACAGTGCATGGCAGAATCATYCTGGGAGTCAATTTAAAACCAGTAACAAAGCTTGCTAGGGCAGGGCTGGTACAGAGCCAGGCTGCTGAAGATCCTTCTCTAAACTGGGAATGTTGTGGTCTTCATGCCATGCTGTCACAGTGCCAGCGTGCCCTTCCAAATCTGAGCCATCTCACTCCTCTCTGCATTTCAGGCCAAGGTGCTTCGGGAGACCAAGCCAATCCCAAACCTGATTTTTGCAATTGAGCAATATGAGAAGTTCCTTATCCATCTCTCCAAGAAGTCGAAGGTAAAGTGGAGCAGAGCTCTTCYGTGGCCTGAACCTGGTGGAACAGTGGGACCAGTGGCATGGTGGAGGGCTGTTATTGAAGTCTATTAATGCTCAAATTAGGAATGTGTAAGGACCTTTCAGCCCTTTCCCTTGCTCCTGGCTCAACACTGCTGAATTGTTGCCCCATTGATGCCAGCCCATATCCACATCAGTCCTGCCTGTRACCTGTGGTTTCTGGTGGAGCAGGAACATTCACGCTTTGTGCCAGCTTTCCTYGCTCTCCCCCAGTCTGTGTTGTTAAATGTACCACAGTAAGGTCCTACACGAGAGTAACTGGCAATCTCTGGACTTTTAGGAAAATGTAAATGGGACTGTGCAAGGGGGGGGCGGTGCTTTTCCACCCACTTTGTGCTTCAGYCCTGCATTATTACTGTGATGGACTYRRTCCCAGTGCTGTGCAGAGGACCAGGCAGGGTRAAAAACTCAACTAAGACGCTCATGGCTGAATGTTTGCCCTGCCTGGTGTCCCCCTGGTCGCTGCAGGTGAACCTGATGCAGTACATGAAGTTAAGCACCTCTCGAGATTTCCGCATCAACGCGTCCGTGCTGGACAGTGCCCTGCAGGAGCGCAACACGGAGGATGCTGAGAACGAGCCATGCAATGACCAGGTCAGAATTACTTTAGCTTGCACTGATAGGTTTTTCTCCTCTTTAGAAACCAGTTTCACTCATAGGTTTTTCTCCTCTTTAGAAGCCAGCTGTATTTGTGAGTTGTGCAGGGGTGTGTGAAGTTAGGACAGCTTGTCTTCCCTGGGTTAGCTCTCACCTGGGACAGGAGTGAACAGTTCCTCTGATCAACACCCCCTACACCACAGCCCTCTGCCTTTAATTCCATGCATCACCTCTCTGTTCCTGGTCCTAGCAAAGTGAAAATATTCTTAAGGCCTTGCTCTTTGCCTCAGCAAGCAGAGAGGTCTCTGAGCCTTAGATCTGAACCCCACTGCTCGTCCAGGATCAGACTCTGGCAGCACAGTGCAAAGTGGTTTTGCGTGCAGGTTTTTGTAGATAAAGACCTGGCAGGACAAACTCTGCGAGGCATCATCCTCCTCAGACCCATCTCTACTAGAGAGTGCTAGTGAAGAAAACCAGCAACCTGTGTTGGCTAAGAAAAATAAGCAATTTACACTGCTGATTGTCCAGGTTTTTATTGGTGCTTCTGTCCATATTTTCCTGAGTGCTTCAACAAGCCTAAAAAAACCCAGGACAGAGTCCCTGTTCTGTGCCACTGGTAGCCTGTGGTATAAATTCCAGCATGAATTGGGGAAGGGGTAGTCCAAGGGGAAAGTCTCAGTGGCTGACAGGAGTCCCATATTCAGGTCATTTTGTTAGGGAGGAAAAACGACCTAAACCCCCGTTCTGCACACCTGCATCTTGCTCTAGGTAAGCATTCCTTAGCCTACTCACACAAAAACAATCACACTGCACTGCTGYTCTCTCCCTGCCCTCTCCAGAGCAGCACAGCGGAGCAGAGGGATGAGAACCAGGAACCCAAAAAGAAGAGACAGAGAAAAAAATAAACCAGGGGTGCTGCTGCTGCCTCCTCACAGAGCCTGTTCCACAGTGGACTCGCCTTGGTCTCAGAGGCTGCAGATATGGAGATGATGGTTTATTGCTTCTCTTGCCAAATACTTTGGACTTCTTCCTTTGTGTCCACAGGAGCAATTYTGGCTCCTGTCTCAGGTTTTGCAGCTGGCTGCTGCCATCACAAGTGCCTCTGCTCTTCGAATGTGCTGCTAGAAACATCTTCCCCAGGAGCATCCCTTCTTACAGCAGAAGGGAAAGGGAGTGACTGGGATCAGTCCTTGCCAAAAGATCTGCTTCTGAAAGGACACTGAGGCTTTGTTACACGGTCTGGACAGTTGTCCTGGCACTCTGGTGTCGTCATTTCTTCTCCAGCGAACCTTTGGTTATTTCAATTATCTGATAGATATCCAGAGCTTCCCCTGGAAAATAAAGGGACAGTCAGTTCCCTGCAGTACACCCAGACTGTGCCAYGTGAGAGTGGCTGGGATTTGCTTTAGTTCAGAGCACGTATCACAGAAAGCTCTAAATTTACTCAAATTTTGGGTGGTGGTGAGAAGGAACCAGCACCAGCAGGAAGCTGGGAACAGGAGCTGTTCCACCTTGGAGCTGCTGTGTGCAGCTCCTGAGCAGCTTCCTCTGCCCMTGTTTTGCACGTTTTTGCTGTTATGTTTTTTCTGTCCCTCGTGTTTGTGATGCACTTGTTTAATTTGACTTGTTCTGAGTGAAAAGTTCCCTTTTTGCCTACAGAGCACAAATCCTGTTTCTGAAAGGACCCGTTTGCCTTGTAAGACTCCTAATAAAGGTTTCTTAAGGGTGGAGCATCTGATGTGTGCAGTGGCTGAGAGAACAAATCCGAGGGCAGGTTCTTCCCTTCCCTGGGGAAGAGCTGCTTTCCCAGGCACGAGTTAAATGTTTGCTTGCAGATATTAGAGGGTTACATGGARAGCAGACAGGGATGACTTGGGGCTGCTGAGGAAGCACTCAGCAATGCCAAAGCAGTTCTCTGAATAGAGCTGGGCTAAGGCAGAGCAAGGAAGGAGGGAAGGATGGAAAAGTTTGGGTCTGCAGGGAAAAATAGGCAAGGTTGTTGAGATGTCTCCTTTCAGAGAAGGAGAAATTAAATTTAGGTTGTGTTAGAAGTGCAACAGGAGGGCTCCTCCAAGGGGCACATGGGAGAACAGAGCCAGGCCTGGCTCCTCACTGTCACAGATACTTGGAAGCAGCAGCACAAACTGCTGGAGGACTGAGGAAAGAGGGGCAGGCTCCAGCAGGGACGGATGATGGGTCAGGAACCAAGGGGCTCAGAGGTGCCTCAGGCAAACAGAGGAGCCCTCAGTGCTCTGCCTAAGCTGGGGAGGCTCATGYAGAGCTCACAGGGAYGCTGCTCACCTTGAGGGATGCCATATTTCTCCATCCCCGTGGGGTTTGACGGTGTCACACAGTTCATGGTCACCTCTTTCCTCAAACACTGGTCAATGTCCACTGCACTGAAGAAAGCCACTGACTGTGGCAGATCCTGGAGGCCCAGTTTGTAGGCAAACATGCACCTGGAGGATGAGAGCGGGTGGGATGGTGCTGGACATCACCCTTGGCGGGGTCACAGTTCCCATCAGCCTCATTTCCCAAACACTGGCCAGCCCTTACACCCCTCACAGGTTAYTCTGCACCCACATCACTCAGCTGGCGGGGGACAAGGTGCTCTCTAAGTCCWGGGTAGCAGGAGGGTCAAGGATTGCTAAAGTGGGCATGGGAGGGACAGGAATGGTGCCTCCTCCTCGGTAATGGAGCTTCCTCRGGAGAAGGGAAGAATCCAGCCCCTCACTGCTGCCTAATCCTCCCTGGCAGGCAGAGCAGATGCAGGATTTTCCCAGCAGGAAGCCCTGTGCTCGCAGGAGCCTGCACAAAGGCAGSAACTTCAGGGTGCCTGTCCCTGCTGTGGCTGCAGAAAGGCTGTTTGTGATATTCCTAAAAAACAGCTCACCTTGGCCACTCCCTGTCACCAAATAYCCCACGGTGCTGGAAAGGCAGCTTGGCAAATGGGATCCCTTTGAGRTCAGGAGCTTTCCAGGCTGAGAGTAGTTTTGTGTGGGGCAGGGAAGCAGAATTAACACGGCACACTGGTGCTCACAGCAGAGACGAGCTGTGCCCCTTGCTGTCCCCTGAAGGCAGCAGGGGATGAGGGGTGGGACAGTCTCAGGCTCCCAGCTGCTCAAAACCCAAAAGCTGCTGCCCTGCAATAGCTCCCAGTGTGAAGGGATCAGGAGGTGATACACTCCCCATCCCTGCAGGAGCCAAAAGCTGATGATATCCCCCTCTTGCCAGCACATTATCCCAAAAAATCAAACCCGAGGCCCATTTATAGCCACCTGAGTCACACATGAAGAACTGCAGCCTCCAGTGCTGCTAACTTGCCCTGAGCAGAAGAAATCCACTCTGCAGCAGCTTGCTGCAGGCAAAGCCAACCCCAGCCCCTGTCCCTGCTCCTCCCCAGCAGACTGCAGAGCCCTCGAGTCTCACCTTGTGAGCAGGTTGGTGATCTGCAGGGCCAGGGCTGCCCGGTAGCGGTCCTGCTGCTGGACCAGGTAGCGYACCTCGTCGTGGATGCTGATGCAGAAGCGCCCGTTGATGTCAAACTCCTCAAAGAGCCACTTCATGGCAACCAGCATGAGGTGCAGGTAGTCCACAGCTGAGCTCTGCACCACCCAGTTCACTCTGCTGGTCACAAACTGGTRGAAGGAAACACGGGTGGGCAATAAGAGCACTGCAGTACACCATGGTAGCCATGCAGGACAGCTCCTGGCACAAAGCTGTTGAACTCAGGCTGGCTGGGTTTTGATGGCATGGAGATAAAGGCACAGTGGGTTTGCTGAATGCCTACAGAAGACTACTGGAGATGAAAAAAGCCAAAATCTCAGCAGCCCAGAGCTGCATCCTTACCTCCCCCTTGACCATGGCGGGTTCCAGGGCCCTGCTGATGTGACAGCCCAGCACTGGGGTCTGTGGGGAGGGGGATAAGGCGATGCTTTCCAGCTTGTTGAACATCTCAGATTCAGTGCCTCCAGCCCACACTCGGTGCTCCACCAGATTCCACTTCTTCCCCTTCCGGGACCTGCAGGGCAGAGGGGAGGYTTGCTGGAAGTGTGGGATGGGGCTGCAGGTGCCCATGTGAGAGCCTCAAACTCTCCCTCCTGGTTTGGGGCAGCAGGACGARACCCTAATTGCTCACTGGGACAGTGGGTGAGCCTAAGAGACCACAGATCAAACCTCCTCAGCCCTGGGGGAGCAGGAAGGGTGGACCAAGACTATCCAGCCCCATCTCCCTTCTCTGCCCGCTGCCCATYGGGCTCTCCACCTCCCATCCCAATCCCACAGGGTCAGACCATCTCACTTTTTCACAGCTTCTCTCTGGAGCCGCTGGACATCCTGAGCYGACACCGATCCATCCTCCGCCCTGTCCACAGCCAGCCCCAGCTGCGTCACCAGCCATTCCCCCTCCTCGGAGAGATGAAACCTGCAGGGCAGAGCGAGTGACCCAGCTGCCGTGGGACAGTGCCACCCCTGTCCCCGCTGTCCCCGGGCAGCACCCACCTGCGGATGCCCTTGGTGACGGCGTACATCTGCTGGGCCTTCTCTCGTGCCTGCTGCTGCGTCAGCCGGTGGTTGAACTGCATCAGGAGCCGCTCAGCAAAGGGCTGCCCCGCCCCGTAAATGCGCCCATAGTTGAAAATCTTGGCGTGCTCGCGGCTGATGCCCACGGTRGCGGCTGTCTTGCTGTGCAGGTCCGTGGCGTTGCTCTTCTTGCCCTGCAGAGTCATCCAGCCGAAGGCGGTGCAGCCTGGGGGAGGGGGGTGGAGGTTGGACACGGAATGGGGTCGGGATCAGGATCAGGGAATCCCCTCCCTGCCCCACAGAGCCGTTCCCCACACTCAGCCCCGGCTCACCGTGCATGCCGGCGAACTGYGCCTCGCCCAGCACGGCGGCGATCCAGAGCTCCTGAGAATCCACGTCTGCTCCCACCAGAGAGTAGCCTGGTGGCACCTGCACCATGGCCTTCAGCTCACTGCCCACCCTGTCGGCCTGCAGGACACGATGCCCAGCTCAGCACATCCCTCTCATCCTCCACAGCAGCATTCCTCCCACAGCCACTGTGCTGTCAGCACTCCCTGTGCCCCTAAGTTGTGCTCTCAATGTCAAAACCAGGTTTAAAATGTCGAGCATCACCCAATTGGTTATTCCAGCACAGAAGGGGAGTTTGAGAAAGGACAAAAACTAGTACTTTTTCCCATTTCACCAAATTCTGAATCTCCAGAGGTTCTGCTGACTCCTTCCCCTCTCCCCCTCAAAGCATATCAGCAAGAGGATCCCAGCCCTAGACCCGCCACCTCAAATCCACATTCCAACCCAGCTAGCTCCCATCAATCCAAAACACAGAGTTAGACCCAAAACACCCCCAGCAAGGATCCAGGCATGGCCATACCCGGGCGTTGCTGGCYGTCAGCCAGGTGGGCTCCACCGCCCGGCGGGTGACAGTGCCCGCSGTCACCACCTGCGGCAGGATGGCCCCGTAAATGTCCTCCTCGTTATAGTCAGGGTGCCTGGGACAGARGGGAGCATGAGCATCATCCTGCAAGAGCCCTCCTGGCACGGGGTAAAGGGAACAGCAGCCCAGATTTGGGTCCTTCCGCCCCGTACCTGGTCACCACGCGAGGCAGCTCCCCTTTCTTCAGCCACACCACCATCTGGGAACTTGGGGGACACAGGAAAGGAGATGCTGAGCACCCTGTGCACCCACACAAACTCCCCTGTCCCTCCACCCACAGGGGTGCTGCTCACCTGATGCGCTTGTGAGCGTTCCTCCAAAACGAGATCATTTTGTTGATCTCCAGGGCTCTGGTCCCGTGGGTGCGGCCCACAGCAGCCCGCAGGGTGCCATCCTCCATCTGGGGCAGGAAATCCTTGGCAAAAGGGCTTCCCACGTTGTTGTCGTTCCCATCCTTCAGCAGCAAAAGAGGTGTCAGGGCTCAGCGAGCCACCACTGCACATCAGTGAAGCTCTGTGCATSCTCCTGGCCCAGCTGCAGGGATGGATTCCCACTGCCCAATCCCACAGGATGAGACTGTGTGGGTCCCAGCAGCACTGAGGGGACAGGAAGAGCCCCAGGAACCCCAACTTGCCTTGTGAGGCAGCTTGAAGAACCAGCAGCCAGGGATGTTGACATCGTTGTAGGGACCATTGCCATGGTGGTATGAGGGCTGGCTCCTCATCTCTGCCCTGCTGYTCAGCTCTTCCATCTCCTCCTGCGACCAGCAAAGTGAGGCAATGCCAGAATATTTTCCGGCATGGCAGGAGGGGAAAATCGAGGAAAGAGAGACCAATCCACCACCCCATTCCACAGGAAACCCCCCTTACCAGCATCAGGCTCTGGTCTGCTCTGCTCATTTTCTCCTCTGGATCCACCTCAATCCGGCTCAGCTCCTCCACCTGCAGCAGATCAAACACCAATCCTCCAGTAACCCCAATTAAAGGGAATTTCTCACTGGCAGCACACAGGAAGAAGCACAGCCCCACACCAGGAACCCTCCATCCCTTCCTTCACCTTGTGCCACATGGTGCTGCTGTCCATCACCAGCAGCTCATCCTCTACAGCCGCCTCCAGCCCTGGGGGCTGCTCCTTGCCCTTCTCCAGGCAGTGCTGCCTGTACAGGTGCTCGATCACCCTGGAGAGGAGAGGGCAGAGCTGAGGCACCCACAAGGGGGCCCTGGGCAGGGWGCCAGGGAGCTCCCAAACACCCTCACGGGGCAGTTCCCAGCACCCCATTACACCCCTCTCACCTGTGTGGGCAAGAGGGGCCATCGGCATCCCCAGGGGCTGCTGGCAAATTGTCCTGCCGTCCTGGCACCAGGTATCCCCAGCCATGTTTCTCAGAGTAATGGAGAGGGAATCCATCCCAGGCCAGGCGCATCAGCTTTGGGGTCACCCTCATCTGCAGGCTGATGAGGCTGGGGCCAGGCACCCAGCCCTCCTCCTCCAGCCGTGGGCACAGCTTGCGGTACCAGCTGGGGAGCACCAGGGATGGGTCAGAGAGCTCAGGGCAAGCCCTGGGGACACCCAGGTCCCCAACTCACCTCGGGTGGGCTGGCAGGTGCTGGAGTCTCTTGGGTTGCAGCGCGACCGTCTCCTTCAGGCGCTCCAGACAGAGCTGACTCGCAGGGGCTCTGAGCTCCTCCTCCTCACTGGGGGGACCAGGGTCTGCTGGGGCAAGGAGGACTGGCTGGCAAAGGGCACTCAGTGCCACCCTGCTGGGGACAGGGACAGCAAACCAGCCCCTGCCATGGGCCGCAGCACGGGACACAGGCCAGCAATGATTCACTATGCAGCACCAGCAAACCTGGTCCCAGTGTCAGGGAAGGCACATCCTTCCTGGATCCTCCCTGGAGCATCCCTCATCCCCAGAGCCACCTGTGCTCACCCTCCTGCCACTCCTGYGCTGACTCCTCCACATCCACTGCTCCAACTGGGGACACCTGGCCGTTCCCATCCTGACCTTTCTTCTTCTTCCCCGGATTCTTCTTTTGCTTAAACTCCTGCGTGTCCCACTCGAGATCCCAGAGCCAAGGGTCGTCCTTGTACCTGATGGCACACCATTGTCACACCACAGCTTTGCTCCTGTCCCTCAGAGCCACCCACAGCCCCCCAAGGGGTGCCTGGGCTCCTCCCAGCAGGACCTGCAGCCCCAGCCCACRGTACCTGTGCTCGTGCAGCAGCTGGCAGGCATCGTTGGCCAGGTTCATCAGGGACTTCTTCATCTCCTTCTGCAGCTCCTCATAAATACCCTGWGCATCATCCAGGTACCTCTTCCAATTCCCATTGACCGGCAGGTAGGACACTCCCATCTCCAGCATCCCTGCCAGCGTCACAGGGTGGGGGCACCTGGAGCCCAAAGCACCAAGGAATTAGGGATCTGCTGGAGGGGATTGGCCCTGGCAGCACCAGACTACAACAGGCATGAATGTGTCTTCACTCAGAGTTTCCCAGCCTCACACAACCCTTGCTGCTCTTCCCCYAAACCATAAAGATCTTCTTCTTCTGTATCTTCTGCCAGCCCTGTGCAACAACCCCAAAACTGCACCAGTCCAGACTGCCCCTGGAAACCTGGGGGCCTCCTCCAGCCACACTGTGCTGCTGTTTATTCCTGCTCAGCTACACAGGAGGGGCTGAAGGCCCTCCTGAAAAGAGGTTCAGGACACCCTAAGGCCAAGAGGAGCCACATCTCATGCCCAGAGAGACTGTGACCCTCCCCAGTGCCCACCAAACCCACAGCCCTTTGTCCAACAGCAGCTCTCACCTCTCCATGAACAGCGGCAGCTGCTCTTGAAACACCTCGTGRGTGGCCTGGACATCACGGGCACAGTACGACATCAGGTCCTGGGGACAGCAGCAGGTGAGAGAAGGCAAAGCAGCCACCCCTGTGCCAGCACGGGGCAAGGAACCAGGGCTGGGGCAGCACAGAGCAGGGCACAGCCCCACACACACCCACAGCGGCAACAAAGGGCAGCAAAATGCAAACTACCCCAGCAAAAATGCAAACTACCCCAGCAGCTACCACCACCCTGCTGCCTGTCAGGATGGGGGGATGGCCTCCCGCACCTGAAAGTGGCTCCTGATGTCAGCCATGGTGCCCTTGACAAAGACATCCCGCGCCTCCTTCTCCAGCGGCTCTCCCCCGACGTAGAGCGCGTGCACRTCGGCCAGGTTGTTGATGCTGCTGACGTGCACCCAGTCCCACGAGGTCATCTGTGGACAACAGGGAGGTCACAGCGTGTGGGAGGAGGAGGAGGAGCTGTCCCAGGAGCACGCTGTCCCCTGCCACCCACGCCTGTGCCAGCAGCTCAGCTCCCTCGCTCACCGCCGGCCCCTCTGTCTTGCYGCGCGTTTTCCTCAGGTGCTCCTTGACCTGCTGCAGCCCTTTCCTCTTGCCGTGCTTGGCAGCCATCCACAGGCTGCGCTGGAAGCCCGTCAGCCCCGAGATGGCCATGTGCATGCTCATGGTGTCCAGGAAACGCATCTGGGAGCCCTGGGATGCAAAGGGGTGGAAAGAGAGGGTTTGGGATACGCTGGAGGAGCTGCAAGTCCTGTGCTCAAGCTGCTGTTGTTAAGGGGAACTTTGCCTCCCACAGTCCCCTTCTGAGAGCCAAAAGCATCCCCAGTGCAGGCTGTCAGCTCCAAGGCTCYTGCCACATGCCCAGCTGCCACCCTGCAGCCTCCAGCAGCCTTAGAGGGTGTGAAAATATCTTCAGCTAAAGGGATCCAAMCTCAATCTACTCTGCAGGACAAGGTGAGCACAAACCTCGGGTACCAGGACAGCATCCCTCAAAATAACCCTCAAGCCGATGCAAATTATTATCTGGGTAAGGAAATGCAGCTCTCAGTAGAAAGCAAAGGCTCAGTGCTTTACCTGGATAAGGTACTGCTCCTTGATGAAAGCCCGGTCGAAGGCCACGTTGTGTCCCACCACCACTCTCTCCTTCCAGTCCTGTTTGCCAGCACAGCTGGCACCCGCTGGGCTCTCCATGGGAATGAGATCAGCCAGGGTCAGGTGGCTGGACCAGGAGTAACGCTGCTCCAGCAGCCGCCTGCTGCACCACGAGTACCTGCGGGGGACAGGAGACACCCACAGCCGTCAGAAACCATGCACAAACAGTGCTGGGGGTGCTGAGCAGGACCCACCTGGGGAGGGAGGTGACCCACCCTGGGGAGCGCTGTGGGACACAYATCCCACATTCCAGAGCCACACTTTGGGGCTTYGCTGTGGGACACACATCCCACATTCTAGAGCCAYGCTTTGGGGCTT